>NC_133513.1:122045000-122352500 GCF_049354715.1 Callithrix jacchus | reverse complement strand
CAGGAACTTATAAAACCTACCTTTCCTCTTCCACCATCGCTTTGCTACAGTATATTTTCCGCCCTCTCCTCCCCCCTACTGGCTGTGGCCGCCCTAAGCAGAGCCACAGCTCCCCCCCGTGGCCTCCTGGGGGGATGGCTTCCCGGCCACACCAGAGACTCCCACCTCAGCCTCCTTCCTGAGATTCCCATTCTGTCCTGGCGACCGCGTTTCTGTCCGACCACATTTCAAACCTGCTTTGCAGGCCCCACTTGGAGTGCGAGGAAACAGGCACAAAAGAAAGCAGCTGGGAAAACATAATGTCCTCCAAACCTAAGCCGATGTATGTACTGGCACTCGTGTGGACAATTAGTGATACACGGCTTGCACTTCCTTTTCTCTCGCATCCAGCGTCTCACACGCACACACAATACCTGTGTTTCTTAAGGGCAGACATATGGGGGTCAGCACGGACCTCAGCGTCCTGCAAGCCTAGATGCGGAGGTGCGCGTCGTGGCCGCGTTTAGGCGGCTGCAGGAAAAATCCCCATGCAAGGTTCTTGCCAGACTTGGGGAAATGCTTAGTTTCATGGAAACACTGTTCACTTGGAGTAAGGTAGAATTATAGCCAACTTAAAAAAAAAAAAACCTTAACGTATGACAGCGACTCAGCTGGAACCCTGGAACACAGACTGCACGCGTCTCTGATCTTCCGCATCGCATGAAGTAACAAAGACCAGAGGACTTCAGATATGTACTAGATAGACCCTGTTTGATCACGGTAAAATGCTTCGCCCCATTCCAGACTATGGATTGCGTCATTGATTTTTCCTCCCCCCTCCCTCCTGGAAGAAGGGACTCTTTTAAGTCTGTCTGATTCTTTTAATTAGATCATTACTGCTACTGTAATGTTTACTCCAGTATAATCTCTTATGAATAGCATGAGGCTTTTTAACAGTAGGCGTTATGCTGCCCCTGGTATCATTTGGGAAAACACACTCAAATAGTTAAGTCTGAATAATAAATATGGCTGCTTTTACACACGCACGCGTGCGCGCACACATGCACTTACATACACAAATTCTTTGAAATCACTTTTGAAGAATGCCAGCATTTCTTGCGATGTCGGAAATGAGCTGCGGTGAGAGTGGGCACATCCGCTGTATTATGCATGTTAATGCATGCGGTCCGTGGAGAAACTTGGTGTCGAGTGTCTGTCCGCATTTGCAAACACAGGAAAGTTTCTACTGCAATCACCCGAAACATTGGGAAAGAACAGCTTGAATCGGATCCCGATCTAGCCAGCAGGATCACCTAGAATTCTCTGTTTCTCTTGCCAAGGGTTTTACTTTCTTTTCCTTCCTTTTTTCTTTTGTTCCTTTTCCTGCTACCATGAGTCTATCTGTCTATTATCCATTCTTGTGTTTTTCATGATGCGTTCTTAACCTCAGTTCGATGATCTGGACCATCTACGGGCTTGGCCGTGGTCGGCTGGCTGCCCAGTGACGTAGCTGGGGCACTTTGTGGATGTGCAGAGAGCACATCCGGGAGTGGTTCCCGCATGCTGGGTCTCCCTGTGCTTCAGTGCAGCTTGAGGCCGTGGACCTGTGCCTGGGAGCAGCTGCACATGCAACAAAAATCTTGGCCACTGACTTCAAATGAATAACTGTTAAAGGAAGTAAATATATTAAATGATAATTTCCAAAGACAGTAATTAGTATAATAGCTCTCTTCAAATATCAATGTTTATGATGTGAGTAATGGTGAAAAGCACTGTTGATTTGTTTCTAATGAAAGACAGAATAATTTTATTTCAGAAACTTAAGCACTTCGGTTCAGGCAACTGGGCAGGTCTGAAAGGGAGCGTTCTTAGTGTGTGTAAGGTAACTTCCACGGTACTGCCTCTTAAACTATGTTAAATAATAAATAACTTATTAGACCATGTTCAATGTAATAATGCCCTTTTGCATGAATTGTTGTAAAAGAGAGATTAGAAAAGTAGAGGAAGCAGTCTTCAGGGGAAAATAACGGGAATTTCTGGTAGTAGAGCTGTGTAATGGTTCTATATTTTTAAAATGTGCCTGTACTCCATTCATAGTCATTTAAGTGCTTAAATAAGCACAATAAATGTAAATAATTTACTGCTTTGCAAACAGAAAATTGGGCAGAAAAGTAGTTTTGAATAGCACGTTGGCTTGCAGTCTTCGATGATTTGGGGCCCCGTGAAATGCAGCTGACGGGGCTGTTCATTAAACTGCTGCTATCGAGCCTTCTTTACATTCATTAGCGATTAATTCAGACAGATATTTAACTTAATAAGGTAAGCAAATAAACAAAAAATCACTTTCAGTGCCTTAAGGTTTTTAGACCTCTAATTGCTTTTGTGCCCTAATTATCAAGATTAACACCTTATACTGTTCTCACTCGTTTCACTGCAGAAAGAGGGTGGGGGCAAGAATGCCACCAGAGCATTTTGAAATCTTTTAAGTGGAAAGTGGGAAAGGGTTAAGGACTTTCCCTTCTAAGACAAAATGACCACCCACCAAAACCAGAGACTCCGGCTAAGTTGTGCGTAGATTTTTAAAAACATTAGCTGAACAGAGGAGCCACACACGTCTGTGCTGAGAGGATAGAGCTTGCATGGAATTCTAAGCCAAGAGACGTTTCAGTCGTGCAGATAAATCAGACTTCCAGAAGGAGTGGTGGACTGCGTTTGGGCTCTGCTCATCATGTCTCTGGCTGTATTTTTGTAGGAGCATTAATCAAAGATTTGCTGTGTGGCTGTTAGATTTAAAAGTTTATATTCACTTAAGGTCATGTGCCGTTGTCAACGCTTTGTAATTAGCGACAAACTACTTGCAGGTCCTTTAATATTTTCTGTGATAATATTATTCATAATAGTCATTCAGTGTTCATGTGGATATAATATGTGATTCCATTGTAATTTAGCATTAATTAATGTCCACTTATTGCCGCATATTATAGTATAGGAAACAATTTCTGATAAGAGACACCAGTGTAATTTAAGGATGAATCTGACTGTAATTTGAATAATGATATACATTGCTTCATGTCCCGATGCTTCGGCGCCCACCCCCATTGCCCTGCATGCGTGCGAGCCCAGAGGACTCTCAGGAACACCACACACACACACGTGCGCACACATGCGCTCCGCACACACCCATTGTGTGTGGAGCCGCATAGGTATTTGCAAAGACACTTAAATGTGTCTGGAATCCCTTTCTAGATCTTAGTCCTGAATATTAACGTTTGCTACTGACAGGGCTTTCTATCGCCATTGCAACACCTGCTCAAACTGCTGATTCAGTAGCTCTCCTAAAAAAGACCATCGTAAGACAGCTGCCCTTTAATATAGAGGCAACTATTTTTAAGTGGCCATTACAAGTGGGCTTAAAAAATAGAAGCAAACATCCATGTATCTATTTCTCCGTCCGTCTCTCCTTCCTTTATCTATCAAATAATGGATCCATGGATAGAGATATTTTATGTATCTTTTTGCCTATCGAGAAACAAAGTTAAAACTGACCATTCTGTAAAGGGGCATCTTGGAAGCTAAGTGATGAGACGTGCCGGGTTAGAACCGGTGGCCGCTTTGAGACCCTGGCTGGCTGCAGTGCTCCTGAAATAACTCTCCAGCCTTCAGGTTGCTAATTGCTGTTTGCTGGTCTTGCAAGAAGTCATGAAGCTCCAGCACCATTCTCACTTGAACTTGATATAGTATTTCACTCGTTCTTGTAGCATTAGGGGATTTAAAACCTCCTTTTCCTTTAATTCTTTTCTTTCTTTAATGGGTGACTGGATAAATTCAGTGGTGGATTTTTGTGACATTAAAACAGCAGATAAGTCTATGATGCACTCTCGCTGTGTGGTTTAAAAATCCCTCACCATATGTTTCCTCACTGGAATGCCTCGTCTTGCAAAATTACAGGAACCGAAGCTTAAAAACACAATTAGGTAGTTTAAAATGAAGTATTAAAGAAATACCACATCTATTCAGATGGCTGCGACGTTTTCTTCCCTCTCCTTTTCCGGTTTTGTTTTGTTCTTGGAGTATTCAAAACGCCTCTACTGTGTTTGATTTTTATACTAACCGTGCCCCGCATTTTTTGGATTATGTTACACAGGCTGTGGCTGAATTATAAATGGAAGCGTGAACCACAGACTTCTTGTTGTAACAGAAGCTTTTATGTCATTACAGAAAATGCAGGAAAAATGGTTTTGCGATGAAGGGTCCCCTCGCTTATTTTGTGCTGCTTAACGTATATAGGCAGACAAGCAAAGCAATTTGTAGAAATGTTTTTTTGCAGTATTTTGAAAATTACAGCACCCTCTCCAGCCTCTGAGGGGAAAATGAAAGGAAACTAAATACACAATGCATAAATATAGCTGTATGCCAACAGCGCTCTTCACTTTTTGCTGTTTTATGAATTCCTTCTTATGAAACACACACACACACACACACACACACACACACACGCACACACACGAGAGCCTAATTCAAGTTGAATTTCTTACCACGTTATAAGCCAAATCAACTATTTCATGTGCTGGTGATCTAAAAACCATCTTCCATCATTCCAAGTTGTTCTTCTTCAATTGTTTAGAAAGAAGAAAAAGGCAACGAAAAGCCGGATTTAAACAGAAATCAAATAACGGCTTGTAATTTCTATACATTTTTTTTGTTTCCCATTACACTTATTTCAAATTCACTATACATGAAAACCCAGTAAAATGTTTTATAGACGTCTTGCATCGCGCTGCTCAGAGCACTTGACTGAACGGCCACTTTATGTCCTGATCCTAGAGGGCTGGAGTTTGAAGATATAATTTATACTCAGCAAATTGATGAAATATTTAGTTTATAGGCTGTGGCATTTTAGGTCCATTGTAACCGCACTTAAAAGACCTTGCTATGGTGCAGGCACGAAGAATAATTTTCTGCATTAAATCTGCTGCCATGCTTAACCATTTTGTTAATTTGTCCCCGAACTTTTGCCAACTGGAACGGGGGTAAGAGGTCAGGGAAGCCTGAGGAACCAGAAAGAATTCTCTGTTTTTCTGAAGTCCTTTGTTGGGCTATTTTCTAATGGAAGGCGAGATGTCGCAATACCTACTAGAGTCGTTCACATGCTTTTCATAAAGAGGGGGACCTATGCAAAAATCACTAGCTTAGCGTACGCCCGTCATTTGGAGGTAAGTGGATTCTTGAATGTCTGAAAGAACATTTGATGTGGAACTTAAAACAATGCTGGAAAAATATCTTTGCCTTAATTGCCTTTCATTCTGCAGTGATGTGAGCTGCTTCGCCGAGGCGGCAGGTACCGTGGGAACACAAACGGCGGCCTCCCTCACGCCGGCGCCGATGGGCTGGGCTGCTTCGCTCCCCTGCAACCAGCCTTAAGGACTCTGGTTTGTTTTCTCCCTTTTTTTGGCTTTATTGGGTGAACTGCCTTCCTGAGATAACAAATCTTCTTTTGCAGCACTTGGAGGAGTTTGGTTAGGGGCTACCTCTGAGCAACATGAACTTGGCCTTGCTGGTGTCTTACACGAATACCTTCCCTCCCGTTAGGAATCACGGGACTCGGGAAACAGCCCGGAGCCATACAGCTGATTATTTCACCAAATTTGCATCTTTCAACAGTAATGGGGATGACTTCCACAAATGCTCCCAGGCTGTAAATAGATGTTAAGTGGTTGTTTCTAGTTCCTTCCCTTTCCATCCCTGGAGACTCACTTCCCATCCCACCCACTCCCAGCCCTGTGCTGAGGCTGCTGGTGGCCTAGGCCTGCTCAGGCCTGGCAGCCCGTCCTCCACAGACCGTTCCGGAGGCTGGCAGCAGGCACACTGGGCTGGATGTCCAAGCTGGGTCCTTCTGGGGAGCCCAGGCCTTGAGGCTGAGCTGCTTCGCCTGGCTCTAAACCTTGGTGGCAGGAAGGTGAGCCATTCTAGTCTTCAGCACTGGGCCACTGTACCCACCCGGCCTGCGGGTTTCCCCACCATGGGGCGTCTGCCTCCCACAGTGAAGAGATCCAGCAGAGAAGTAGGGCTTGAAGAGGGAGGGTGAGGGGAGGAGGGCAACGCAGGCCTGGGACCGGCAGGCTCTGGAGGGCCCTAGTTGGGGACTGACAGGAGCCCAGCTCCTAGAGAGGGTCCACGGAGGAGATTTCCCCGAGGACAGGCATGTGCTCCTGACTTGAAGCTGCGACAAGAAGGGGCGGGCTGTCGAAGAGTCAATATTTTTTTAGTGCAGTGTTGATTAACGATAGAATAAAGTGTTATGTTCTGAAAGTGTACCCGATGTTTGCACTCATGTTCTCATGCCTTCTGCCAGCCCCTGGATGCTCAGTCTGGCCACGTGGTTCAGTCATGACTGCATGGCCATCCAGTGGGTCAGACTCCTGGCCCCGGTGACCCCTGGGTGGGCTTTGCAGGAGAGAGTGTCCTGGCTGGATCGCTCTACTTTCTAGGACCTGGGAGACTAGAAAAAGGAAGTGTCCACAAGTAGCTCCTGGCCTCTCCAAGGTCCCCATGACTCCTCCTGTCCTGAAGGGGCCTTCCCTGGCACATCTAAGCAGAGCCAAGGACAGCCCTGCCTCCCCTTCCTCCAGATCCTTCTAGCTTCTCGAGAGGTTTGCACAGCCAGGTGCCCACTGTAGCATCTGCTGGCTTTGCAGGGTGAGATGGCAGTCGGAACTATCTGGGCTTCTCCAGTAGACAGTTTCTGGCTCCAGGATGACCATCACTGGAGTCTCGTAAGGATCCCCTGGATCTGGCCTTTGCTCTGCCAGCCAGAGGGCACCTTCTGAGAGCACTGTTCCTACAAGGCTCACATTTAGGTGTGCAGGTATGAACCTGCACGTACTCTTTGTGCTCTGGAAAGCTACAGAAAGTTCTTTACAAGCCTTGCTTGGGAAAGTGCATTGTCTATTGACCTAAACCATTGCACTTGAGGTTTTTTTTTTTTTTAAATAATGCCCCAGTGTGTAAATCCCTCAGCTCTATAATGGATTAAAAGCCATGGTATTTAGTTTTTCTGGATAACTGATTTATAACAATATCTATTTTCTCAAAATACATTTTTCTATTTTCAGTAGGTGTAAATATTTAGACTTTAATTTTTAAATCTGCTAAATAAAATTGGACTTATTTACCTTTTCTTGTCCACTGAAGTCCAACCAAAAATAACAGCCCACCTATTCAAAAGAATTTCCAAACAGAAAAACTGAATCAACCTTTTCCAAATTTCGTATTTGCTTTGTAATGATAGAACTAAAAGGCTGAACTGTATCTTTCATTATAGAAAAACCCTGAAATGAAGGATGGAGTGTAACCCTCCTTCTTCTGGAAGGCACTGCTTGACTTAGTACTTTATCTCCTCATCATGACAAGGAGAAGAATGAGATGAAAGATTATAATGAGACCCATTCCCTTGTTGAAACAACAAAGGGGTAGGAGCAAGGAGGAACCGGGAAGACGGAAGAGTCTGGAGTGGGACCTGGGATGCGCTGAGCTGCTGAGGCCAGAAAGAGGAGCATGGGAGCCAGGGTGCACTCGCAGAGTCTCTCCCCGGTCCAAAGGCAGGGATTCTGCACCCCCAAAAAAACAACGTCATCACCACCGCAGCCGTATGGTTTATTAGGCATTACAAAGTTATTTCTTTTTTTAACTGTGAATGGTAAGTGATTGCAAATGATCTTCAACTTTCGTCAGGAAATGATAAGAAAACAAAAACCAAAAGCTGAGCCCGGGCTGCCAGGCAGGCCCTCCCTGGGGCCTCTGCCGCCTGCTCTGCACCTGCCTTTGGTGGAGTCCACAACCACCTCCTTCCATCACCTTGAACGAAATATTATGCACAAAATTTAATAGCTTCAGGACAGTTCCTTTCATATGCGCCTTGAAATTCTTCTTTCATTTTCTGCATTAGCGTATTTCCTTAAAAGCCATGTCGGCAGAAACGAACTGAAATTTGAAAAAAAAAAAAGGCGTCTATTTAGCTGTTAACAACAAGGTAAGATGATCAGTTTCTTTCCTATTTATAAAATGGATTTTATTTAACGTATAAATATTTAGAATGCCCTTGCTTTAGTTCACTTAAGAAACAGCTATATGTATATATGCACATATATATATGTATATTTATTTGTCGTATATTTTAACCTTTGTTTTATTCCCTCCTTTCCGCATCTGTGACGTGTCTGTGACTGTGTTGTGTAGCATTGCTATACTGCATGATATTACTATGTTATTTACAATGTAGGCGCGTATCAGTGTGATTCTGCTTCTTTGTCGTGTGCTCAGCTGTATAGGACAGAAACCCCATTGTCCCAGAAACCTTACACTGTTCCAAGCAGATCTGCTGGAAGTTTTGTTTTTTCAGATGTGCCCCTCCAATTCTCATCCCAGTTGCGGTTTTTGGCTTCCACCTCCCCACCGCCGTTTCACTTCTCTGGGAACCCCATTACTTTTGTCCACACTCACGCTCTGACCTGTGCTACTCGGAAATTTCTGAGGTGAAGTCATTGCTGGTTTGAGTTACTGGAGAGATATTGATTCGTCCAGCTGGGCTGGCTCAAGGCGGTCCCAGCGTTAGGCCCTGACAGCCACCCTCAGTGAGAAATCCGAGCAGGCCCGGGAAGGAAGGGGCGTGCAGAAAGACAGATACTAGAGGAGTGAACGTTGCAGAAACAGTGGACGCAAATGCAGCCAGGACTGAGATAAACTCATGACCCCATCGAGAGCTTTGTGAAAAATATCTTCTTTTAGCCTAGGATTTTAATGGCAAATCCTGGGAGATGATCATTCACTATAGTATCAAGTGGACAATATAGATATGTTCGTATATATGTGCGTTTTAAGGGCTTGTCACTTGGAGACGGGTAAGGAATTCTCTTCGATAACAGAGTGGCCTGGGTATATATTGTTTCATTGTTTGAGTACGGGAATCCACACGCCATCAAATCTGTGGAGCAGTTTATACTTTACAAAGCAGTTTCTGTGCATGAATTCACAAGAGCCTGCAGGCCTGTACCCTAGAGGGGGCAGGGGGTGCGGAGGAGGAGGAGGAGGAGCTGTGACCCCTCCCCGCCCCCAGGTTATAACATGCCCGTGACCCACACACTTTACAACATAACATCCAGATGTCCAAAAACATTTTTTGTTAACTCTATGAAATTTGATAGAATGTGAAATGTGATAGTACATGAGCTCAGTGACATAAATTGTAAAACAGAGCCCCAAGTTCTATATGTAAAAAGGCAGCCGTTTTTCCTGAAGGCTGAAACCCCAACAAAGAGCTGAGGGGTCTGGCGTGGGGTCTGCCACCACCACCTCCCCCTGTCCTCTCCTTTTCCCAAAGCATCCCCCAACCCAGGAGGCCCCTTTCTCCCCAACTTCATATTGCTCACTATGAAAATTGAGGCTCCTGGTGACTTTTTCACGGGCACGGGATTCATAAATGATAGAATGCTCTCTCAAACTTACGTCTTCTTTTCTTTCAGACAAGTGCTTTTTCTGCTGCGTGACAGGAGGAAGAGTCCCTGTGGCCCACACCTGACCAGACCCACCTGCACTTGTCCTCCACTGCTCAGGTGGGAGGGCAGGGAGAGGTAGAAGGTGAGAGGCTGTTCGTTGCGCTGTCTCTGTACCCGCAGGCTGGGAGCTGCTGACGGGCAGGTCTAAGCTCGGTCACCTCTGTGTATCTCATACTGGAGGCTGAGTTCAATGCCGGTGAAAAGCTACAGCTGTTCATACTCTGAAAAGTTTACGAATCCAGAGGAATGCACAAGTTTGGGTGACAGTACTGATGAGTCTCTCCTGTGCGACCGTAGGGACATGTATGCTCCTGAGAGATGGCGGGGTTTGGGGAGATGGAAGCCTGGGCCTCGGGGTCTCTTGCGCTGGTATTTGATGACAGCATGAAAGCACAGGGCCCAGGAGCAGCCAGCAGGAGCCTGTTCCTTTTTCTCACCAGCCTGGGCAAAGTTGCAGAGGCCAGCCGAGCAAGTGACGGCCGTGAGGGCGGAGGCCTGGCTCCACTTTGTACCTCGGTTTTCACGAGGGACAGGGGAGAGTTAAATGAAGGCAGCCCTTTCCAGTCCAACAGCCCCTGATGTTCGCCCTGTTTGTGAAAGAAAACGGAGTGTCTGCTGGGAGCTTAGCAGCATCGGGGCTGATGGAGCTTCTCCTTCCCTGTTACATGAAACACGGCTTCAAAAATAACATTACAAGACTGTTACATGCCTGTGACAGAACTTTTTAAAAATTTAAAAAATTATCAGAAGCATTATAATCGGCCATAAACGCACCTCCTTTTGTTAATATTTTGGTAAGTGAGCCTTTAAAAAAAATCTCGACGTTTAGTTATTGGTACTATTGTGTACACAGGCTTTTGTGTGCTGTCCTTTTCACTTCAAGTTCAGTCACAGCTCCTCCCTATTTTGCATAGAAATACCTTTGTAAATGGCAAGTGCTATGGCAAATGCATTGGACAGGATTTACTAAGCCAATTGGGTATTTCAGTTGTGTTGCCCTAAGATACACCCCTGGAGGGGCCCTCTCTGTGTGAGCAGCTCACCTCATATTTATGACTGTTTCTTTGGGATAGATTTCGAAAAAGTAGAATGTCTGTTGAGGAGGTTTGGAAGCATTGCTTTCCAAAGGAATCTGCCTGATTCATCCCCCCTCCAACAGCCTGGGAGAAGGCAAGGCTCAGGTTGGGCATGGAGAATTTCTTTTTCTTTTCTTCTTACCTATCGAAAGTAGCAGATACTTGAAAATAATATTTGTTCTTGAATTTACGATCTTTTTGTTAGTTGTGGCATCAGACTTTTTTTTTTTTTATCATATGTGAATCATTTGTTTTTCTTTCAGGATTTGGTATACATGCTTCTATTCCAGAATGTATCACTTGCTATTACTAAACAGAGTTGCCAAAGTTCCCACTTGAGAACCCCACGGAAGTAAAAAATTTGGCAAACATTTTTCCTCTTCCTCCTGCTTTTTGTTTCCACTAAATTGCTTCCATCGCTTCTGCGTGTGAAAAAGGCATTAAGAATGCACCATCACCCTGACGATTGCAAGCAGAATAAAGAGAAACAATATTCAGTCTCACCAAACAAATATTCTCATTTTTCCACAGTAGGCTAGCCCAATCATTACCATTTATACGTTACCATCACCAGCCGCTTCACTGCCAAACTGCAACGAGACAGCATTCTAAACTTTGTTATTTTAACGACCATGTTCTCTGTCACTTAAAAACGGTGTAACAGAGAAACACAGCTTAAATACTGAGCTGTGAAGACGGTCACTTGAAGAATTAAAACACTTGTGAGGATGCCTAAAAACAGAGGCGAAAGTGACATTTGTCACGGTGCCAGTTAGAAGTGTTAGTCTTCTATAACGGGATTTGTGGAACTTGCTGGGTTCCTATAAAACATTATATGGTGACAGACTCTGAAACTCTGATCTTGGCAGCAAGTATGTTTGGTGCCCACGTTATCATCCTAGGATATAAAATACATTTTCACAGCAGAACTAAGAAGTTTGAAAAAAATGTCTTCCCACTGCTGCCCAGACCTTCCTGTTCTCAGCAGTAAGTCAAGATTGGTTTCAGACTGGGTTTTTCACTTTTCAGCTCATGAGGGCGACCTACCTAAGTTACCATTACTGTTCACTGTAAGATTCGCTCTTTTTCTGTGATGAAGATAGGTAAATCAGGAATTAACATGTAACCATGTTTGAATGGAGAACGTACATAACCTTCCAGCTATAGCAGTCATAGGGTTTCAGAAGACCTTTCAGATGAACTTGACTCTGCTTTGATCTGTGGTGGAAAGCCAAGTGCAGCAGCTGTTTATAAAGGTTTGGAACTCAAAGTTTTGTGTTCAAGAATCATTTTCATTTTCGCTCTTTGTTGATATCCTGTGTCCTTTCCAGACCGAGAGATTAAGAAAAACGGGAAGAGCCAGGAAAGCAGCTGATACACGCCAATTAACTTCATATATACAGAATCCAAATGTGAAATTCTCAGACATGGTGGCCCACATGCTTCACACATCTTATTGGGTCCCAGAGAATCCAAATTGACATCTATAAAGGAAAAATTCCTGTTTTTTATACATCCCATCCTAAGCAACATTCAATTATTGTCATTTTAATTTGGAGTTTTGGACATAAGTCTATGAAGTGTTTCATGTAGATGAAGTTTGCAGCTGAATAATAAATAAATGAGTTGCCAATAACTTGGAAACGATGCAACGATACCTCTTTTCTGTTGTCAATCATCTTTAGCACGCGCTTCTGTGGTTCGAGTCTCATAATGAGTACATTCCGACTGCGTGGAGAGCTTGCAGTTCTTCTAGTGAAACCGCAAACGGGAAGATACCCATTTCAGGTGTTACGTTGAAGGTTTCTGAGCTTAGCAAACTTAACAATTGTCATACTGCACTCACAAGCGCACACACATCCACACTTATACCTCACACACATGTACCGCAACCACAGGAAAAGCGACTACAAAGCAACCTGTGAAATCCACTATGGCCAGTACGATCATGCTTTAAACACTGCTTACTTTATACATATTTCTATGTAAACTCTAAAGAAAGTTTCCTCCTCATTGGCTTTATGGCCCTTATTGTACTTGTGGCCTTGATTAATTACAGTGTCAATTGGAAGCCTTTACAATTAAATTTTAACATATATATTACAACTGAAGGCTTGCCCCTTTCCCGCTCACTCCCCCCAAGTTTATTTCTTATGGATTCAAGAAAAGCATTATTTCCCATATTCCTCCAGCGATCTTTCTTTCTTGCTATGAGTCTCTAGTTCTCATTTGATTATGGAATTGTTCATTATTTACTCTAATTTCAAATTAAAGAAGCAGGCAAGTAATCTGGTGTAAAAAGCACAGTTCCAACTTCCGGAGAAACAATGAGTACGTGTTTCATTTGTCTTTGGCGCGGTGCTGCTTCGCAGTCCCTGTGTAATGGAAGGGTTGAGACAGAATGGCCCCTCCACCTTGCCGTGGCGTAATGCAATTTAGCTTCATTAAATTACTGGAGGGCCAGTTACTTAAGCAGAATATTGATTTTCAGTCTGGCCCGTGTTTAACATAATTCTGTGTAGGCAACAGCTAATTCTGCATTTGAATCTAACACCCTAATAGAATTACAAGATGCCGCTTGACCACAGGCGACTACGCAGCCATCTCCGTCTCCCTCTCCTGGCAGCCTCTCTCACACCCAGGGGCTGACTTTACCTTAACCCCTCCCTGAGACTTGGGTCTCTTTGTTTCCAGGGTTCCCCAATGCAGCTGCTGTGTTTTTGCTAAGAATGGTTTGTGGGACTTGAAAATATCTTCAGTGGCATCATGTTTTTCAACAGCTCACACTTCTTGACCTTAATGGATACTTATGATAAGACTTAGACTTGACAGCTTTTCTCCTGCTTACAAAGTATAAAAATGCGGTATGTCTTCAAATTCAGTCTTGCTTCAAACAGGCTTTAGACTTCCATATTCTGGATGACAGATTTTAGGGGAGAATCAAACATTGCTTAGCTGTATAAGATATTTATTTGTCATGATGATCAGATACATTTTCTAATGTAAAAATTTAAGTACATATTTTATTTTTGGTAGACCACAGTTTCAAAGCTAATTTTTTTTTAAATTAAGAAGCAAAAATATACAGGATTTTCAGTTGTCCTTTTAGCCTGGGAGACACTTGCTAGTTAGAAGGACATTAACTGAATGCAGGCTGCACGACCTACACATGAGGTAAGTGATCGCACAGGACAAGAATGAAAGAGAGAGACCAAGGGGTCAGGGTCATCTGACAGGCAGCCTCAGCAGAAGCTGGCTGTCCCTCCTCTCAAGAAAGGGACAATCCCTGGGCCCCCCTATATCACCCTTTACGGACACGCCTTGGCCATAGAGAGGACTGGTGCACCCACATCTGACTTTAGCAGGCTTCTCTCGAAACTCTATTGACCACACAGGGCTTGTGGCCATAATGGCAGGAGATCTAAACAGACTCTTCAGGTGACTGTGGTGAGTGAGGGCTGGGTCACCTGGGTCCCCAGAGGCTATAGGGGACCTGAGCTTTGGCTGCGCCTGAACAGCAGGGATGAGAGGCAGAGGCCCCGGAGAGACACCTGCTGCTGCAGAACAGTGCACAGCCATCTGCATCTGCTCAGAGGTTACCAAAACTTCTTTCTCTCAGTTTCTGTTAAGCTCTTCTCAACTTGGAGTTTTTCCACGAGAATCTGTGGCTACATATATCTTCCCTGTCCTAGCATGAAAATATACAAAATGAAAAATGGGCTGAAAATTTCAGATGTCCCCTTGGTTTTTTACCACATGTGGAGTGACTTATGTGCTCACTGGAGTCATGGAAGGCAGGTGGCCCCATATAGTGGACCTTGGGTGGTTTTCTACAGCTCTGTGATTCTGGATGAGCTCTGAAGCCCATGACCCCACCTTACTTCCCACAGGCTGGCCAATCAGATTATCCCTCCTCTTGGGCTGGCCAATCAGACAACGTCACTCATTGATTCTGGAACTCTTTTGCCGGCTGGGTTCCACACTCCCCTGGACGGGAGACCTTAGTCTGAGGTTGGCTGAAGGCCACAGCAGGACAGATCTCTTCCATTTATTTGAGACCTAACCTGGGACCAGAGAGCTTGCAGCAACTGGAGCCCCCCTGAGGATGGACCTAACCTGAGAAAAACGATTTCTAAGATATGCACAAAGAGAGCCCTTCTTTCTCCCAGATTTCTCAGGTAGGGGCTGTAATAAATCTACCTCTTTGCTTGAATTAAAGTTGTGTTTCCATACTTGAAATAAACGACTCCCTGACGGAAATGCCTTCCATCTGCCTCTCAGGGTGAATTAAGTTTTTCACATGAAGCTTTCTTCTTTCTCCCTGGATCTACACCAGGTCAGCACCGCACTTCAGGCTAAAGAATCAGACTGAAGCTTGAAGGAGAAAGCAATGATAAAACAAACACACACCGAAATGGACACACAAACACACTACCAAACACACAAGCAAACACACACACACATGCAAACACTACAAAACACAGAAGCAGACACACATGCAAACATGCAGACATGCAAATGCACACATAAACACAAGCACACTACAAACAAGTGGACACATGCAAACACACAAATGCACACACAAGCATATTACAAAACAAAAGCAAACAGACACACATGCAAACACACATAAAAACATACAAACACACAAGCACACTACAAAACACAAGCAAACACAGACACATGCAAAAAACATGTAAGCACACTACAAATCACATAAGCAGACACAAACACATGCATACATGTATGCAAATATGCAAACACATACACAAGCACACTACAAAACACACAAGCAGACACATGCAAACAGCAAACACAACAGGCACACTGCAAACACACAAGCAGACACACACAAACACATGTAAGCACACTACAAAACACAGGCAAACACAAATATACATGCAAGCACACTACAAAACACAGAAACACACAGGCAGACAAGCTACAAAACTAAGTACTGAGGGCAACAATTAACAAATGTTTATGTCTATGGAAAGCATCCCTTTGTAATTAAGGATGTTTGTATAGAGCTTGTTGATTGAATTTGTTTTCTCATTTTATTCCTAAAACAACTTTTGCTGTGTGTTTAATTCCTATTGTTATTATATGGATGATAGGATTGCCATGCAAAAAGAGTAACACAGCTCGTCAGAGCAGAGCCAGGATTTGAACTGGAGTTCTCTGTTGGTGAAATAAATGCTCTTTCAATTGCTTCAAGCTTTGTCTTTCCTTACAGAGTACCATATATTCCCGCTTTGGATGTTTTAACTGTGATCCAGATGAGGGGAAAGTTTTACCTTCTTCAAGCCATTTTTCAATCAGGATCACAAATCCATGGACATTATAATGAATGTAACACATCTTCCTACTAACGGTGACTCCGCTCCATTGTTCATTACAAAGCAGTTTCTGGAACTGAAGTTGAAGAGTGAGTGGCTGGTGAGAAGGTGGAAACAGGGCAGAAAACTTAAGTTTGCTTGTTTACAGGAGAAGAGAGAGAAGGCAGGAGTAGGAAGAGGGAGTGGACTGAGGAAGGAGTTTTTTAGGACCAGAGAGGTGTGACCACGATGAAGAGAGAGAAATGATAACTGCCTAGAAAGACAATTCTAAAAGACTAGGGGAAATTACAAAAATCTAGGCGGCTGTGTCTACAGCTGGGGAGACTTGCACGGAACATTTATAAGTCATTGTGAACTTGAACTGGAAATTGTAGGCAGCATATTGAGATGTAATGAATAGAAGAAATATGGGATGAGAGGGCTTGGGTTCTGTAGGCCTACCCTCAAATACAACCAAATAGAGAAATGGAAACTCAAATAAAACAGGTTACATGTATATGCATGTGTGTGTGTGTGTGTGTGTACACATGTGTATACAAGTAGTGACAATTTATTATAATATATGCAAATCATACTAATAATACTGATTTTGACAAATATTTAATCCTCACTTTAACTGCCTCTGTTGATCGACCAGCTGATATCGTTCTGGGGTGCACTGGGGTGGGGTGTGGGGACCGTCTGCTAACCTACTGTAAGTTGTAGAGGGCAGTCAGGGTAGGACTACTTGAAGGAATGGCTCTTTCCTACAAGAGGCTGGGGCAGAGGACACTGATTGGAGGGTCTGCGGCACCCTCAAAGGCTGGGCTCAGATAGGAGGCCATGGTAGTTAGTTGCTCTATGGTTGTCTGGGGACTTTGGCTGACTCCTAAGCCAGAGGATTCAGGCCTTCTGCATGGCCCAGTCTCGTCTCCCAGAATCCTTCAAGGAGCTCAATATATGAGCCTCTTAGGCCTGCATCCAGCCAGCTGCCTGCTCACTGCCACCATCATGGCGCAGGCCAAGTGGAAGGTGGGCCGCCATCACAGGGTTGAATCTCCCTGCAGTTCAGGTCTGCAAACCTCTTCATTCACGGTGACTCCAGACAACCTGCACCCTCTGGGGCCTTCTCTGCAGGTTCAGCCTGGTGTTGGAGAGTAGCAGGCTAGAGGGGTGAGGTGGAGGTCTCCCTGGAGCACTATCCAGTGGGCATGGCCAGGGGTTTCAGGGCCTGCAGTTGACCCTTTGGTCAGGGCTCAGCTGGGATGGTTTGTCTTTGCTCCACATGGTGTGGGCTGGACTCCTTTCTGTGTTGACAGCAGTTAGTGGGTCAGATTGAGGCTGTCTGGTCTAGGAAGACCTCACGTATGGACTGAACTCTGGGACGGCTGGACCCATCTCCCTCTACATAGTTTCCACTTGCAGGCTCTCCACAGGGCATAGCCTTCCAAGAGTGAAAGAACAGACGCTGCAAGGTCTCTGGAGGCTGAGGCTTGGAAGCTACACAGTACCACTTCTGCTCGGATTACCTGGCAGTCCCAGATTTGAGGGCAGGAAAGGATTCGTGGCCATGGTTAACTGATGACACAAGGCAATTGTCTCAGGCCCGAGGTACGAGGGAGGAGACCAAGTCATGGGGGCTCCTGATGCCTGGCAAACAGGGCTTCTGGAAAGAAGGGGTGCTGGGGCAAGGGCAGCATCCTTGATGAGGGTTTGAAGAGAGCTGCCATGACAGTGCCCATGCTGTTGCCCCAGAGGTGGGAGATTCCCAGTCCCCATGGCCCTTCCTTCAGTCCTTAGAGTAGTAAAGCTGGGTAATGTATTTGAGTAAATGCACAAAATCCTGGGATTAATTTTCCATCTTCTTCCTCTGCCAGGTCTCCATTTCCCAATGAGAACAGGTCTTTTTAGAAGAGAATACAATTTATGGAGGGAAAACCAGGTAAATCCCTTTGGAATGTATATTTAGATATAGCCCGTTTTTACTGCACTAAAGGTAGCTCTATAAAGAAGAGATTTGCAGCTTCATGGCTATCTTTGTTATTCCTAAGTATTTAGGCATCATGATGGATGTTCCTAGGACATGTTCAATTTATTTATTAGTTAAATTGATGGAAAAACCTGTATATTGACTGTGTGACTGTGTCTTTCTGTGTGTTTGGAATGAACAAAAGATTTGACCTTAGACCAGCTGTAGTTAAAAATACAGCTTTTTTTAAATCCCCTGTGGGAGATTAACTTCAAGAAAGCTTTATCTGATATTTGGAAAATGTCCTAGAGAATTCGCACTAGGAACTAGTAAAAATGTTTATCCTAAATGTCACAAAATTAAATATCATTGAATGATAGATGTGTAAGATTCATAGTATGTCAACTTGACACTAAATATCAAAATAACAACATTTTTCATTTTTCTCTTTGGCTTCCTATCAAACCCCTTTTAAATAGAGGAAGGCACAAAGGTCAATGTGCCTCATTTTATTCTCTTCCAGAATACTGTCCCCACACTAGCTCTGGGGGCAATGCCACGACCAGCACAGGCCGACCTTGTTGGCTATCCCCATAGTTTCTGCCTGCTGCACTGGTGTGGAGAGAATATCTTGAATTTGTCTTTTTTGGAAAAGTCCTGCACCCTCTTCACTGGGGGCCTTCCAGTGATTCAGGGCTCTAGAGGTGAGTTTAAAGGAACCGATGTAGCTGCGGTCGTGGTCCCAGATGGCCATGCTTGGCTGAATGTAGACATCAAGATTTTGATTGAGGGCAGCTTAGGAATGGAGGAAAGAGTAAGTGACCACCCAGACAGGGACATGGAAGTCGGAACACCAGCTCACGACATACAAATGAAAGCCTAGCTTATCACTGGGTACAATTGGATTCCCATTATGTGGGGCAGAGGGTGTGTGTTTGGGGCCACAGAGGCCTTTCTCCCTGGGGACGGTGAGCTCTGGCTCCACGAGTCAACACCGAGGGTCATCTTAGCTGAGAGAGGGGTCTTCCACGGCCCGTGCTTTGTTTCAGTGTACAGGTAACTAGTCAGTCACTAGAGTCTGCTTTCTCTTCTTCCTGGCTTCGCATTTCATTTCATCTGCATTTTGTGACTTCCCTTACAGCTGGAGGGGGACAAGTCCTTTCTGGTAGAGGTTGAGTGATGTGTGGCATTTCCAGGCCAAAGCTGTGCCCTCCTTCCATGGCAGAGGTTGAGGAATGGCAGGGTGCACCATGGCGGAGCTCCCATCCTTCCATCCCCACATGGAGGATGGCTTCACACTGGCATGTGAGTGAAGGGTACGTTTGACCCATGACACATTTGTCGATCTGTTTGTTACCACAACCTTGCCCATCCATGCATAGCTTGGTTAGAGTGGCCATGACCATGTTGTGGGTCCATGGGAATCCCTAGGGACAATGGTTAAAATAAGGGGTCCCCTGGGAAGTTTGATTCACTGGGTCTGACTGCGTGTGGGCTAGTCATTCTTTATCTCATGTTGGTTGATTCAGTTCAGGGACACTGCTAGAAGTCGTCCTACTCTTTTAAAGGAAAATAAGAAACAAAGACCATATGGACTTTGGTGGGAGCAGAAATTATGGAACCAGTTGTTCAAAGTTCAGGTTTGGATATGCCATTAACATCAGACCTTTTAGGCTGTAGTTATTTCCTTTTTTAAATTAAAACATTTATTTTATAAAAGATAATTTTTAAACTGTTTTTGGAAAAAAGATATTACTAATGTAATACTAAAGGACAGGGACTAAAAAAAATCACAGTCCAGATAGTTTCATAATGAAAAGAACTTCCCCTGCTGCTTTCGCTCCCCGTCGTCCCACATTCTGCAGTCCGTGGAGACTCACTCTTAATTTTTTGTAAATTTTGTTTTTGCTTCATAGAGATAAGTTGCATACATCTATTTTTATTTCTGAATTTTCCAGATTTAAATGCTGCTTTTAAAATGACAGCTGTGAAAGATTTAGCTACCTTTTCTCCCACTTCTCTGCTTTCTTCCAAGTTGGTTAATTCGCTGTTTTTAGTTCTTCAACCGGTGATTTTTGAAAAATCAAACAACACGGTTAACCTTTTTTCCCCACTGAAAGTATTACTTCTTGAGTACCCACTCACCCTTCCCTCAACCTTTCACCCACTCATCCACCTCTCTTTTCTCCTACTTCTCAATTTTGTCAGCTGCCCGTTGCTTTTACATTATCTAGGTTCTAACTTTCATACTCTGATATTTTTTCAGTTAGTCTTCGGTGAATTTCATCTGGAAGTTTGTTCCAAGGTTTCAAAACCAATGAATACCATTTACATTGCTATGATTTTGGAAATGATGTTCACTGCAGAAATCAGTGCTCGGCTGTAATTACATTTTCTTTTGTGAATTGGCCCTGAGTAGCTGTGTAAAATGTTCCTGACACTAAGTTAAAACTGATTCCCCTCTTTCACCCTGCAAAAATTCTCAACTTTTATTCAAGCTGTTGATTGCATCATCCTGCCTATAGGTTTTGTTTGTTCTTGGAGACCTCCTAAAGCCCTCTTCCTAACCTGCACTGCTGGATCTGCATTCTAAATGCATTTAAAAAGGTAGCTGTCATTTTTGAATTTTGCTTTATTCTCTCCTGGGTTTAATCTAATGATTTCTGGTCTCAGGGTCTCTCCATTTTTGTGGTTTATTTCCTTATTATATAACTAAACAAATCCTTAAAAATTGGCTTGGGAGCTAGGATCTTCATATTCTTGCATGTCTCAAGATGTTCTTATTCTGCCTTCCTGTTGACTGATAGTTTGACTGGGTATAGAATTGAAGGTTTAAAATAGGACTTCAAAACTTTGAAGGCGGCCAGGCACAGTAGCTCATACCGATAATCCCAGCACTTTGGGAGGCCAAGGAGGGTGGATCACTTGAGGCTAGGAATTTGAGACCCAACCTGGCCAACATGGCAAAACCCTCCTTCTTCTAAAACTACAAAAATTAGCTGGGCATGGTGGCACATGCCTGTAATCCCAGCTACTCAGGAGGCTGAGACATTAGAACCGCTTGAGCCTGGGAGGCAGAGGTTTCAGTGAGATCATGCCACTGCACTCCAGCTTTGGCAACAGAAGGAGACTTTGTTTAAAAAATAACAACAACAACAAGCTTTGAAGGTATTGATCCATTGGCTTCTAATAAGCAACATAGCTTTGAAAATCTTGTGCTTGCTCAAAGAAATCACAGATGATACAAACAAATGGAAAACGATGTCATACTCATGGATAGAAAAATCAATATTCTTAAAATGGCCACACTGCCCAAAGCAATTTACAGATTCAATGCTAATGTCATCAAACTACCAGTGACATTCTTCACAGAATTCAAAAAAACTACTTTAAAATTCATATGGAACCAAAAAATAGTCCAAATAGCCAAGGCAATCACAAGCAAAAAGAATAAAGCTGGAAAAGAACAAACATGACCTGACTTTAAACCACACTACAAGGCTGCAGTAACCAAAATAGCCAGCACAGCACTGGTACAAAACCAGACAGACATCACCATGGAATAGAACAGAGAGCCCAGAAATAATGCCACGTACCTCCAACTTTCTGATCTTCAACAAAACTGTCAAAAGCAAGCAATGGAGAAAGGACTCCCTATTCAGGAAATGGTGCCAGGGTCGCTGGCAACCTTACACAGAAGATTGAAACTGGACCCCTTTATATACCAAATGCAAAAATCAACTCGATGTATTAAGGACATATATGTAAAACCTATGAGAATCCTGGAAGGTAACCTAGGAAATACCATTCCTACACATAGGAACCAGCAAAGATTTTATGGCAAAGATACCAAAAGCAATTGCAACAAAAATACAAAGTGACAAAGGAGGCCTCATTAAACTGAAGAGTTTCTGCAGAAGGAACTGTCGACAAAGTGCAGACGTACAGAATGGGAGGAAATATTTGCAAACTGTACACGTGACAGAGATCTAATATCCAAAATCTGTAAGGAACTTAAGCAAATTTATAAGTGAAAAACCAACATCCTCATTAAAAAGTGGACAAAGGACATGAGCAGACACTTTTCAAAAGAAGAAATTAATGTGGCTAACAAGCATATGAAGACATGCTCAACATCGCTGATCATTAGAGAAACGCAAATCAAAACTACAGTGAGATATCATCTCACACCAGTCAGAATGGCCATTATTAAAAAGTCAAAAAATTACAGATGTTGGTGAGGTTGCTGAGAAAAAAGAATGCGTATACATTGCTGGTGGGAGTGTAAATTAGTTCAGCCATTGTGGAAAGCAGTGTGGTGATTCCTCGAACTGAAAACAGAATTAATATTTGACTCTGCCATTCCATTATTGGGTATATACCCAAAAATATGAATAATTCTATCATAAAGACACATTGCAGTGCTATTCACAGCAGCAAAGACATGGAATGTAAACCTAAATGTCCACTGATGGTAGATCGGATAAAGAACATGTGGTACACATACACTATGAAATATTATGCAGCCATAAAAAAGAATGAGTTAATATCCTTTGCAGCAACATGGATGGAGCTAGAGAAAACTAACGCAGTAACGGAAAAGCAAACACTGCATGTTCTCATTTCTGATGGAGAGCTAGATGGTGAGAACACAGGGACACATGGAGGGGAAGAGCAAGCACTGCATGTTCTCATGTCTGATGGAGAGCTAGATGGTGAGAACACAGGGACACATGGAGGGGAAGAGCAAGCACTGCATGTTCTCATTATGATGGAGAGCTAGATGGTGAGAACACAGGGACACATGGAGGGGAAGAGCAAGCACTGCATGTTCTCATTATGATGGAGAGCTAGACGGTGAGAACACAGGGACACATGGAGGGGAAGAGCAAACACTGCATGTTCTCATTATGATGGAGAGCTAGATGGTGAGAACACAGGGACACATGGAGGGGAAGAGCAAGCACTGCATGTTCTCATGTCTGATGGAGAGCTAGATGGTAAGAACACAGGGACACATGGAGGGGAAGAGCAAGCACTGCATGTTCTCATTATGATGGAGAGCTAGATGGTGAGAACACAGGGACACATGGAGGGGAAGAGCAAGCACTGCATGTTCTCATTATGATGGAGAGCTAGATGGTGAGAACACAGGGACACATGGAGGGGAAGAGCAAACACTGCATGTTCTCATTATGATGGAGAGCTAGATGGTGAGAACACAGGGACACATGGAGGGGAAGAGCAAGCACTGCATGTTCTCATGTCTGATGGAGAGCTAGATGGTGAGAACACAGGGACACATGGAGGGGAAGAGCAAGCACTGCATGTTCTCATTATGATGGAGAGCTAGATGGTGAGAACACAGGGACACATGGAGGGGAAGAGCAAGCACTGCATGTTCTCATTTCTGATGGAGAGCTAGATGGTGAGAACACAGGGACACAAGGAGGGGAAGAGCAAGCACTGCATGCTCTCATTATGATGGAGAGCTAGATGGTGAGAACACAGGGACAGATGGAGGGGAAGAGCAAGCACTGCATGCTCTCATTATGATGGAGAGCTAGATGGTGAGAAAACAGGGACACATGGAGGGGAAGAGCAAGCACTGCATGTTCTCATGTCTGATGGAGAGCTAGATGATGAGAACACAGGGACACATGGAGGGGAAGAGCAAGCACTGCATGTTCTCATTTCTGATGGAGAGCTAGATGGTGAGAACACAGGGACACATGGAGGGGAAGAGCAAGCACTGCATGTTCTCATTATGATGGAGAGCTAGATGGTGAGAACACAGGGACACATGGAGGGGAAGAGCAAACACTGCATGTTCTCATTATGATGGAGAGCTAGATGGTGAGAACACAGGGACACATGGAGGGGAAGAGCAAGCACTGCAGGTTCTCATGTCTGATGGAGAGCTAGATGGTGAGAACACAGGGACACATGGAGGGGAAGAGCAAACACTGCATGTTCTCATTATGATGGAGAGCTAGATGGTGAGAACACAGGGACACATGGAGGGGAAGAGCAAGCACTGCATGTTCTCATTTCTGATGGAGAGCTAGATGGTGAGAACACAGGGACACATGGAGGGGAAGAGCAAGCACTGCATGTTCTCATTATGATGGAGAGCTAGATGGTGAGAACACAGGGACACATGGAGGGGAAGAGCAAGCACTGCATGTTCTCATTATGATGGAGAGCTAGATGGTGAGAACACAGGGACACATGGAGGGGAAGAGCAAGCACTGCATGTTCTCATTATGATGGAGAGCTAGATGGTGAGAACACAGGGACACATGGAGGGGAAGAGCAAGCATTGCATGTTCTCATGTCTGATGGAGAGCTAGATGGTGAGAACACAGGGACACATGGAGGGGAAGAGCAAGCACTGCATGTTCTCATGTCTGATGGAGAGCTAGATGGTGAGAACACAGGGACACATGGAGGGGAAGAGCAAACACTGCATGTTCTCATGTCTGATGGAGAGCTAGATGGTGAGAACACAGGGACACATGGAGGGGAAGAGCAAGCACTGCATGTTCTCATGTCTGATGGAGAGCTAGATGGTGAGAACACAGGGACACATGGAGGGGAAGAGCAAGCACTGCATGTTCTCATGTCTGATGGAGAGCTAGATGGTGAGAACACAGGGACACATGGAGGGGAAGAGCAAGCACTGCATGTTCTCATGATGGAGAGCTAGATGGTGAGAACACAGGGACACATGGAGGGGAAGAGCAAGCACTGCATGCTCTCATTATGATGGAGAGCTAGATGGTGAGAACACAGGGACACATGGAGGGGAAGAGCAAGCACTGCATGTTCTCATGTCTGATGGAGAGCTAGATGGTGAGAACACAGGGACACATGGAGGGGAAGAGCAAGCACTGCATGTTCTCATTATGATGGAGAGCTAGATGGTGAGAACACAGGGACACATGGAGGGGAAGAGCAAACACTGCATGTTCTCATTATGATGGAGAGCTAGATGGTGAGAACACAGGGACACATGGAGGGGAAGAGCAAACACCGGGCCTTCTTGAGGGTAGAGGGTAGGAGGAGGGAAAGGATCACAAAGCATATATATTGATACTGTACTTAATACCTGGGTAATGAAATATTCTGTATACCAAACTCCCATGACACACAGTTTACTTGTATAACAAACCTGCACGTATACCCCTGAACCTGAAATAAATGTAAAAAAAATAATATTGGTGTCAATCGGATTTCTTTTCCTTTGTAGGCAACCTTAGTTTTTCCCTTCATAGCAATTGTTATCGTCTCTTTATTGTTAGTGTTCTGATTTCATGATGGTAATTCTGTATTTGATGACAATGGTTGTGGTTGCCACACTTTCAATCTTAAAACGTGTCTTTAGTTTTGAAGAATTCTCTTCTATTGTTTATTTCCTTTCTTCTGTTTACTATGTTCTTTCCTGAAACTCATGTTAGAAGGAAGCTTGATTGTATATTATTGTTATATTTTGCCTTATTTCCTTTCTCCCTCATATTTTTATTTTTTTTTTTTGAGACGGAGTTTCGGTCTTGTTACCCAGGCTGGAATGCAATGGTGCCATCTCGGCTCACCGCAACCTCCGCCTCCTGGGTTCAGGCAATTCTCCTGCCTCCGCCTCCTGAGTAGCTGGGACTACAGGCATGCGCCACCATGCCACCTAATTTTTTGTATTTTTGGTAGAGACGGGGTTTCACCATGTTGACCAGGATGGTCTTGATCTCTTGACTTCATGATCCACCCCCCTCGGCCTCCCAAAGTGCTGGGATTCCTCATATTTTTTTATTAGAAAAAATATTTACCTCTACATTCCAATAAATTTATTTTTTATTAAATGTGTTTTTAATTTTCTAGAAATGTCTTCTTATCCCTTTCCCATCCTACCCTCTTCCTGCTTTGTCGATGCAAGTTATCTCTCTGAGAATATTGATTAATACTTACACCTGACTTTACAGGAAATATTTATGCCTTTTCTGGAATCATGCTTTCTGTTTATCTGGGCCTTCATCTTTGCACTCTGCTGCGGGATTTCCTGTGGTGATTGTGTTTGTTATGCTGAATGACAGGATGATCTTTCTGGCAGTTCCGGGTCGTTTAATTATATTTAAGTGCAGGATGTAGCAAGGCTGACCAGGAGCTACTGCATGGCGTCTGTCAGGCTTGCGGGATGTTAACTGGGTGGCAGGTCAGATATGACTGGAAGAATCTATGCCAGAATTTTCAGGTTTGTGTGGGGGTCACTAATACCTGTGTAATTTCCTAGTTCTCCCTAGGTTCATTTTCATTCTTGAGCGAAACATCCTCAGGTGTCAGTAGATAAATGCCTGCTGCTAGCTCTGCTCTTCAAGGTGGACATTTGAAGATGAATCCTCTTGTTTTCAGGCCCAAGGGTCATTTGTGCCTTTTGCTGTCTCAGGGCCCGCTTTGGGTCCCCTGGTCCCCTCAGAGCTGACTCTCTCTGCAGGTGCCCTCTCGGCTTTGTTTTGCTTTTCCAGTGACCGTTTCTTGCTTCACTTTCTGTCTTCCAGAAACTTGGTTGAAATCACTTTCTTGCTGATGGCCCCACCACGTGTCTTCTCATTGTTGAGCTTTATGAAATTATCGACACTTTCTCAGGAAATACATGCCACCATTTGGAGTGGGAAGCTCTCAGTTCTTCTTTATCAATGATCTCTTTATTTATGCTGCATTTTCAGTGTTGCTGGTTTGTAATTTTGAGTGGAAATGAATCCAAAATATATCATCAGGACACCATGTGTTTATTTTGGAAGAACTTTTTTGGTAGCTAAATGAGAGGTCTTCTACACTGAATCCTCAAAATAAAAATCCCTACTGTCCATTTTGAACAAGAGTTTGGGCTTGGGAGACCTGAGCTCAGTTCTGAAATACAGAGTTCTCTCAAGAGGGCAGAGCGGCTGATCCTGCCCCGGTGGTTCAGTCATCGTGACCTGAGGATCAGGGTTCCCCTACGAGACAGCTGGGCTCAGAGGGGAGTTACCTTTACTTCACATGATTGGGAGTACAGCTTCTGCTGAATTCGCATCATCTGGGCTCTCAGGCCCAGCCTGTTTCCTGCCTGACACCTGACATTTGGGTGTGTCAAGAAAGGGAAGTCCTCATCCCATTTGGAGCAGTTTCAGATCAGCCCAGGTGACAGGTCTCACTGCTTTGTCCTATGTGCTTGGTGTGTCGCCCCTGACTGAAGCCTTGTGCTCTGTCTCTGTTTCCTGGCATTCCACTTTCCTAGGTCACTGTGTCTGGTGTCTGTAATCTTGAGCAGCCACTGATAATAAACTAACCTGGTTTAATGGACCAGAAAGAAGGGTGGGAGTCTTCCCCTTCTTCAGAACGGCTCTGTGCTCACCTGGGATCTGTAAGTTTCATTTCCTCCAGTCTGTGCTCTGCACAGGGGAGGGGGTTCGCCAGGCAAGCAGGACAAGGGCCCCTGCTTCTGGCCTCAGGAGGCAGGCAGCCCACGACTGCATGTTTGGTGATGTCAGCCCTTCAGCTCTCTGCTTCACGCCTTCCCTTTCCGTGTCTCCTCTGAGAGCTCACCATGTTGTTGGAAATGGCACAGAGGTTCAGTTGATGAGCAGAAATGCAATATGCAGAACGGGCGTGTCATTGGCAGTCAGTGAACGACTTCAGGTCCCTCCCTCCGCACCCTGTCAGGTCTGCTGTGTCATGTGATTGATAGCTGGGTGCGTTCTGGAGACGCCAAACATAACCTGTCTCCTACATGTTAGTAGCTCTTGGGCCGGGGCCCTTTACCGTTCAGGACACGTAGCTTTGATTTTCTAGAATCATCTCAGGATAATAACCCTTTGTTTGTAGAATAATGCCAATCTCAGAGATACTACACAACCTGAACAACGAGGGTCTGATACCAGCTGAAATGCCTTTTAAAGTTGCTCATCTTTGTCGCACTTTAATTAAATAATTAAATATGTGCATCATTTTATGCCTTAAATTATTCAATGATTGTGAAGTTGCTGGTCCAACAAGAAAAAATATAGAGACATTATGTGAATGAAATTAATTATATTGATTACACCTTGATAGTTAATGTGAGCCATGAGGAATGTTTTAGTCCAGAGTCATGTGAAGAGATTTGCACTCTGTGGAGCCAGCTAGGAAATCCTTGTCATTTGTCCTCAACACTGACAACATGGTTGCCTTGCAAAATATCGTAGAATGAATGAGCCCACAGACCCCTAATATTTTAAAAATAAAAATAAATATATTCCAATAAATGTAAATGGTGATACCTAGAAATGAGCCGAAATCACATCAGCTGACAGGTGAACAGCACCTTGAAAGGCTGTTGGATTTGGAAATTATGCCTTTAATATCAATTGTCTGTATGTAATATAGCTATCAGCCAAGTCGGCCACGTGACGCTGTGGGCCATTCACAAAGATGACCTATAATTGGAGAAAATGAGCCCAAATATGATGCCCTCATGGGGATGCTGAGGGCCCTCACATGAGCTTGTAGGCTGGAACACTCTGGAATGAAGGAGATGAGTGTCTGGGAGCTGCCCGTGCCCTGGCCTTGTTTAAGAGAGTTGGTGGGGACAGCGTGGTGGGGCTTTGCTGTGCCATTGTTTTTCTTGAGCACAAACCAGATAGAATGAGGAAAGGCTGGTGGAGAGATGAGGCTTGAGGTGTAAGCAGGGAAGGAGGTGTGGGCACGTAGCCTCATTGCAAATCATCACATTCTCCTCAAGACCTCACAAGACTAGCCTTGGAGCCTGTGTGACACAGTCTGGTGGGGCTGAAAGGGATTTACTTACCCCAGAGTGCTGTCCCGCTTTTAGTGTCCTGCCTGCTCTCCACCATCCCGACCAAGGGGCTGGGCTTGACTGCCGCCCTCCAGGCCCAGCATGATAACCCTTGACCAAGAAGGCCCAAAGATGGCTTACTCAGCACAATCACCATTGGCCTTTGCCCACTTGGCGTTGTCCCCAAGTGTCCCTGAGAGAGTGGACCAGGGTGACATGCCAGGACAAGTCAGCTGGGAGGGGCCCCAGTAAGGGACAAGAAGAGCCAAAAAAAGAGGCGAAGACATGCCTGCCCATGGGACACCCAGCAGCAAAGCTCCTGCCTCTGCTGTTAGGGGAGTCTTTTTTTTGTTTGCTTTTTGAGACAGAGTCTGGCTCTGGTGCCCAGGCTGGGGTGCAATGGTGCCATCTTGGCTCACCACAACCCCCACCTACCGGGTTCAAGCGATTCTTGTGCCTCAGCATCCTGAGTAGCTGTGACTACAGACAGGTGCTATCAAACCTGGCTAATTTTTGTATTTTTAGTAGAGATGGGGTTTTGCCATGTTGGCCAGGCTGGTGTCGAACTTCTGACCTCGTGATCCGCCTTGGTCCTCCAAATGCTGGGATTATAGGCATTAGCCACTGTGCCTGGCCAGGAGTCTTCTTTTTAGAAAGGAAACTAAATAAAGTTTGTTAACAAACTAACACTGTTTGACCCAAAGTCAGGATGGAGGCTGAGAACCTTAAAGCTAGAGAATCTGGTATACCGCATTAAAGTTAGACTCAGAAACAGAGGTCTTTTTTTTTTTTTTAATTAGAAATGGAGTCTCCATTTTAGCTCACTGCAGTCTCAAACTCCTGGACTCAAATCATCCTCTTTTCTCAGCCTCCAAAAGTACTGGTATTACAGGTGTGAGTCACTGAGCTCTGCCAGATTTGGGTGTCTTTGAAATGCGACATGGAAATAGGCCTGTCTGTGAATTCAGCATGTTATCATGCAATGGCTGCTGCCTATCTTCCGTGTTGAGTTCCTGTTGCTGGTCTAAAATTCTGTTAGATGCTCCAGCTTCCTGCTGTGATCATCACCTGCCGTGCAGGGACCTGAATTCGACGCCTCCGGTCTCATGAAAGGAACGCCTGCCCGTGTTGGCATCTAGAAACATGTTTCTTTCTGTTTTGCATTTCATCCTCTTCTGGTTGTGATCCATTGTCTACTTTTCTCTTTCCATGTAGTGACCTTGCCTCACCCCTGCTGCGAGGGACTTCATCGCTTTGCCTTAAAACTGGCTGGCATCTCATATTTAGAAACACACAGAAGGAGAGGAACTCTTCTGTACAAATACATAAGACAACATATTAGGCTTGAAAGAACAGATTTGAGATACCTCAGTAGTGATGACCTACATTGCTTGTCTAACTGCAACTTCCTGTTTCCGAGACCTCGGGCAGCGACAGTTCATTGGCTCACCGATCCCGTTACTTCTGAACACTGCAGGCTAACTCTGGTCGAGATGCTGCTCCGCGGTGGGGTACGACATTGACCACAAAAGGTTAACAAATACAACTGTGGCTCAAGATGAGAAATGTGAGGGCACGCAAGGTAGGCTGAACCGCAACGAGAGTACTTGGCAATCCGTCAGGCGGCTCAGTGTCTGTCCTGCCAGACCAACAGAGAGGGCCTTTCCAGTTCCTGGGCAGGGCAGGCCTTTCTGTGATGATGCTCCAAATGCATCGTGTCTCTAAGAATCAGACACACCGTACAATTGAAGTCTTGTTATTTGTGCTGAGAAGAAAGAGTGTTACCTGAATAGAAACTTGTAAGCCACAAAATGCTTATAAAACTTTTTTTGTAAGCCACAAAACTTTTCCATATACAAAAAGCCACAAAACTTTTCAATATATATATATATAAAATATATATATAAATTATATAATATATATAAATATATATATGCATACACACACATATATATGCCTTAATTTATGATAGTGTAATGTAGCTGGTTATTATAAATTATAATGAATCGGAATCAACATTTGCATAAATCCTGAGGGCATTCTGTGTGCCTGGTGCTGTGCCAGGTGCTTAGGCTACAGGGTGAATGGAGAGAGCCCATCACCTTCTAGTGTTTGAGTCTGTTGGAGAGATCTGTGCAAACAGCTGGATGGGCTCCAGCAGGGCAGAAATGGGGGGCAGTGCTGCAGGTCGGGCTCTCAGTGGAGAGCTACTGCTGAGTCCTTGGGTGGGAAGAAGCCTCGGAACGGTATAATTTTGAAGAGCAAAGCCTTCATCTCTTAGGTATTTAAGTTTCAATAATAAAAAAAGATCAAATCAAAAATCTACGTAATTCTGTACTTTTTTTGAGACAGGGTGTCACTCTGTCACTCGGGCTGGAGTGCAGTGACATGATCATGGATCACTACAGCTCAGTGACCCGGGCTCAGGTGACCCTTCTACCTCAACCTCCCAGGTAGCTGGGATGACAGGTGCATGCCACCACGCCTGGCTATTTTTAACAATTTCTGTAGAGACAGGGTCTCACTGTGTTGCCCATGCTGGTCTCAAACTCCTGGGCTCAAGTTATTCTCCTGCCTTGGCCTCCCAAAGCGTTGAGACTACGGGCATGAGCCACCACACTCGGCCCAATTCTGCGTCTTTATGTTGTCTGCCTACCAGCCCTTCATTCTGTTAGTTACGTATCAATTCGTGTTTTTTGAATGAGGGGCTTCCCATATCTCTTTCCTCCATCCTTTGACCTGACAGCACTCTCTGACCTTTTGCGTTGAGGACAGAAACCACCCCAGCCTTCCAAGACCCCGGGGATTGGTGTAGCTGTGGATCTGCAGATGCTGGTGCTGGGTTTGTTGTTGTCTTGGTTGTTTTTGGCCTGCTTATCTCCTCTCACTTTCTGAAAGCTCCTTCAGAGCCAGGCCTGTCTGCTCACTCCATGTCCCTCATACCTGGAATGTGTCCGGCACGTCGGGGATGGTCAATCAGCATTTGTTCTAATGAATGGCTGGTTGGACTTACTGACTGGACAAATGACTGGATGTGTGGCCCAGGCCAAGAACCTCCCTGGGGCTGTTCTGACAGCCTTAGTGTGAGGGACGCTCTTCTCTCGGTAGAGTCGTAAGGAAGACAGCACTGAGCTTCTGGCGGTCACACATCCTGCCAAAACCAAGGTGGGGGCAGGGAGTCAGAGCATAGAGAGAGAGAAGTTGCCCCTGCCCACTGCCCAGGGAGATGGCCAGGGTCCTGAAGGCAGGGTGGAGGTGAGCGGGGGGGCGTTGGGGATCCTCCATGAGAATTCAACCCATGAAGTCAGGAACGAAAGGGATCTATCTATGATGACATATACTCGGGATTTTGTTTTTGTTTTCTTTTTTTTTTTCAATCTTCAAACTCTTTAGATGTGTGTGAGTGTAGGTTACTATTCTGTGACCTTAGAACATCACCCAGGTTTAATCTGTATGTAACTTTTGATCTGTGAAATGGGGACAGTTTGAACAAGACGGGTGCTTTGGCCATCTGGGGCCTTTTCCCTCTTTCCATATAACTCCCCACCTTCTCACATCAGTGCCATCCCCAGCCACTGAAAAGGGGCCTGGCACTTACCCTGCCTTCTCTCCCTGTGTTAGTCCATTCTCCCATAATGATATAAAGGAATACCTGAGCCTGGGGAATTCATAAAGGAAAGAGGTTTAATTGACTCACAGTTCTGCCTTTGTAGGGAGGCCTCAGGAAACTTACAGTCATGGGGGAAGGGGAAGCAGGCATGTCTCACATGGCAGCAGGTGAGAGAGAGAGAGCCAAAGTACAAGAGAGCAGGGAACACTGCCTTGTAAAATCATCAGATCTTGTGGGAATTCACTGTCAGGAGAACAGCATGGGGGAAACTACCCCCATGATCCAGTCACCTCCTGCCTGGTCTCTCCCTCAACACCCAGGGATTACAATTCAAGATGAGATTTGGGTGGGGACACAAAGCCTGCCCATATTACCCCACTTGCCCTGCCTTGATTCCATGCCATCTCTCCTCCTGCTGGGTCTTGGATGGTCTCTTGGCCTTGATCATGCCTTCCCAGGGCCCAGAGTCACAGACGCTGTGACTCAGGAACCAGTCCATGGCCTCCACGCAGCCCTCCTGATGCAAGAACCTTGTTACGTCTCTCCCAGTCCCACAACCTTCTTTGTATCACTTTCTTCTCCAGTGGCCAGTGTTTCATTTCTCTTTACCAGACAACATGCCCCATTTCATCCTTCCTCTTCTCCTCCCTCATTGCCCTGTTGCAATTGGGCTGCCACCTCTACAGCACCACCAGGACCTAAAAGAATGCCGATGGTCTGCTAATAGATAGCACATGTGCATTGGTGAACGTGTGCAATTGTGTGTGTGCATGTGTTTAGGGATGTGTCTGTGTGCTTGTGCCTGTCACTGCTACCGGCTCTGTCACCCACACCCACACACCCTTCCATACTGAGCTGGATTCTTCCGTCTCTGTGGGGTCCCCCCTGCCCACCCAGGCTTCTGACCTCCCCTCCTCCAGCCCTCCACTCACCCTCAGGTCCCTTACTAGGCCACGCTTCTGCTCTTGTTACTTCTCTATTGGTTCTGTATACTTGGCTCGTCCTGTGCAATGTTTAATGCCTGAAACCAGGCTTCTGAGAAGCAGTTTAAAAACAAATGCTCACTTTGTGTTTACCCTGTCCTCAGGCCGTGTTGACGTCTTGAATTTTCACAAAGCTTTAGCACTTGCAGTTGAGGCATCTGAGAAAATGTTTCCGTCTTCCCATCAAAATCAGAGAAATAACCGGCCTGGCTGATCCCCTTCCCAGGAGGCCCACACAAAGGCCGTGATGTTAATTGCATTTAACCTACTGGAGTCTCTCGGTTTTTTTCTTTCTACAATAACTAATATGTAAACTATGATTGCACTTGGAAATCACTTTCACTTAAATTCTATTATTGAGGCCCAGCACGTGAGAGAGCTATAACCCATTTCATTAAAAGACCAATCACGCCAGGTGTTGGCCTGGCCGGTTCTTTTCTGTGAGTCACACTGGCAAATGTGACATATTATCGGCTGGTTTTGAGGCACATGATAAGAACAATGGTGAGTATATAATTAAATGGAAATTCAGTTCTGGCCCAATGGAGAAGAGTAGAACTTTTAAAATATAATCATAAAAATTGACCTACCCATAAAATTTACCCCCGATTCATCTTGTAAGATGACACCGCCGTCTGCCCAAGTGCACGCTGGTATTCGGTAATGACTCTGTACTTTTTCTGGAGGGATTTTGACACGTGTCTGCTGAAGTTCATTAGTGTTCCTATCTCTGTGGACTCATTTGACGGCACAACAAGGACGAAGGTCGGTGCTGGATGCTGACTCGGGTGGGTTAGCCCTGCTCCGCGCTTGTGGTGTACTAACAAGCCTGGAGAACAGGCCAGCTTTCCCATAGTCATGTCCTCGGCCTATACCCGACACCGTGGAATTGCAACAACACAAAGAAAAGCAGCTCAAAGACGATGATGTGCCCGGTTCCAGGAAAAAAACAGGGCTGGACAAGAAGCCTGGCCTGACCTACCCAACGGGGAAAATGCCACCCCTCACCACCCAGAGCCCCTGACCTACCCAACGGGGAAAATGCCACCCCCTCACCACCCAGAGCCCCTGACCTACCCAACAGGGAAAATGCCACCCCCTCACCACCCAGAGCCCCTGACCTACCCAACGGGGAAAATGCCACCCCCTCACCACCCAGAGCCCCTGACCTACCCAATGGGGAAAAGGCCACCCCCTCACCACCCAGAGCCCCTGACGTACCCATACAGTGAAAATGCCACCCCCTCACCACCCAGTGTCCCTGACCTACCCAACAGGGAAAATGCCACCCCCTCACCACCCAGAGCCCCTGACCTACCCAACGGGGAAAATGCCACCCCCTCACCACCCAGAGCCCCTGACCTACCCAACGGGGAAAATGCCACCCCCTCACCACCCAGAGCCCCTGACCTACCCAACGGGGAAAATGCCACCCCCTCACCACCCAGTGCCCCGACCTACCCACACAGTGAAAATGCCACCCCCTCACCACCCAGAGCCCCTGACCTACCACACAGTGAAAATGCCACCCCCTCACCACCCAGAGCCCCTGACCTACCCAACGGGGAAAATGCCACCCCCTCACCACCCAGAGCCCCTGACCTACCCAACAGGGAAAATGCCACCCCCTCACCACCCAGAGCCCCTGACCTACCCAACAGGGAAAATGCCAACCCCTCACCACCGAGCCCCATTCTATCGCTCTGTAGGCAGAGCCAACTCAGCATCTCTGGTGGGGCCACAGCTCTTCTGCATGGCCTACCAGGCTTCTCCTACACGGGGCACACCTGGGAAAGGCGTCTGCTTCTATGGCCTTTCCCTTCCTATATCATGTCCAGCTCCACTGCCTGCCCCTGGACACACTCACATATTCGGCATCATCTTCTTACCTGCTCCCATCTCCGGGGAAGCCGACAGTAACCCTCCCATTGGTGCGGATCCGTCTATGCAGTTCCTTGGACAAGAGCTTCTTGGCAATGTTGGGCTGTTGGGTTGCTGTGGTCTCATGGCTCAAGGGCTGGTCCTAAGGAAGGGGACTTTGACCTCTCAAAGTCCCTAAGAAAGGGGGTACCCTTTGCCCTCCCTGAGTCCCTAAGGATAGGGATACCCTTTGTCCTCCCCATGTCCCTAAGGATGAAGGTGCCCTTTGCCCTCCCCGAGTCCCTAAGGAAGAGGGTATGTACCCTTTGCAGGCCCTGATCCTGGCTTCTGTAACAGTAGCTCCAACTTCCAGGCAGCTGAGGTGTGGCCACCTCCTCCTTGGCTTTTGAAGACTCAAGGTTGGGAAAGTAGTGGCCTCATGGGGGTCCCTGAGCTGCTGCCAGCTTCCAATATGGAACCTGAGAGGGGCAGGCAGATGACCTTCCACTCTGCAGGCTTATCCCCCTCAGGCTGGGGCCTGCTGGCGGCCTCTCCATCACTCACTGTAGAGGGCAAGGTCAGGAAGCTTCTGGTCTTGCCCTGACCCAGTCTAGCATGGAGGGGTGAGCTGTTGAGATTTGAGTCAGGCATGGAGCTTCAGCCTAGGAGCTATCCTGGGAGCTGAGCCTGGCGAAGGAGACCTATTTGATCAGCCATCCATGGAATCCCAGCCTCCTCTCCTCACTTGCAGCAGACACAGGAGGATGGGGATGGGGCATGTGGCGGAAAGAGCACCCAGGTGGGGATGCCGAAAACAGTGGCTCCCCCACAAAGCCCCTCCAGTTGCTCCCAGCTTGGGCTGTCCAATGGCTGCTGCAATGCTTGGGACACTCATTCCGCACCCTGATGTGATTCCTGAGCTCTGTGTGCCTGCTGTCTTCACAAGCACGGGTGATAGCTAATGTGCTTTCCTAGAAGGCCTGTGCCAACCTGGTGGCCCTGCGCTTTAAAAGAAGGCGAGGTCATGGGCTTTGTAGGCACCCATTCTTGGACTTGAATTGAGCTCTCCCAGGAAATAGTTCTTTAAACAGCTTCTTCTCTCTGAGCCAGCTTCCTTCTCTGCAGAGCAGCACATTGGCCCTGGCTTCTCAGGGATGTTGGTGGAACCGCCCCATGCACCATCATGAAAGCGCCCACATCGTGGGGCACACCAGAACTTCCAGTTCCATGCTGTGCCTGCCTTGAATTGGAAGAGGCAGGGGTCCCTGGGCAGGGTGCCTGGGCTGGGTCCCCTGGCTGGCTGGCTGAGAGAAGCTTGGACCTGTAAGCAGTGTGTCCAGAGAGGAAGCTCTCTGCTGCTCCCCACACTGCCTGGGCCCTGGGCCTCCAGCCTGTGTCCTGCAGGAGGCCTATTATAGATGTGCTTTGCTCTGTGGAGGGACCACCCTCCCAGGGATAATAGAGAAGCTGACCCTGCTGTGCAAGGCTTGCCTTTCTGGAAGGCACTGGAATCCACATAGGAACCCAGAGGTGCTGGATAGGGGCTCCTCTGGCCTCCAGGAGGGCTGGCAGCAGGCCGGCATCCTGCTCATTCAGTCAGTCCCAGGCTGCAGGAGGACTCTCAGCGTCCTACAGCCCTTTACCTGTCTACTGGTCTTGGTCTTTCTTATCAGCCTTCCCATTTTCCATATGGGAACACTGAGGCCCAAGGGGGTATATATCAGATTCACCAGGAGGAGGGTGAGAGGCTGAGGCAAGCTCGGGTCTTGTCACCAGGCCATGTGGCTACCTTCCACTCAGCACACTTGGCTGAGGACTTGCCTGCGGCAGAAAAGATTCTGTCCTCTGAGACAGCCCGGGAGGAGAGTGCAGAGGATGGTCGGAGTGGAAAGATGTGGGTGGGAGAGGGTGCTTGTTATTTCTCATCTGTGTGATCTCAGGAAGTCGCTTCCCACATCAAGGCCTTGGAAACAAGGTTTTTGTTTCTTTTTTTTTACAGGTGAAATGAAGAAATTGGAACTGTTGCTTTCTAATCGTCTTTATGGCTCTAAAGTTAAAAACCTACTAGTGTTTCCTTGAGTGGGGTTTTGTTACCGTCCCCCTGGGATTGTGAAGGTGTTCACCCAGATCCTGAAACTCCACTTTGTTGGGCTGGCCTTCTGGGCCCACTGGATCACCCACTCCTGTCTCTTGGTCGGGTGGGTGGTCAAAGCCGTTCTCTGCAGCCCGAGGAGAGACCTGGTCTCACTTCGGAGGCCGGCCCAGCCCAGCATCTGTGTCCCTACAGCCACCTCTCCTGGAGGGCCCTACAGCCACAGCTGGCTTGCTTCTCTTTTTCTCTTTCTCACTCTCTCTTTCTCTTTTTCTTTTAATTTCTTTCTCTTTCCCTCCCTCCCTCCCTCCTCCCTTCCCTCCCTCCCTTTCCTTCCTTCCTTCCTCCCTCCCTCCCTTTCCTTCCTTCCTTCCTTTCTTCCTTCGTTCCTTCCGTTTCTTCCTTCCTTTCTCTATTCCTTCCTTCCCTTTTTCTTTCCTTCCCTCCCCTCTCTCCTTCCTCTCTCCCTCCCTCCTTCCTTCTTTCCTCCCTTCCCTCCTTTCTTTCCTCCTACCTCCTTCTTTCCTTTCTCCTCCTCCTCCTGCTTCTGAAGGAGCTTGTAGAAATGCTTCAATTCAGCCCCTTCCCCTGTAAATGCCCTACTGGGTCCCAGGGCTGGACCTTCGAGGGCAGAGGTGTGGCTCCTGGTGAGGGAATGGAGAGGGAAAGGGCCAGTCTTCTGGGGTCTTTTCCTGGTTGGATTTGTGCAGGTTCAATACAAGTGGACTCCCTCTTTGCATTCACTAAAAGATAAGGAGGAGAGACCTGGGTTGGCACAGGTGGTCAGGATGTCTTCCAGGGACCAGCTTTTCCACCCAGTTCCTAGAGCTTCCTGATGGGGACGCTGCACCCTCTCCAGCCCGCCACACTGCCCAGATGCCTCGGCTTGCCTGCGTTGACCCCCTGTCTCCCCTGCCCCCTGCCCAGCTCTTACACATCTGGGAAGGACCCCTCAGGTTGCCTGTGTTGACCCCCCGTCTCCCCTGCCCCCTGCCCAGCCCTTACACATCTGGGAAGGACCCCTCGGCTTACCTGCATTGACCCCCCCATCTCCCCTGCCCCCTGCCCAGCACTTACACATCTGGGAAGGACCCCTCGGCTTGCCTGCGTTGACCCCCTGTCTCCCCTGCCCCCTGCCCAGCACTTACACATCTGAGAAGGACCCCTCGGCTTGCCTGCGTTGACTCCCTGTCTCCCCTGCCCCCTGCCCAGCTCTTACACATCTGGGAAGGACCCCTCGGCTTGCCTGCGTTGACCCCCTGTCTCCCCTGCCCCCTGCCCAGCCCTTACACATCTGGGAAGGACCCCTCGGCTTGCCTGCGTTGACCCCCTGTCTCCCCTGCCCCCTGCCCAGCCCTTACACATCTGGGAAGGACCCCTCGGCTTGCCTGCGTTGACCCCCTGTCTCCCCTGCCCCCTGCCCAGCCCTTACACATCTGGGAAGGACCCCTCGGCTTGCCTGCGTTGACCCCCTGTCTCCCCTGCCCCCTGCCCAGCCCTTACACATCTGGGAAGGACCCCTCGGCTTGCCTGCGTTGACCCCCTGTCTCCCCTGCCCCCTGCCCAGCCCTTACACATCTGGGAAGGACCCCTTGGCTTGCCTGCATTGACCTCCCATCTCCCTTGCCCCCGAGCTGCCACCCAGCAATTACTTATTACAATCGAGTGTTTTCAATTGTGCATGTCGGGGAGGGCATGAAAACGGAGGAGCTAAAAATAGGATCCTTTAGAGAAACCACCATTAAGCCACATTCTCTTAATCTGAGTTTAAAGAAAAGAGTCACAGTTTGCATTTTTCCAAACATAATGGTACAGATAGACGACCAAGGCATGTCCCTGGACAGGTTAATGAGTGACCCTAACTCTGCTATCCTGGACGGAGTGGCCAACAATCAGCTGTGGCCAGGGGTTGCGCACCATCATGGAGCGAGCTTCACTGCACCCAGAGTGGCTGGAGCAGGGTGCCCCGCCCCCACACATGTGTGCAAAGACAGGAACAGACCGGCCCTGTAGCCACAGTGCTCTGCCCTCCCACGCCTGTGTGAAAATGGAGGTTTACCTTCCCGGCATCTCCTCCCTCTATGGCCCCAAGGCTCCTCTGAGGTGCTCTAGGTGAGAGCCCTTCCCAACCTGGCCCTGGCTGCTGTCCTCTCATTTTATTGTTCCTCTGTCCTGCAGATGGCAGCTCACACTTCTGTGTCTTTGCACACTTGGAGTGCCTTGCCAGCAATGCCCACTCACCATGCCCTCCTCTACCCCCTCCCCAGCTAAACCTGCTTGCCTGGCATGCCCTCTGCTCTGCCCTGGTGTCCTCTCCTCCCAAAAGCATTTGTAAGCCTTTCTGCCTAATACTTAGAGGACTGCATTCAATGACCCCACAGATACTCTTTGGATATATTCTTCTACCGCTGACTTTGTACCTGAGGTCTTTGATCAGGGACTGTGACTTGTTCATCTCTGAATCTATCGGTGTAGAGATAGGCACAGATTAAGGCTCCATCTGTGTTTGCTCACAGCATTTATGGGGCATCGGCTTACTCTTTGAGGGGGACTTCCATGTTCCAGGTTTTTGTCTCTGTCTGATGCCGGGGAAAGGCAGGCTCTTGATTCCCCTGCAGCCAAGAGCAGACTGGGGGCTGCCTACTGGACTGTGCTTCCTAACACGTGTTCACGTGGGATCAGCAGCTCCGGGTCTGGAATCCACTGGTGGAATCAGTAGGTCCCTGGCTGGGAGCACAGGGTGACCACCTCCCAGTCGGGCATCTCAGGAGAGGAGCATGACTGCAGTTGGAGGGGCCACTTTCCCGATTAACAACAAATAGTTCCATGGCCAGGGTTTTTATCTGCAGAAACAAAATCTTGGGTGTGTTTTTCTTTGGATAAGCGCTGGTTGTCCTGTTTTTTTCCCTTGGACAAACCATGCAAAAAACCCTGAACTCACAATGGAGCCACTTCCATTTCAGATCAGTTTCTCCTCCTCTAACATGGTCTATTTATTTTTATTGGTTTGTTTCTCATTAAATCCTTCAATTACTCTGCAGTGTAAAATGGTGAAATTATTGGCATGTGCCACCTTCATCATGTATCTGAGTTTGCTTATTACACTTGCAGAAAATGCCTGAGTGGCATTTGGTTCTGTTGTGAATTGAGACAGAGTTAATAAATATTATTTGGTGTTTTTTTCCCTGAGAAGCACTGCTTTTCTTGATTGTTTTTTACAGTTGGATTGGGAATATTGATTTATTCACCACTGTTACAATAATTGTATACAAGAAACAAAAAATGCAGAGGTAACATTTCATCAGCTCCAGCAGATTAATTAGTTGTAGTAGATTAGGCACAGTGTTACGGGGAAGATTTGCATTTAGAGAAAGCAAAAGTTTCTTCTTCTCTTTTTTTTTTTAATCTTAAAAAAGCCAAGAGAATTTAATAGAGATGTTTTACCCTAAGCTGCTTCACTCATTAGTCAATCAGTCTTTCCAGATGAAGCCTCAAGGATAAGCGTAAAAGAAAAAATATTGGATGAAATTACTGGGGGAAAGGTCGAAGGAACATGGAGAGAGTGGAGTGATTCCCTCTTAAAGGAGAAGTTTAAGAGAATGAAGAGAATTTGAATATGCAAATGTTCAAACAAAAGTTTCTTCTATGGATTTCGGGAGGGCTCCCGCACTTAAGAACTATTAGGTCTTCTTTCAGATTTTTATAATCAAATCCTAAGCATTGTGGTTTTGTTTGCATTTATTCTGTTACTGGAATGTAAAACAGCTTGAAGATCAGAAGAATCATTTTCTTTTTCAGTTGGGCCACATGACGGGAAAATCTTTAGGTCCCCTAAACACAAATATTGTACAGTTTTCCCTGAGTCAAACGAGGCACGACTGAGCAACACGCAGACGACTAGGAGTCATTCATGTTTGCTGATCCAGGCTGATCGAACTGAACAAGAAATGAGACTGGAGGCATTGAAGGAAACACCACAGCTTTTCCTCCCCTGCCTCTAAGCAGAAGGCACTACTCTTTTCAGACCACTTCAGGATGCCCACAGGGCCGCACTGCCCAGTGTCACAGTTTGGCGGGAGTTTTGTTGCTGTTGTTACTAAGGGTTTGGGCCATTGCAAGACGCATGAGAGGTTAGAAGCTGTTTTGGGTGTAATGTACATGGAAAATGTCATGTACATGGAAAATGTCATGTACATGGAAAAGTGTTGTAAAGGTGACAACTGCAAAATCCGATGAGGGAAAAGCTCAGGGAATAAAAGCTAAAGTGGCAGGAGGCAGGAGGAGAAAATGGAAGAGGAGATAGGCCCAGACTGTGCAGCTACAGAGAGAATATTCTTCCGGGGTCACCAGGAACCCACAGACAGGGATTGAAGGCTTTCTTTGTGACCAGGCTGCTAGGTTCCAAGCACGGAACAGCAGGGAGCTACAGGCAAATTAGACTCAATCCCAGCTCTCACGCCATAGACTCTGAGGCACGGACCTCTGCTGCGCTGCCCATAGGAGGAGAGCTGGACTCTCAGGCTTGCTCAGTGGCATGTGGGAATCCAGGGTGGTTGGCACTCAGCCATGATCTCTAGTCTCCACTCAGGGAGTGCACACTCCCATCACTCTTTGTATGAGCTCATCTGGGAGTTCAAGTCCAGTGGGAAGCACTGGGTGAATTTGGAATCATGGAGGAAACCACTTAGCAGATTGCCTTGGTTATTTTAACTTGGCTCTCCAGCTTCGGTAATTCCCCAAGATCAAAAAACAATGTCTCGGCCGGGAGCAGTGGCTCAAGCCTGTAATCCCAGCACTTTGGGAGGCCGAGGTGGGTGGATCACGAGGTCAAGAGATCAAGACCATCCTGGTCAACATGGTGAAACCCCATCTCTACTAAAAATACAAAAAATTAGCTGGGCATGGTGGCACATGCCTGTAATCCCAGCTACTCAGGAGGCTGAGGCAGGAGAATTGCCTGAACCCAGGAGGTGGAGGTTGCGGTGAGCCGAGATTGCACCATTGCACTCCAGCCTGGGTAACAAGAGCAAAACTCCGTCTCAAAAAAAATCAATGTCTCAGTGTCTGACTTGTTTATTCTTTCTGTATGTATGTTAGTTTATTGGGTTTTGTTTTATTTAGCCCCACATTGAACATGTCCTGAGGATATTTTATTTATTTTATTTTTTACACGTTTCTTGATTTTTCAGCTTTATTGCAGTGTACTTGATAAATACAATTGTGTACATTTCCAGTGTACGACGTGATGGTTTGATATAGGTATATGCTGTCACAGTGATGATGCCCATCTAGTTAATTTACATGCCACCACCTCACCTGGATACTGTGCTGTTTTTTTTCTTTTTTGTTGAGAATGTTTAGGATCTATTCTCTTAGTAAATTTTGAGTGAACAATAGAGTGTTATTATTTATAGTTCCTTCCCATGTTGTTCATGAGATTCCTAGAACTTATTCATTTTATAAATAAACACTTTATCCTTTCATCAACACTTCCCAATTTCTTTATTTTATTTATTTATTTTTTTGAGACCGAGTCTCACTGTGTTGTCCAGGCTGGAGTGCAGTGGCATAATTTCAGCTCGCTGAAATCTCTGTCTCCCAGATTCAAGCAATTCTCGTGCCTCAGTCTCCTGAGCGTCTGGGACTACAGGAGTGAGCCACCATGCCTGGCTAACTTTTTTTTTTTTTTTTTTTTTAGTAGAGACGGGGTTTCACCATGTTAGCCAACACGGTCTCAATCTCCTGACCTTGTGTCTGCCCACCTTGGCCTCCCAAAGTGCTGGCATTACAGGTGTGAGCCACAGAGCCCGGCCAACATTTCCCAATTTCCCTATATATACAACCCCAGTCACCACCCTTTTAGCCTACATCCTGTTTCTGAGTTCACCTTTCTGCTTTTTGTTTTTAGATTGCACACAGAAGTGATAGCATAGGTTTTTTAAAATTAAGTTTATGAGGAGCATGTGGTTATATCCAGGTGAATTAATGGGGTGCCTTTCTCCTTGTAACATGTCTTCAGAAATGAGTCCACAACTGCGTGAGATGTCCCCAGTCTGCATCTTTCCTGTCCACTGCAGACATTGCTAATTTCTAATTTGCTTTTCGTCTTTGAGTTTTTTAGTCCTACTTTGTAGATGCTCATTATCATTGTAATCACTGTCGGCAAGATAGGTGAAATCGTTTGCCATCCTGTTTTATTTTTAATTTTTATTTTTTATTGCAGATTCTCAAGGTGTATGATATCATGTCTTGATATATACATACTAAAATGATTGCTTCAATCAGACAGATTAACATACCCATCTTCTCACATGGTTACCTTTGGAGTGTGTGTGTGGTAAGAGATTCTAAAATCTAAAAACAAAATTTAGAGTTGGAAAGGTTATAAGCACGTGTTGTAAAGTTCTATCTACGGTTGTAACCTTGGTGATGTTCCCCTGAGAGTCTGGGGCTTCCTAGGGCTCTGCTAGGCCACGTGCCCCTGCTGGTGCCTTCAGGAGGGTCATCTGGGCTGCTGGGAATCTTGTTCTGCTGTCCTAGAATGATTTCAAATGTGATTAAGGTCAGCCAGGAGGGAAACTGGCCATCCCAGCACATTTCAGATGCTACTGGGAAAAGGACACATGGCCATCTACTGAGCAGCTCATTTTATGGTTTTTGTTTTGTTGTTTTTTTGAGATGGAGTTTCTCTCTTGTCAATCAGGCTGGATTGCAGTGGCACTATCTTGGCTTGCTGCAACTTCCACCTCCTGGTTTTAAGTGACCCTCCTGCCTCAGCCTCATGAGTAGCTGGGATCACAGGCGTGCACCACCATGCTGAAGTAACTTTCATAATTTTTGTAGAGATGGGGTTTCACCATGTTGGCAAGGTTGGTCTCAAACTCCCGACCTCAGGTGATCCTCCCACTTGGCCTCCCAAAGTGCCTGGATTATAGGCATGAGCCACCGTGCCCTGCTTGAGTAGCCCATTTTGAAGACACCTGTTAGAAGAGAGAACCTCAATTCTTAAAGGTGATCACTTTACACAGTACAGCTTCCACTCTGAACCAATTGGTCACTCCAGAGATTTTTTTTCTAATTCTCAATTGTATAACTTTCTCCAACTTTTTATTTTGAAAAATTTCATAACCCACAGGAAGCATTAAAGAACAGAACAGTATACAGCCTTTTCCTCTGTCTTCTGTTTTGTCACGTGGCTTCGTATGTGTGTTTTCTGAACTATTTAAAGTAAGGGGCAAGTAAGTCACTTCAGCACCAAAGACTTGACCTTAATCTCCTGACAGCAAGGACGCTTTCCTTCATAAGCCATTATCTAACTGAAGACATTTAACACTGGCATAATAGTATCTAAGATCCCGTTGATATTCAGCTTCCCCTGTCGTCCCACTAATGTGATTTGTAGAACCAACTACCCCCGTATTTCATTAAGGATAACAGTGCATGTTGTTGTTTTACAGATTTTATAATTTTTGAAGAAAGAAACATATTACATTTAATTGTAAACTATAACTAGCTAATGTTTAATAGGTGCTTCCAGGTTGGCTATCACTTAATGCTTAGATATGATATGTGTGTCCTTCACGTTTCCCCTTTGAGACTACTTTGGGGCAGCTTTATGTCCTAAGTGGGTTAAATTTCTTTTGCAGGCCTTTTCACATGGCGCTGTAGCTTACATGTGTTCCCCAAAGTTTGTGCATTGGGAACTCCATCACCAAGGCAGCAGTACTGAGAGGCAGTAAGACATGAGGGCTCTGCTTTCACGAATGCATGATGCCTCCTGAGGGAGGGCGCTAGTTATCGGGAGAGGGGGCTTGTTAAAAAAGCAGGTTCGGCCACCTCTTGCTCTCTTACAGGCATTCTCTCACTGCCCCACCTTCCACCGTGGGATGACGCAGCATGAGGACCCATACAAGATGCCAGCACCATGCTCTTGAACTTCCCTGCCTTCAGAACTGTGAGTCAAATGGATTCCTGTTTACTGTAAATTACTCAGCCAGTGGTATTCTGTTATGGCAGCATAAAATTGACTAAAACACTTTGCCCCTCTGGAGAAAAAGGGTCCAGTTGTCATACAAACTTGGGAAGCTAGTTTCCTATACTTCCCTCTTGGAGAAAGGAACATTATCAAATCAACGATATTGAAAAGTGAGGCAGGAAAGAAGCCTCTTGTGCTCTGCTCAGCTTGTCTTCCCACACTCATTCCGTAATGGAATGCTTCACTCGGTAGTTCCTCTAGTTCCCAGAGACAGAGTTGCTGAATGGATTAGGACCTTGTGCAGTGAAAAACTGAGGCTTATCTCAGAGCGCTTTCCTGTAGCTTTGCTAGAATGATGCAATAGGAGGACTAACACCTAGGACTTTCCCTAGTTAACCCCAAGATTCCCATGGCTGGGGCATTGTGGGCCATGTCTTTATTTTGGAACTGTGTGTGTACTCTGGAGCGTGGGGCATGCCTGGCCTGGGCTTGTAACCTGGTTATGGGCGGCTAGGTCCTGGGAGCACTGCAGCTGGAAGAGTTAGCCAAGGCAGTCTGACCTTGGGTTTTGTTCTAATAAATGTTGTGAACTAATTATTGTGCATGTGCCCAGAAGTTTTCACAGTGGCCATGTAGAACAGAATACAAAATCAAACAAATTTCACTATGGAAAAAACAGACCCTATTTCGCCAGGCGGATCTTCGCAGTACACTTCCTTTATTGATGGCGATCGACAGCGTTCCTCTTCTGTCGTATACTTGCACGCATAAAACATTTGGAAATTCTTTATCAGTTATAGATTCAGTGTGTTAAAATAAAGAAATGCATCCTGCAAAAAGACAAGCTGGTGGTCTATTCACTGCACTGTGGTCAGGAAGAGGAGCTTGAAGCAGAAGGAATGGAGGCCAGCTCTGCTAGGCGGGCTGTGGTCAGAGCAGCCGTTGACTGCTCCATGGCACAGAGCTAGAGGTATAGGTTTGATGCTAGGCAGCCTCACCACTTGCTCACCATTGTGACCTTGAACGAGAAACTTGGCTTATGAGAGCCTAAGTTTCTTAAAAACAAAGAATAATGGCCAGGCATGGTGGCTCATGCCTGTAATCCCAGCACTTTGGGAGGCCAAGGTGGGCAGATCACCAAGTCAGGAGATGGAGACCATCCTGGCCAACATAGTGAAACCCCATCTCTGCTGAAATACAAAAAAATTAGCCTGGTGTGGTGGCATGCACCTGTAGTCCCAGCTACTCAGGAGGCTGAGGCAGGGGAATTGCTTGAACCCAGGAGGCAGAGGTTACAGTGAGCAGAGGTCGCACCACTGCTCTCCAATTTGGTGACAGAGCAAGACTCCATCTGAAAAAAAAGTCTACTACTATCTCAGCATGTTGCTAAAAATTTAGGCATCTATGTAATGATCTTAGCATTGCAGCTGGCTGCCAAGGCCCTAATCCACAGCTGCCACACAGCCAGGCAGGTGGTCAGAGTAATCGGCTAGGATGTTGCAGGCCTGGGTTATGGTGGAGGGTCCCTGGCTGATCACTCTTCATGCTTCTCTCTGGGTTCAGTGCCCCTCTGAATTGTTAAGGGCCCTCCTGGCATTTTTATTCTACAAAATTATGTGAAAAATGGCTTGAAGACAATGTTAACTCTTCTGTGAGTTGGTTTTCATGTGAGAATACCAGCAATGATTCTATGCACATGGGCCCTTCAGCTGCTGCTGATCAGCCCAGCTCAGGGCTGATGGTTGGCGGGCCAGGGCCTGCCTAGTGTCGTGGCTGCACCCCTGACACATTCGCCTTCCCTCAGGAAGTTCTCAGCCATCTCAGAGCTTAACACGTTTTGGATTTAGAGCTTTCTTCTGGACAATGGAATGAGGAATGCGCAAACATCTTCCCGATGCTTTGGGTAAAGTGAACAGATGCTGATTAAAGCATTCTTTGCTGACATGAAGAGTCACTTACATACACCCTGTACCTCTCTGCAGAGCCAAATAAAGTAATTGCAGATCTCCCTCATACAGAAGAGAGTGTTCAGTGTCTTCCTTTAGGAAAAGACCTCTGGAAAGCATTGCTCCTCTCTCCACTTCCTCCATACGGTGCGTTCTCATGTGAGGCTGCCTTTAGGATGCTACCACAACCTCCTACCCAACAAAGCAGGCTCCCAGTCATCGTTGACAATTCGGTCAATAAATCCGCCATCATCAATAGTCATCCCGTGCTCTATGGACTGGGCATGTTGATCTAGACCCTGGGGGAGGGGTGCTGGTTTGTTAATGTAGAAGGTGCAGGGCTCTCTGCTGGGTGCTGGGTGAGAAATGAATGCGAGCTCTGACCACATCTCCACGGTTTGTGTACCATGATCTGCGACAACAAGCCAGGAGGGTGGGGTCTTCGGAGCCGCAGACCCCAGAACTTCAGTCCTGACCCCAGCCACTTGGCAGCCTTGACTTTGTGCTAAAATGTTCCTTCTGCAACTCTCAGTGTTCTCACGTGTTAAATGGGGAGAAACCAATCCTTACAAAACTATGATTGGTTTAAGTGAGATTATGTGAAGTTCTTGGCCAATTCTTGCTGCTCAGCAAACGTTTACTGCCTTCCTATAGCTCAAATGCTCACTGATTAGAGGAAGCCACTATGAGAGGACCATGGACCCGCCAGCCCTAGGGCTGGCTGACACCCCTGGCAGAGGGCACAGAGTCTCAGCCCTGGCTGGGAAGCCTAGCCCTGGTGCCTGCCCCCTCATCAGCACTGGCCTGTGCCAGTGACTGGGAGGAGCCACTGTCTCCCTGTGGGCTGAGCACATCATCTTCACTTCTTGCGTGGAGAGGGGACACTGCCAACCTGTGTCCTTGGGATCCCTAGATGGCTCCCCACTTCCCAGGATGATTTGGGAGCCCTTCTGGTCATTGGTGGAAGGAGTAGAAGGAGGAGTCCTTTTATCACCCCTCAGTTTCACAGAAGGCTATGGAGCGCATTGTTAGTCTGCTTTGCTTGCTATAAAGGAATACTTGAGCCTGGGCAATTTATGAAGAAAAGAGGTTTGTTTGGGCTTATGGTTCTGCAGGCTATACAGGAAGCATGGCACCAGCATCAGCCTCTGAAAACGCCTCAGGAAGCTTCTCACGGCAAAAGGCAAAGTGGGAACAGGTGTCATGTGGTAAGAGAGGGAGTAAGGGAGGGAACAAGAGAGATGCCAAGCTCTTTTCAACAACCGGCTCTGGCATGAACTAATAGAGCAAGAACTAACTCATTCCCAAGGAGAGGGCACCACGCCGTTGAGGAGGGATCCACCCCCATGACCCAAACACCTCCCGCTGGGCCCCACCTCCAACCCTGGGGATCACTTTCAACATGAGATTTAGAAAGGACGAATATCCAAACCATATCAAGCTCTTGAGTGCATGACTCAGCCAGGGGCTGCTCCGTGGTCACGTGCAGGAAGAAGGGACAGACGTGAATGGGGGAGCCCCTTACCCACAGCCCAGTGCAGCCAGACTGGGGCCTTCATAGGGCCTGTCCAGCTGGGGCAGTGCGGTTTTGAGAAGCTGCTCTAACGGGCCCACCCCAGAAACAGATTTAAATTCAAATTTCCTGCCGGATTTTGAAGCACTGGTTAATTTCCTTTCCTTGCTATTTGGCACTAAGTTCAGAGTCTCCGCGCGTGCGAGCTGTGCGTGGACGTTGTCGAGGATTCAGCGATCGATGATCTAATACGGAACTTCACAGCGTATTTCTGATGAGGTAAAACCCATTTGGATGGAGCCAGATGGGGACTGGTGGGAGGAAGCTTACAAAATAAATTCTGGAAAGTAGCCGTGGCAGAATCAGAATCACACTCTGCCTCGAATTGATCTTCTGCTTTGTCAAGGAAAAGGAAATTAACATCCAGTATGTGGTTTTCCTAAGAAAACCCATGATTTCCCACTCAGAGGCTGTGTATGCAGATCAGCCGACCCTGGGCTCCCACTCAGTGAGGGATCCACTGACATTTAATGGAAGTGAATTTCCAAATAAACACCTGGACCTGGAGGGCTGCCCTGGAGGTGCAAGTCCTTGGCTTCCCTTTTGCTCAGCGAGGCCAGGCTGCTCTGGAGAGCTGGGCTCTGCTCACTGCCAGCACAGGGGCCTCCAGCAAGGTGGAACAAGGGGAGGACCTCTGGCCAATGAGGACACTGAAGCCACAGGCTCGATTTGGACCTGTAGAATCCGCAGCACCAACTTAGTCCTGGGGCCCTTCACTAATGTAAGCACAAAGCAAGTTGCTTACAAACATATATGTGCTGAAATTAAGATTTATATTTTATGATAGTAGCTTTTAGACCAGTCATCATGTATGTGTGTTTGTGCGTGTGTGTGTGTGTGTGTGTGTGTGTGTGTTTACGCTTGCTGCAGCTTTTCTAAGCATATGGCCCATGTACCTATTTGCTGACCTGTGCTGTGAAGATGGGGCTGGGGGCTCTTGGGAAGGGGACGCTGACAAAGAACTTGCTGTAACTCTGGATAAGGAGATTAAAAGCTCTCCAGCTCATCCCCAGGCGGGGGTTAAATACACTCCTGATAAGCACATATATGAGGACCTCCCCTTACCCAAGGCCCTGGTGATGGTAGTAGGTGGCCGAGCATCCTCTCTGCTGTGGGAGAAGATCGACCCGGGCCGCTGAGGTGTGGAACTCCTGTTGGAAATGGTGTGCACTTGTTCCTTGCAGCTGTCCTGAGAGGGCTGTCATCAGCCTCAATTTCTAGATACAGAGGCTGGAGGGGCACAGACCTGGGTGGGAGCATGGCCCTGAGTCACACAGCCCACCCCACTTCTCTGAACCATTTTCCCACCTGTGAAATGGAGATAAAGCAGACCCCCTCCCTCACGGGGTTGCCAGGGTGAAACTGGACCTGGTGCATAGCCCACAGTATACGCACACAACCCGTTGTTGCTTTTATCTTTGGGAAGGTTGCTAGATGATTTGACAGAAGAGCCAGTGTCATCGATTCAAGGTCATCACGATCTGACATGGCCAAAGGTAGCACTGAGGACTGCAGGGAGCCATGGCACAGGAGGGAGAAGATGCTGAGGGGCTGCCCAGGTGCCCAGGAAGGAGCTAGACTCTATGAGGGCATCCTGCTGAGTCCACCTGTCTTAACCTGAGCATCCAGAGCCACCCTCTGGGAAGGCAGGTGCCTGCTGTTTCTATTGTATAGTTGGGGCCTCCATGGCGCTGTTGGGCATGACACCCAGCATTAAGGGGTCAGGGCTGAGGCAGAGACCAGGGCACTAAGAGATGTCATCAGTCCCAGCCTTTCTCAGTAAGCTTTTTACTCACTCCTCCTTGCAACTGCAGTCTAGCAAAAGGCGAGGCTCTCTTGTCCAACAGATGGTAAACCACAGGTACTGGAGGAACGGGGGCCCTGCGGGGCACACCTAGCTTGGCAGTCTCTGTCTGGAAGACTCTGTAAGTCAAGGGCTCTAGTGAGACTTGCAGGAAGTGCTCCCTGACATTCAAGTCCCAGGAGCAGCCCAGCTGCAGAGCAAGCCCCCCTGGCCTGCAGAAAACCTGTGGTGATGGCTCCAACACAGGGCCTGCACCGTGGCCACGTCCATCTGTCCATCTCCCACGCTGTGGGACTCGGGTGCCTTTGAGCTTCCCTTTCTTGCTGATAGATGGAAAAACTGCACCTTAAAAGATGCTTAAATCTACAGGAAGAATCTGAGGGAAACAAAATGGGTCTGGGAGGGGATAAACAGGACGCTGCAAATCCTACACGTCACGAAGCAGTCATGCAAACCTAGGAATTCTGGACAGCTGTGTGGGAGAAGCGTCCGTTCAGCAGAACTCAGCAACGCTGCTGTGGAATGGTTTTAAATGTCTTTTCCCCCATAACTAGATTATTCAGTACAATGTCATTTGCCGCCACTGACATTTTCTTTAAAGTCATAAAGGCCTGCATGGTAATAAAAGGGCTCGGAATAAAATTAGGAAGATCATGTATAAATTATCTTTAACCTTAGCTTCATTTGGACTGTGACTTTTTAGACCTGATCAATTTTCATGAAACTATCCACATAAAACTGTGAAAAAATATTTGATCCCTGGCTCTCGTAAAGGCGACGGGAACAGGCGGCGACTTCACCTCCACTTAACGGCACTGTTGGTGCCCGTCTCTGTGGGCAACGCGGGAAAGCCGGGGATCATTTGGAAATTTAATGTAATTTCCCAGAGCATTGTTAGGGAAAACATCTCTGCTGATGTGCATATTTTATAGAAGTGCTGTGGCATCAAGGACAGTCAGGAACTCACTAAATTTTCTGCTTAGCTGGAAAAGCATTCACTCACACAACGTGAGCATTTCCCCTGCTTTGCAAGAGGAAATTGATTGGGTGCAGTTGTCACATTTTTTTGTCTTAGATGATTAGCATCGTGGGCTACCCTGTAAAATTGGATGGGAGCACCCCCACCCCATTGGCATGGGCCTGGGGAGGAGCCGGGAAGCAGGCCCAGAAGCTCCTCGCTCCCACCTGGAGGAGTCCGGCAGGGCTTGGGCCAGCCCCATGTGGACCGGTGGAGAAACCAGTGGCCGTGCATGCGGGGCCAGAAACCTCCAGTGGGCCCCTGAAGCCATCTCGGCTCCTGCAGCAAAGTTGGCTGAAGTGCCTCTCCAACTCTGGTTGAAAACACTAGCTTAGAAAACCCTCCAGGCAGGGAGGCAGTGCTGCTGCACCCACAGAGAAAGCTTGTTTCCTGATGAATTCCTGGATTTCTGGAGGGTGCCTAAGCCCTTTCAGAACGCTTTCTTAGTGCTCCAGAACTGGGTAAGTCCTCTGTCTCATTCCAGAGCTTCCTTCTGCACATGGGGGACTTTACAGTGTGGGACCCCAGTAGTAAATCCCTGAAGCTCCCCTACCTTCCACCCCTGGAGGCTGCAGCCTGCACACAGCAGTGGTACCTGACCCTGGTAGGTCTCACGCATGCCCTCCTCAGATAAGATGGTACCCGGAGCCAGTGCAGCCTGAGGTCAGCGGGTACGAGGCGGACGGAATATTAGCCATTACTCCTCTTGTAAGCCGAACATTACGTTTATAGACCTTTCCTCCAGACGGTTCCCAAAGGGCATTTGCAAATTTAACAAACTGTGGCCGAGAAGTCCAGCAACCTCTCAGGTGAACAATCATAGCTGCTGAACTATGTCACCTCCCAAGCCCCTGCATGACATGCTGAAGCCCAAGTTCAACCCGGGGTCTTCCATCAGCCAGCAGCATCTGGCACTCACTGGCGTTCTTTCCAAAGGACCAGCTGTGCCTGCTGCAGGTACAGCCATGCTGCTGTCACCGATCAGCCCGTTTACCTACGGTGGAGTCACCACCCTGCCTATCCGAGGCATGAAAGCAGAGTGAAGTCCACCCACTCCAGGCAGCTCAGCCATGTGTCTGCACTCCCTGGGTATGGGTGCTCTCCTCTGAACCCAAGTCCCGCTGTGTACCCATCCATCCTGATTCCAGTGTGCCACCCCACTGCAGGGTGTGGGCGGGTACCGTGTTCCTCTGTGGCTACAAACATCATTTAATATGACGGGCGACCCCCTCCCCTAACTGGAAGTACCCTGTAGGGTGACATGTGTTCACCTGGCCTGAGGAGACAGGCAGCATTGGAAGAACTCTCATGCTCAGAGTGCGGGAGGAGGGGTGGCTGGCAGACTGCCGGGGACTGTCCCCATCTCCCCAACTCTGCTTGGATCATTTGTGGCTGGGTATTTTCTCTGGGACACCCCATTGAATCAACAGAACTCCAGTGCGGGCTCTTCATCAAAAGATACCAGAGTGAAGAAACCAGCGGCTTACCCCACCCTTAGGTGGTGAGAGGACACCCACAGGCCTCTCTCCAATCCATAGGAGGAGATGGGCTCCAGGCTTCCCCTGCCCTTTCCCTGCTGTTCTCTGGGGCTGAGGTGCCATAGCCTCGACCTGCCTTCATTGTCGCAGTGCCCTGACCCCTCCTCCATGCCCTGAGCAGCTGACAACCCTCATCACTGGAAGGTCCTGACAGAAGAGCCGGCACACACTGAGTGGGAAACTCACCACGTAAGTCCAGGGAAGGGGTCAGTTCCTGGACCCAAGGCCTGGAGGAAAGTGAGATGCAGCCTCCAGGCCTGGACCATGCCAGGGTTGCGAGTCTTTCCTCCAGGCAAGTCCCAGGTCAGATGGCTTGTACCCAAGAAGCGCCCAGACACAGGCTCCTGCAGATGTCCCAGGGCTGGCTACACAGCTCTCCTCTAGCACACACCTGCAGCCTGGCAGAAGATTGGCTGGGGGCTGGGAGCTGGGAGCTGGCTGGGCCTTCATACCTTAAAACTCTATTTTGTCTGGGTAACAGTGAAGGAAACTGAGGCCAGAGAGGGTATGGTTTCCAAGGATCTGGAGCTGCCAGGTCAAGGAGGGCAGCAGGGGACTAGAGAGTAGGGATCCAATGTGTTTCTCAAGGCAGGAGCCACATGGAGTGTGGGAGGGACCACCACCCCATAGCCAGAAACTTCCATGGCGCGTGCACCCTTCCAATGGGGTCTTCTGGAATCCCACCAGCAATGCAGGCCTGCTTTCTGTGGGGGCTTCCTCTCCATTCAGCTCCTGTGAGATGGGGGCCCAGCAGATGCAGTTAGGGAAATTCAACCAGGCCTCCATACCTGTTTGAATTCAACCAGACCTTTGCCTCTGATCACACGGCTAAGATCCAAGGCCTCCATCTCCTAACCAGGAAATGGAAAGACAGTTTTTCCTGAGGCCTTGCATGAATCAACAGCACGGGCAATGGGGGTCATGATAGCAACCATTTCCTGGGCCTGCTGGCTGGGTGACTCAGGCAGGTCAGGTCACTCCCTCATTCCTTGCAGCTTCCCATTTGACCAGTGGATCTGACCATGGCTGCCCAGTAGGGACAGGGACCACAATGGGGCACCCCGTCTCGGTGGGACCGGTGCAGGGAGGGCTGGACGTTGGCCACCATGCTGGCCGGTGCCTGACAGGAGTCTGCAGATGGCTTCGGCAGGATGCAGGCTCTTCCCCCCAGAATGCCAAAGGGTGCAAGCGACCTGGGTAGTGGTTCAGTTTCTGGATTTAATTGTCCTGGAAATGTTACATTCTGGGAGGCATTTCTCTAGATTTGGGCTGTCCTTGAAAGGGGACCCCACAGCTCTACATCTCTGTGATTAATTCAAGATGCGGCCCCCACAGGAATCCCTGTGCCTCCACATGCTGCAGACCCACCCAGCAAGTCTCATGAGCGAGAGGAAGCTGTCAGCCCCAGATGCCGCCTCCTCCTGGCTCTGAGTTCTCTCTTTGGTCAAGTTTCAGGGAGCCCAGGTGAGCTAGCCTGTGCGCACTGTCCCCTGTGGGGCTGCAGTGGCCTGTAGACATCCTTGGCTCCAAAGCTACGTCAAGCCCTCTGCCCTTGCTGCCCGCTACACAGCAGCCCACTGCCCTGTGGCCATTCCCACCCATCCCGGGCTGCAGGACTCCTCAGCGGCCTACTGCAGACACATGGGGGGATTCCCCTGCTCAGTGTAGGCCAATTCTTTTTTTTTTGAGACAGAGTTTTGCTCTTGTTACCCAGGCTGGAGTGCAATGGCGCGATCTCGGCTCACCGCAACCTCCGCCTCCTGGGTTCAGGCAATTCTCCTGCCTCAGCCTCCTGAGTAGCTGGGATTACAGGCACGCGCCACCATGCCCAGCTAATTTTTTGTATTTTTAGTAGAGACGGGGTTTCACCATGTTGACCGGGATGGTCTCAATCTCTTGACCTTCTGATCCACCTGCCTTGGCCTCCCAAAGTGCTGGGATTACAGGCGTGAGCCACCGCGCCCGGCCCGGCCAATTCTTCTATGGGGACCCCACAATAAGCTAGGGGTTGTCAGCTGTGCAGGGGTGGCCTGAGTCTTCTTCAGGGCCTTGTGTAGGCTGAGGCAATGAATGCAGGATTGTCATCTTTGTCACTGGTGGGCAGGGCTCTGCACACAGCGGATCTAACTCTGCTTCTGACGCTCTCACACTTGATGGCTTGGACCTCTGCACTCCTGCTTTGCCTGGGCTCCATCTTCTTCAAGCAGGGAGCCTGAGGTTGGGTGCCCTGGACTCCAGGGCCCTCTAGTTAGGAGGCCAGACCAGTAGGCCAGGGCCTGAGGGCTTGAGTGGATGAAGAGGAGCGTGTGTGGGGGTGCAAGCTCACCTTCTGCACCAGTGGGCCTGGGGACTCTGTGCTCTCCAGAAATGGCTGCTTCTCTGACTGCTAATTCCACTGGAAGCTCCCAGCCAGCTGTTGCATCTCCACGCCTGCCTTCTCTGTTCATTCCTTTGCTCAGGCACAGCCTGCACTGACCTATGGATCAGTGAACATGGGCCAGGCCCTTCCAGGGGGTCTGGATGGTAGGACAGCTCCAAGGGGACTCTGATTACATGAAGGTGGGTCAGCATCTAAGACATGGTGGGGGCAGTGCATGGCGGGCTGGTCAGGGAGGAGTTACCTAGAAGCAGGGACCCGAAGGCTACATAGAGTTGGCTTCGCAGGTTGGGGGTGGGTGAGGATGGCATGGTCAGGGTATAGGGAGATTAATCTTGTAAAGTCTCTAGACATCTAAGGAAAGAAAACACAGCAGATCTAGGGAGCTGCAAGGGGGTTAGAGGTGGGGTCTGGCATGGGGGAGAGTGGAACCTGAGGGGGTGGAAACAGCAGGCTCTGGTCCCAGGAGGGCTTTCGGGCAAGGTAAGGAGGTTGGCTTTTGTCCATGGAATGTGGGCTCCCCCCAGCATCTTCCCTGGATTTTCTTCCTTTCTTCCTTGAGTCCAGCAGCTGCAGCCTCCTCCACTAGGCCCTGCCCTCCCTTCCTGACCAACAGAGAGTCTCTCCTCCCCACGGGCCCATGGCCTTAAGAACCATGGTGGGAGACATGGAGTCACCCACTCTTGCAGTCAGCTTCCCACGGCCCTCAGCCCCTCCACACTGCCCCCTCTGCCTGGGGCTGGGAGCCCTGCCGGGGTCAGCACATGCCTGCCGGATGATTGGCACTGGTGGTTCTGCTCAGGTGCAATGTCTGTCTCAGTCTTTGCCTCCACTTATTTTCCATCGTCATCCTGAGAGGGCCACTGGCTCGGCATCCAGTAAGTGCGTGTGAAGTCCGATGAGCTGTGTATGGAACGTGCTGGAAACTGGTAGTGACAAACCCCACTGCAGATCAGAAACATTTGACTTGGTGCTTGTGAAAAATGCAGATGTCCTAGATACATCCTGGACTCCCGCCTGAGATTTCAGGCTGCTTGTTGAGGATCATGCTAACTTGGTTTATGTCGTCCAACTATTTCTTGGGAACGGGATAATTCCATTAGGGTAGGGGAACCACGTGTGAGCTAATACGGTAACGTTTATTTTTCCCTGGTGCCTGGACACTAAACGCCAGTCGTTGGCCAGTGGTTTTTCTGGGAGACATGGTGACATCATCAGTGATGATGGTGTATAGCAAGGAATAAAAGCCATGTTAATTTCAAGGTCCATTAAAACTCCAGTTTTATAAAAAATCAATATTTCCTGAACATAAATGGGAAAAAATTGGTAGAAGACGAAATTCTATTTCAAGCTTTTAAGTCTATGACCAGCAAGGGATGAAAATATTGGGGAAAAACAAATCTTGGAGTATTTGATCATCTCCCTCAGAAGTGCTATGTACAGAGCAGGTTACTTAAGATCATTGTTTGTAGAAGGAAACTGATGTCTCAGGCATTGGATTTTGACGGAAAGTCAACTTTTGCCAGTGGAAATGTCTAATGTTATAGAAACTGTAAGCAAATTAGGAGACATTATCTCTACCGGCCTAGAGGAAATTCTTTGGAGAGGAGGAAATGGTCTTCTGCCCAGGTACCTTGTTTTAGCTCTGCTGTTCTTCCCACAGCAGTCACATAACACCATCTTGCATGGAGAGGAAAATGAATGAGGGACCAGAAGAAAGAGCTTGGTGTCCTGGAGGATTTCATCTTTCAGATGAAAATTGAGGTAAAACTCTTCTGAACCATTTGAAAAGTGTTATTGCATCCCTTGGTCGGTTTTTCTTGTGTGACAGCAGCATGAGGCTATGTACAGGACGGTGCATTATTCTGGGGGGACAGAGCAGTTAGGTGTGGCCTGGATCACACACGTGCACAGGGGCCATGCCATGAACAGCCCTGGGCAGGTCAACCATCTCTAGAAAGCTATTGGACCTACAGGTAAGCTGAGCCTCTCCCTTTCAGAGACAGCCCAGCCTGAACCCCCAGAGACCGGGTAAGAACTCAGTCCAGTCTCAGCCACGTGTTATTATTGGCAAACAAAGAAACGTTAACTTCTCTCTACAGTCTACAAGTAAGAGTTAAGAGTTGAGACTCAAAAATCCCTCCTCAAAAAAAAAAAAAAAAAAAAACAAGTTTAAAAAAACAAGTCTTGCATCATCCAGATTTTCTTCCCTTCTGAAATGGAAGTAGACATGCTTATTTAAATATATCTAAAAGCCCACATAGGTATTTAACAGTCTGGATAATTAATATGCAGTTTTAAAATTTATTTATTTTACTTTAGGTGCATACTATATCTGGCATTTCTCCCCATGTTATCCCTCCCCACCCCCCGCTATGTCTCCCCTCCCCCCACCAACTGCCCCCAGTGTGTGATGTTCCTCTCCCTGAGTCCACGTGTGCTTGTTTAACACGCACCTATGAGTGAGAACATACGGTGTTTGGCTTTCTGTTCTTGTGTCCGTTTGCTGAGAATGATTCTTAAAGTATGTCTCGACGGTGAGCACATCGTGTCAGTGGAACGGAAAGCAGCGTCAAGCGAGCTTGATGTCATCCTTGCTGGTCACATGGGGCTTGGGCTTGTTAGGTGTGGGCTTGTGGAACCCTTGTGGTGTTCAGACGTCAAAAGCTCTTTCTGGTGTCTGTTTACAGCTGACTCCAGGAGTCTCTGCCCTCTGAAAGGGGACGTGCTATGAGAAACTGGTCTGCTTTCAACAAATCATCCTACCACTTCTGAGACTAGAACTTTCCTTTCTACAAAGAGACTCAGCTCCATGCAATTTGCCTCCAGAAGACTGAAACACCGATTTCCAGCCAGCCTCAGGGCAGGGATGGCCACGTCCGTTGAGTACATTTTCTTTGCTTTGTTTTGGCGCACTTCCTGTTGTCATGTGCCCTGGACCTAACGGATTCAGGCTGAGTTGCCCAGGTAGGTACTCCGTCTTGGGAATTCCTTCTGCAGCTATTGGTGAGCCCTGACTTTCTTGTTTCTTAAAGGGATGCCAGGTCCAGAGCCTCAGTCATGACTGACATGTGATCTGGTAGAAATGCGTTCATTCTCCTTCTTTGAACCTCCTGCCTTTTCTGCCTGTGTCCGTTCGGCTTTCCTTTTCCACTGACCGTCCCCAGCTCCACGTCCCGAGGCAGATGCCCCATTCCTCTGTGTCTGTTTCTGTTGTTATTGCCTCTCTAAATAGCATTTGCACGGGTCAGAACTCGAAACCTTCAGCGAGTCGCCCACACGTCTTTTCAATCAGAAGAATTTGATTTGGTTTTCTTTGGAATTTTGCGTTTGTCACCAACAGTTTCGACAGGCGAACGTCCAAGGCGAGGCGGGGCTGTGTCAGCCCTGGTGCTGGGGGTAGTTGGCCACAACAGGCAAGAAACACAAGCCTAATTGGTCCAATCCCTCTCCAGCTCCTCCACCACCAAGGAAAGAGACATCCCCCCATTTTCTTCTGTTTTGTGAAAGGCCTGCCTTAGAAATTCTGGGGGAGGCAAATTTTAGCAATGCTTAGATTTCGAAGAGCAGATGTTTTTGAACAATTCCTCCCAAATGGTAATCCTGAACTTGGATAATTAGGTGCAGATGATAACATTCAACATGAAAAACATGCATATTTTGCTGTCCTTGGGCTTCAGCGAGGCCTAATCCTTGCCTGGCTCTACCAGATTGCCTCTGAGGTCACGGGCACAGGGGAGGCAACAGGGAAGAGAGGAAAGATACAAAGAAAAGGCCAATTTCAAAGCTGTTCTGTGCTCGTGTCTATGGAACACGAACCAAAGTTTGGAGAGAAAATAAGTGGTGTGTATGGGTGTGGATGGGATTTTCTTAATCTGGGAATCTGGTTCAGGCCCATGAAACATTTCATCAGACGTTGATGTGAAACTGATGTGCTCATCAATATTTATGAGCGGTTCTGTGACCAAATCCTCCCAACTGATTGTGGGTCCCTCACCTCTCTCCCTTCTCTCCCCGGTGCAGTCAAATAATACAGCAAAGGAAAACAGTGGAGCCAAGTAATACAGGATGACTTCAACGTGGTTTTTTTCCTCCGTAAACATGCTTTCTGTCTTCGTTTTAGGTATTTATTCTTCACTTGAAAGATTTGCATTCCCCGCAGAACCTGGAAACACTTAGCAAGCATTTACGATTCGTGTTATATCCCATCCACGCTCTCCATACCCCAAGTGAGTGGAGTTCAGCAGAAGGAAACTTGGAAGAGACAGAGACTGCTGTGTTCCACGCACCTTCTCTAATGTCACAACAGCCTTGAGAGGTGGGTAGGATGATGACAGCCGTCCTTTTAGAAACACGGAAGTGGAGGTGTTGAGAGCAGCATGAATTCTGGTAGTAACTGGCAGAGCCAGATCTGGACATGAGCTGGAAGCCATCAGAACCCCGTCCTTAACCCCAGTTCATGGCAGGATTGTGTTAAACTTGGTGACTCAACCTGCCTGACTGCAGAGAACACACTTCCTTTCTCTTCTAGTGCATAGCGACTAGAAACCTCCCGGAGACCAGTGGGAGTTTCTCACACTGCCCAGAATAAAGGGGGTTATTTAGGCATATTCCCTGGAGATCTTATGTCCCCAGAGAGCAGAGTAGAGCTGGGTCAGAGAGAGAACTATGCCTGGATATCTCTTCTCTTCCCCAACACCAAGAAGGCACTTGGAAAATGTTACCTGCCTGGATTAGAGCCATGGAGAGGAGCGAAGCAGCAGCAAGACACCCCCCAGCCCCAGCCTCCTGTCCCTCCCAACGGCAGTGCTGAGGCAGCGCCCAGAGCACCTGCAGCTCGGGTGCCCCAAGTGGATGATTCCTTGCACATGAGCAGGAGTCAGATGTCCGTGTTGTCCGGGGATCATTCCCAGGAATGAACTGCTGCCTTGGATGTCAGTGCCTGCACCTCGTTTCACACCATCTCTGCGATCCCACAACTTCTGAACTTGATTTCATAAACCTGGTGGAGGAGGAGGGAAGCTCAGTCAAAGCTGAGGCTCATTACTCATAAAAACTAATTTTTAAATACACAATTCTAGCATAAATTTACATATAAAGAAGGATCTTGGTTGGAAAAAAATCCTGTTATCATAACATTGTGGTTGTCATACAAAACCACAGGAGGCACATATGCAAAAGTTATGGTTGCTCAGCAACCATAATTGCCCAGTTTAATGCCTAAGCAGATAGACTGATGGTGGGAATAAAGTGTGGGGAAGATCCCACGTCTCCTACCAGCAGAGTGAGTAGGTGATCGCTCAGCCCTCCCAGACAACACACACAAGGAGGATAATTATTAAATGGATGGAAATGTATTCTGAGCTCTCCAACTCTGCACTGCACTTGTGGCAGTTATTTGTGCCCTAAATAAGGATGTTTCCATTTTGCCCACCCTTGTTATGACACATGTGAACTTGGAAGCATCAGCGCCTGCAATGCTTGTGTAGCCCTAAGTGTGGGGCACAGGACGGGAGACTGCGACTCACTGGCAGCCACTATGGTGTGCACTGTCGTGTCTCTGGCACGAGGGCCTGAGATGGTCTCCCTGACAAGGTTACTGGGATGAGACAAGGAGAATGGCCTTCATTATCTGCTGAGGACAAGCTCTGGGAAGCAGGGACCAATAAAACTAGCAGTTGATACCAGGAGAAAAAACCCTGAGAAACCCAGTATTTATCCATCAGTCCTCCCTACATTCCTTTCATTCAAAGTTCTGCAGGCATCCTTAGGCCTCAGAGATAAAGCTTGAACAACACTCAACACTCTGACCATCTGTTCCTGAAAGGATGCTGTAGGTGAGGAGTGGCAAATGTTCCTGAAAGGATGCTGTAGGTGAGGAGTGGCAAATGTTCCTGAAAGGATGCTGTAGGTGAGGAGGGGCAAATGCTAATGAGTGCTCTCTTCCTCGTGGACCTGACAAACTGCCTCTGCTCTCCTGCTGTGTGTGATCTCCTGGGACAATGTCCAAATACCCCTTTATTACAGGAAAGTGTGAGAGGCTGCTGCTGGTCTCCAGGGCATTTCCAGTCCCCATGCACTGGAAGGGAGAGGGAGGGGACATGTCCTCTGCACTTCAGGTGCGCAAAGCCACCCAGGATCAGCACAGTCCTGCCACGAACCAGCAGGAGACCCAGGGTTAAGGGCAGGGCTCTGACGTTCCTCCAATCCAAGTGGAGCTCTGACTCTGCTAGTTAATAGGAGAATTACTGATGCTCTTCAAAGATGCTTTTCCTCATCTATTTTTGAATGTCTACTACAGATCAAGACTAGAAGATAAAGAAGGGGAAAAAAACAGAGCAATGTAAAGAGAAGCCTTGCTCTAGTATGCTTATATGTAAACTAATACACATCCTCAACTTCACGGATAAAGATGATGATAACATTTCATTTCTAATTCCCTCCTTGGATTTCTGCAGGGTTTCCCCAAAACGAGTGCCACAAAAGACAGATGGCTTCATCCTGGGGAATATTGATCAGTGGCTGCACCACTCTCCGTCTTTTCCGTGGCTGGCCCTTGTGACCAGGTGATGTGGTCTGTGTTTATTATGACATTTACTCACCTCCACCTTCTTTCGTGGCAGAAGAGATTTCCCCCTGGGGAGGGATGGCAACCGGGGGCTTTTTCTTATGCTCAATGCAGCTGAGGCAGAAGACATGGAGGAAGCTGTGCTATTCGATTCACCATGGTGCAAAGCAACAGCACTACTATTATTTTGCCAACAATAACACGTGGCTGAGTCTGGACTGAATTCTTACCTGGTCTCTGGTCTCTGGGGCTTCAGGCTGGACTGTCTCTGTAAGGAAGAGGCTCAGCTTATCTGCAGCACTATTTTGCAATGGGTCAAGGTGGATGTGGAGGCTGTCGAGGCAACTGCCACGTTCTTGCTTTCCACTCTACCCTTCACGACAGCGCTGCTTTCAGGGGTGGGTGGAGTGCTCCTTAGATAGCATGTCTTGGAGAGGAATTACTAGAGCATCCTTGAGGAATCATTTCCATGCTTAAGTAATGCAAAGGTTATTAGCAATCTGCAGACTCTTAAAGAGTAAACCCAGTGTCTGATTGGGCTCCCTATTAGGAATGAGGAAGGATCCCTAAAGCATCGCATTTACCTGGGGGGACTTCCGTGTCCTCAGACTGAATGACCTGCTCCTTTCTTGGCTTCACTAAAATACCCGTTCATATGTTTTTTTTATAGAGAGCCTACCACATTGTGCTGTGAAATGGATTTTTTTCTAGGTCTACAATAATGGAACATTTTAGAAAGCCTACACAAGTGAAAAGAAATGAATTAAAGTCACTCACTAACATTGTACTTCCGAAATCCAGTGACGACACTAACACTTGCCCGCGTGTATTTTTCATAGCACACTTTAAAAACATGCCTTTCCTTTTTATGATACACTGAGTGTTGTAATGCACAGGCCTTGTCTGTATAGATGTTCAGTAAATAAATGCTGTTAGAGGAATAATATTTAGCATAAGTATTATGTTAGAGGAATGAGGGAAGGTACCCATTAGTTTTTATCAGTGATCTTTTCCGTTACTTTGCAAAGATTTTCAGTATTTCAGCTTTAGGAAAACACGCATAGCTACGATGTCAGTCAGGAAGCATACATTGAAATGCTTCTCATAACCAGAGCGATAAGTATTATCTAAATAGTGCGCTCAGCTCACTGGACACATTACTTTCCTTCTTTTATGTCAAAGAAACTTAGCATGCAGCCCACGCTGAAGCCACTTATCAGCAGGGCTGCTCCGTCACCCCATGGAATGGTTACATTTATTATGAAAACATTGTTCAACTTTATCACAAGTTAAAATTCATGTACATTCTGCCCAGAGGGTGCAGGCAGAAAAGCGGGCGATTGCCCCTATCACAACTCTCTCACTGTATAGGACCGTATTTTGATAACTTTGCATTTGCACAACGTCCCTGGTCCTGTGAGTTTGAGTTTCTCAAATTCCTTCTTGAAATGAGATGGAATACAAATGAAGATATGCACAAGCAGCCTCGGAAGCATTTTCGCTCCAATTTGATGAGGGTTGCCACAAAAGCACCGGTCTAAGCACGCTCCTGTTTACACGCCTTTTTTGGGGAATAATGGCAAGTATAGCGTCCACTATTGACTTAATGAATCCTATGGTGGTTGCTTCCAATTTGAATCTCCCATTCAAATCTTTACTCATCATGGAGATAAAAATGAGCCCATATGATCTTGCTCCTCTCCTCAATGAAGTGTAGGCACTGTGAGCAATGGTGACTTTGTGGAATTTTCTAGGATCCTGGGCTTAGCTGTTGTCTGCTCCATCTGCCCTGGGCCACTGTTAGGGGCATGAGTACTTGCTGTCTTTGCTTCCTTGCCCGCTTCCTACATTCCTGTCCTTCTAGTTGATCGCTGAGGCTCACCTGCACTGCCTCCCCTCGCTTTCCTGCACTGCCTCTCCTGCCAAGGCTGCAGGAGAGGGTGGATGTCAGTCCACTCTCTGGGGAGCAGGGCTGCCTCTCTCTTTACTCAACCTGGCTGCAGAGGTGCTCATGCCTCTCCTCTGCCCCCTTTTTTTGTAAACCAGAATCTCCAGGATTTCAGCTTATAGAAACCTTAGAGACCAGCCAGGAGCTTCAGTGTTTTTCAGAAGAAAAAACTGTCAGTCCATTGATTCATTCATAAGCATTTACTGAGGGTGTACCACATGCTAAGATTAGCTCCAAAATCTGTCTGAATAAACGAAATATAATAATTCACGAGGCAAAAGCTGGTGGGGGGAGAATTAGACCTATTTGCTGAGGTTTATCTAGGAGTCTGTCACAAATATCTACTCGTGCATAAGTGAGTTTACTTTCCTTTATCTTCACAGACAAGACTCGTGTCCATGAAGATCCATCCAGGGGTGCTTACCCCTAAAATGACACTTCTGCCTTCCCCGAGCTTACAGATCTGTTCTGACTGCCTCAGTCTCCAAGGCCAGCTGCCTCAAGAAATAATATCCATTTCCCTGTGGACCTTATAAGTCATGCTCAGGGAAGAGGTGAGTCATTTAAATATGTTTTCTTCTGGATTTTAAGTTTTCCTGTTGCTTTTGAAGAATGCAGAGAGAGCCGGGAGGTAGGTATAGAAGTGTGCAGGTTGCATCAAATCCAAATTCGTCCAGCAGCGGTGGTTCAAAGTGAAGACTATCTGGGCTGGGAGAGAAAATAAAAGGAAACTTATGAGATAATGCTTGAGACAGATCGTCAATAGCCTGTGGAAAGGCCACTTCACTTGATCAGCTGAGCCGTTTGGAGCAGAATTTTGATTAAAGAAGACATTTCGGGCAGGGCTGGTGCCGACAGGCTGTCTGCACAACACATTGCTCAAAATGAATAAATGTGAGTCTCAGGGTCTGAGGCTGGGGATGAAGTGGAGCTGTCAGGCGGAGGGAGAGCCATGCTTCCTCCCTGCTAGACCAGCCCCCCTGGTTTATCTGGACTTCCATATCCAAAGTAATCAACAGAGACTAAAATGCAGAGGGGAAAAGAAACACAAAACTTGACCAATCACATGGCACGGGAAAGCCTGGGGTCAGGGACTTAGGCTGCCTCCCTTCAACCACCCCAGGCTGGTACTGATGCCCTTACCTTGTCACCACAGTGGTCTTCCCAGGCTCTGGGACCCGCTGTGCCAGGGATGTGGGGCTGGCTGTTTGCTTCAGACCCCTCCCATTGCCCGCTGACCCCCAGACACAGAAAACTAAAGAACTCCAAGGGAAGAAATGTTTGTACATATTTGAGTCAGAAAACCTTGACTTTTGATGCTATGATATGAAAACTTGTAGAAAAAATATATTCTGGGGTCTGGGTTCAGGAAAAAATAGCTGGTGCAGACTTCATTCTCCTTTTGGTCTACTGGACTCTGGAAAATGGAAGTTGCATCTGTAAAGGGATGCAGCGCTCATCACAGGCAACCCTTCCCATGCAGGTGCCAGAAATCGCTTGACTTGGGACCCTATTGCCTCTGCCTGGCCAGCCTGTATGCACCACAGGCTGAATTTGGGGCGTGTGACTTTCTGCATGGGAAGAGCATTTGTGCCCATGAACAAAGGCTGCTGTTTGCTGGGGAGGGTCTGGATGGCCCCTAATGAACAGGCAGGGGCAGCTCCTGGTGATCAGGACCAGTCTTTCCAGTCCGCAGCCCACGGGCTGTGTTTGGTGGGCAGCCTGGCTGAACTGCTGGGTCACAGCCATCACTCACTGGGTGGCTTCTCTCTGGGTGTGGCTGTGTTGGGGTACGGGTCTGGGTGGAGCAATGCCTTTTTGTGGCCCCTGACTTGTGACACATCTTGGCTCACCTCAGGCCAGTCTTCAGCTTTTTCAGTCGCCCACAATTCCTATCCAAGCTTACCCACTCTGTTCCTCTTCCTTGGGGCTAGCTTGGGTAGCAGGCAAGGAATCTGGGGCTAATTCATGCTCTAGAGGTACTGAGGCTTCATTGTAATAACCTCTCCAAGGATGTCTTTGCCTTTTACTCAGAACCTCCCAGAGAACCACCCAAAGGGGACAGGCACCATGTGAATTTCTAGAAGATGCGCCCAGCAGTGGCTTTGGATTGCCTTCAGAGCAATACTGCTAAAACTGGCCGGTGTTCTAAAGACATTGGAACTTAGGAAGAAACAGCAAGGCCGGTCTTGGTTTATTTCTGCCCACAGTGATCCTGGTCCTGTGTCTGATGGGGCTCAGCCATGCGACCCAAGATGCCACCCTTGTGTTTTGAAGCAGGCATTCAATGAGAACTTGCTGGTACAAGAGCATCCGGACCTGGACGCTCTGGGGCGTGCCTGTGTGAGTCCCATTCGTGTCCCTGCCCCCTGAGTCGCTTTTATCAGCTCTTCCACCTACCAACCAGCAGCAGTCCCTCAGGAGGCTACACCTGGGCAGAAGAACGCTAACACAGCTGGCTGGAGGACACGGGGCACCACTGGAAACATTTCCTCCAAGTGCGTTGGGGGCTCACTCAGTGCCTGGGCAACAGACTGACCCCAGTGGGGTCGCTAGGAGGGAAGGCAAGAGGCAGCCAATTCTGGGGCCAGGAAGGGAAATTAGGACAATTTATTATTTCCCTGTTGCACTGAATAAATAGACTTCAAGATAAATTATTGGTGCCTGCAGCCTGCTTGGTGCAACACCCTTAAGTGAAAGCAGGCTTTAATGAACATATGCTCGCTCGCCCTCCCCTTCTCACTTCAAGTCTGCTATTAACTTTGTACGCACTTGGGAACCTTTGGCTCTTGGCCTAAATAATAGAAGAATAATTAGAATAATTACTGGAGAAGGCCGGGTCAAACTTCCAAGGATGTTCCCTTAACCACTTGGTTATCCTTATTTTATTTGCTTTTAAGATATTCATAAAACTGGTCAAACATTGTTACTTTGCATGTAGAGGATTTATTTTCTGTAAAATAAAATCATTGAGTTTTATCATGACTCCATCATTGAAAATAATCATCGTAATTAATGCTTCTGTGCCCATCCAAGTGTACATGAAGGTTTTGTGCCAATTTTTCTATTTTGTGTTTCTAAGTCAGGCTTCCATGGGATTACCTAGAAGATGGAACTCAGGTTAATCCAGCTCACCTGAGCAGCTCGTGAGGACACAGGGATTTTGGCCACTTTCCCTGTTCTTCACTTCGTTGTTTTTAAAGGAGAGAAGCTAGAAAAACTCAAATCCAGATGGAGGCTCCCTCACTGAGCCCATGTCCCATGGCAAGGGCCACAGGTGGGGATACAGGTACTAGAGTGACATGGTTTGGTTGTATCCTTCCCCGAATCTCATTTTGAATTCCCGTGAGTTGTGGGAGGGACCTGGTGGGAGTTGATTGAATCGTGGGGGCAGGTCTGTCCTGTGCTGCTCTCATGATAGTGAGTCTCACAAGAGCTGATGGCCATGATAAGGGGAGTTCCCTGCATAAGCTCTCTTTCTTTGCCGGCTGCCATACACGTAAGATGGGACTTGCTCCTCACCTTCTGCCATGATTACAGGCTTCCCCAGCCAGGTAGAACTGTTAAGTCCAACTTAACCTTTTTCCTTTGGAAATTGCCCAGTCTCAGGTATGTCTTTATAAGCAGCATGAAAATGGACTAATACAGGGAGTCATGGCACCAGCCCTAAGTCCCTATCACCACGAGTCGGCCTTCTGCGCCGTAAATGGTAACGGAGCTTCTTGGCTGCTCCCCCGAACACACATAACATTGTGATTTTCATAAGTTAGGGGTTTCCTAAGTGCTACTGAGACCTCTAATGTTTCCGTTACAGCATCTCTTCCCTGGGACCCCATGGCTGCACAGAGAGAACCCAGGGCTTGGCAGATTCAGGGCTGGGCTGGAATCCCAGCTCTAGATTTGTTAAGGCTGACACCCTGGGCATAGGCATCACCTGACTTGATGGTGACTCTGTTTCGTCATGTGTAGGATGGTAATAACAGTACCACTCACGTCATGTAGGTTCCAGAAGATAACGTATTTACTAATGCAGCTGACCCGGAATAAAGGGGAATCATGTGAGCATGCTGTTTTGATGCCGTCTCTTCAATCACAACTATTAAATAAAAGCAAAACAAAACAAAAACTGGACAGGGCATCTATGTGGCTCACCAGTGTGACCCTTCGTCTCTCTCTGTGCCCTGGCCTGATGGCGCAATGGCGTGATGGCATGATGGCATGTACCCAGGGCTGTGTCTATTTCCTCTCCCTCCACCAAGTTTAAATGTCTGAAGATAATTCTGTTGACAGCAGATATAGGAGGGGAGGGGACACAGTGATTTCATTTGCTTTAAAACAAGGCAGACTGATGGAAAGCAGCCATAAGTTGCATTAAATCAACAGATATCTTGATACCCCTCCAAACCCTAGGAAGGTGCCACAGACAGGTCCCTCTGTGCTTGTTCTCAAGGAGCCAGGCCCTGGAGGAGACACAGAAACCGGGGAAGAACTATGAGTGGCAGGTGTTCAGGGCAGAGGGTTACAGAGCCCAGTGTGAGCAGAAGGTTCCAGAATGGGGGGTGCTCTCTGCACACCTCCACCTCTACTTAGTTAGCCGTGCTGCCATCAGCATAGTCTGTGGTTGCATATCACCATGGAGCAGAGGGCGAGGGGCTGGTGCTCAGGGGGGCTCCTTGATGGCTAATGCTGGGGGCCTGGGGAAGCACCCACCCCTGTGGATAGAGGTACCACAGGGCTTTCCTCCAATGCCAAAGTGCCACATGGAAAGGGGCTTCTGGTCCCCTGTGTGCTCAGGAGTGAGTGACGGCTAGTGGAACCTGCTTCAGCACAGCCAGGCACTCATGCATCACGTCACTGCAGTTTTTAAATATTCCTCCTCCCTCATTTTGTGATAATTAATAATATGCATCAATAATGCCAAGCTCCCAACCTGAATCTACTATAAACTTGACAGACTCCCACAGTCTTTCTGTTGAGTTTGTTTCTACCCTAAAAACACCCGGGACCCTGACAAAGCAATGCTCTCAGGGAAAGGATCACCCTTGAGGCTTTAGCTGCATGGTGGGCACCGGACCAGCTAACTGGCGTGGTTTCATCCTTCTGGGTGCAGAACCAGGGCAGGCAGGAGCAGCTCACACACGCCTTCCCCACCGCTGCCGATGGGCTGCATCTTCATGTCTCGCTAAGATGCCGGTTACTTTTCAAGGTTAATAAAATTATGGGTTTCGAGTCTGAAATCTTCATGTGCGGTTTCCCCCAAATTCCTTTTTGAGACCTGCTTACTCATGCAGATGGCACTGCCACTCCAGCATCACGGCGTGCAGACCGTCCCCGCGCCTCCCGAGTGCGAGAGATTCCTAAATGAGAACTTATTACCAACCTGTCATTCTTCCGTAATTATCCACAGCCGGGATGCTTTCAGTTGTTTCCATATCATTTGGAATGACACAGAGAAGATATTACCCTTGTCTGTGTATCGCACACAGCAAGCTTTGCAGCCGGCACTCAGCCATTTGCATTTCGAAAGAGGCAGAGGCCTGACAGAGATTTTTTTGAGCTATTATGAAGCACTTATTAGTAGAAATTGAACCAATTCACCCCCCCATTATTTCCTTCCTCATAATCATTATTTCTACAAATTCTCTGCACTTTCCAAAAATTCTAGGGCACGCTGTCTAAAAAGATCACCTGCTGAAAGCGCTATTCATCTGGTTAATATCGCTCCGTATGCAAATAGCTTCTTCCTTCCTATTTTCCAGAGACTGTGGAAGGATCACCTAGAGGGAAAATCACTCTATATGTTGCTAAAAGGTATACCCACATATGTAGATATATGTGTGTGTGTAAGTGGTGCACACATAAAATATAAAAGATGATGTGTGTACACACACAAAACAAATTCTATGTGTCCGTCTAAACATGCATATGTGTATGCTTGTATGTACACAGGTATGTGTAGTTTTGTTATTCGTCTGTGTTAAACAGTTAGGCAGAGAGTGGGGAAAGGCCTGCCGTTCATCCTGGGTTTAAACGTGCCTTCTCAAGAAAATTACATACTAAAAAAAGCTCAACTGTGGAAACAGAATATGTCTCAGCCACTCTGTACCAAAACCCTTGCTTTTATAATGTGTCATTTTGGTGCTGTTTAAAAATATCTCAGTGTCAGCTGGAGAAGCAGATTCTCCACTCGCTCTCAGAACAGGGACAGCACAAAGAGCAGCTTTGTAAAGTGTCTCGGCCCCTCATTTTGGCTTCACTCCAGCCCACTTAGCTGCCCTGCCTCTCCTGTCTTCCCCGGGCCCCGGCTCCTCCTGTGAGGACACATGGCTGTCTCCAAGCTCACCGTGGCAGACCTAGGTGGACCTGGCTGCAGTGGTTTTCTGTGGTTTTCCCCCAGACCCCTGAGCGGCTGCATCTCCTCTGAGGGTTCCACCTGGTTTGGCTCCAGGGACACGCAGCAGGTCTGGAAATGTCCTCCTTCAAGGTGGAAGCAGTTTGTAGCTGTCTCCCCACATCTGGACTCAGGCCTGTGCCCCTCCTGTCTCTGGAGTTCTCCATGCACACGGCAGCTCCCGCCCTGCCCTGCTGCACTGGCTGTTGGCACAGACTCCTTTCCACATGGGGCCTTGGGAGGTCCTGGAATGCCCTTCCTGTCCTGTTCCCTCACCAGGAACAGTGCAGAGGACAGATGCTGCTTAGCAGGGCAGTGATCCCTGTGGCATTGCCTTCTGCGGGCCCCTGACGGAGCAGCTGAGGCTGGCCAGTGGGACAAACGCACCCGCTCCCCCACCGGAAAAAAGGAGTGAGCGCAGGGACTCATAAGGATGCTTTCAGTGTTGCCCTGGGGAACTTCCCAAGGAACATGGAATAAAATTTGAGTATCCTCATTATTACCAATTATTATTTATTGCATGATCACCAGTGGCCGTGGCATGCTCTGGGCTTAATGTTTCTATAAGACCTTATTTGTAGTTTCCACCAGGGTCCCAAATTTCAGTCCTCGTCCCAATTACCTTCTATGTGATGCTTTAGTGATTTTTAACTCTCGAGTTAAACCTTTCTGTCTCTTGTCTTCCTGTCTTTGTACTTCTCCCACAGGTGATCTCAGTATCTTTCGACCTTTTTATGCAACGCCCACCAGGTTTGGGGGTTCTTCGCTTTCCCACTTTTCTTCTTTTCTGCCGTCCACCTCCTCCTCTAGCAGGTTAAATTCAGGAGCCTTTCTTCTGCTCCGTGTAAGCCTTGTGGCTGGAAATTTGTCTCCATCTCTTCTTTCTGCCCTTTATGGGACACAGGTGCTGGCAGTGTGGGTCCCGCCTTGACGAGAGTCCTGCTGGACTTTCATGGTAATCCAAGGTGTGTCTCTGGGCTGTGAGGAGCTGGGCTTGGGAAAAAGCAGCAGAGGCTGCGATGAGAGTGAGTTGAGCTTCAGGGAAGCCACCCAGGGCAGGGCTGTCTACACAGACAGAAGGGCTCCCAGCCACCCATGACTCCAGCGCATGCTCTAGCTTCCTAGGCCTCATTTTCTGATATCATATGCGAAACTTTGCATTGAATTTAAGCAAATTAGCTTAACGTGGATCAATAACCATTTCCAAGTTCATTAACGAGTTCCCAGGCCCTGTTTTATGGACCTTTATTGTTTAAGGGAATCCTGACTGCCTCTCTCTGAGGGGTCCGGAAATATGCATGCTTTTAACAGTACGACCCAAATGTGCACATTTATTAGAGCTTAGCTGTGGACTAGGGCTGGGATGTGCTTTTAGACAGAGTTTCTTTATCACTTAAAAAAAAATCCTGGCATTGGAAAAGGAGAGCGTGGAGCTCCAGCCCCATCCTTCAGCTTCTGTCTTTGGAAAACTTAGTCTAAATCAACCAAAGACAAGCTGACTGCAAATTACGCTGAGCTGCGGTGAGGTAAGGTCGGCACAGCCCCGTTCCAAGGACCGTTTATCAAACACCACAGACTGACATCCGCTTTCTTCAGATCTAATAGATCACACGAGATAAGCAGGAAGAAAAGTGGCATCAAACAAACACCCCCCTCATCACTTTTTGGAATGAAATGCAGAAGAGGAACCCCTCTCTGCCCTAGTTCTGTAATCCCCTAAACTACAGCCGCCCTTGGGAGCAGAACACTCTGGCTTCAGAGAAAAAGAATTAGTGTTTCATTTTCCAAGGCTGTCACGCCCCTACCTTAATGAGCACTTAAAAGAGATGAATGTGCTGGGAATGAAAAGATTTATTTGAGATATTTAAATAATCTCTCTCAGCTATAACTAAGCTGACATCCTGGGCTCTCACAATGATATTTTTCTGTTATTTTTGATAATATCCAATAGAAGTTTGTCGCCTGCCTTTGTGTGGAGCACGCCTTGTGTCTTGGAACTTACAAGGAAAGTGACCGAAATTACACGGCTCAACATGCTTTTCCTCCGCCATGACAATCGGGCCAATTAAGAGATGTCATTACATTTCCCAGTGTAAACAGCTAAATAAATAGCTCGTTAATTTTTTTAAAAAATTAATCGTGCAACAGCTCTTCCATACTTTACAGCACACTAAAATTCCTTGGGAGAGTTATGGTGCCGTCCGTTACAATCAGCCATGAAGTACATTACAAAGGTAATGTGGGTCTAAGAAGGAACTACTGCAGAATGTATATTTTCATTATCAAAAACGTTAAGCCATTTATCCTGAGGAGTCAGAATAATCATTAATGGCTGGGAATTTATGGTGCCAGGTCTTAAACTAATGTGAATGATTCCAGGTGTTACTAATGGTTGCAGTGAAATGTGCCAGTATCTAAGAGTTCTACTAAATCTGAGGTAATAGTCAGACGCTTAATCTCGACAGATGAGCAGCAATTTAACTGACACATTGATTGGATTCTGTAGGCTTCGATGGCACCCATTGTGAAGGTGCGCGGTCACACAGAAATCCGGAGGGAGACTTAGAAGTCATTCTCTCTCCAGGTACCGCAGCCTCAGGGCTGCAAAGGTTACATTGCTCCTACTTGCAAACAATGATATTTTTACATATGTGGTTATTTTTTGTGGTGTATGTAATAACAAAGTTTAAAACTCTCCCGCTAGCTTTTAACCCTTGTCTGTAATACTTATTTGCAGTAATTCTTTGAGGTAGTGTAATATTTGCAGATAATTCTTCTATGCATAGACAGCATAGAAGCAAGTGGCTGTAAGGAAGATGTTAAGCCAGGTAAATATTTTAATTGGGATCAGCCCGCGCTAGTTTAGTGCAGCCACGTGAAGCTCTGGGTCCCGATACGTGCAGCCTGGCTTTCCACCATCTCGGCTCCCTGGGTGACACCTGCCCGAGTCCCGGGGGATGTTTCAGGTGGGTGGCTTTGGCTGAATGTCATTGGGCAGGACCCGGTCTGAGTCTAAGTCAGATCTCACGGATGGAACCAGATCTGGCTGGTGCGGGGCCCAGGCTGCACGTGCGGGTCTGGAGGCCGGTACAGCCGGACGCCCTTGCAGCCGCCACCCGTCCTGCTCATTAACAGTGACCGCTGGTGCTGCGAGACCCACTCCCCTGAACACGGACGTTCCTGACTGTTGTCAACATCCTTTGAAAGCACATAAAAATAAATTATCCATAGGTTTACCTGTCGGGAAGATAGATTTGGTGCATTCGACTGTTGCAGGCATTTCAGATGACAGGGGTGCCTATCATGTTCCTGTAATAGGGTCAAACAGCTGGACGGGGATTTAACGCTCAGCAAGGCCAGAAGGGGCGAGCACTTGTAGGGGAGGATGAATGGAGTGAGAGGAGGCAGCGGGGCCTGTTTATTACGGCGTTTTTCTGCTTCACTGCAGACCTGTAATGATCGCCGCGGTGCTGGATTGACGGTTGCCCTCTCTCGTCTGGCGCTGCATGGAAAGCGGGTGAAGGCAGAGAAGCCTGCCTGCTGACCCATCGCTCTGCCCCATCAGGAGTTCAATTTACTTCTCCTGACACACGGCGGTGAGGTGGTGTGGGTTGCATTTGATTGGTCCATGTAGGTTAAATAAAAATTGGTTTAATGAATATTTCAAAATGCCTTGTCTGGATCAGATATTTTAATTAAGGGACATGCATTCCGTATGTGTGCGGGGCCCCTGCTCCCCTAGTGTCTTTTGCGGGTGTCTACAGGGTCTTCGGCTTCAGTCCACAGTGAAAACAGGAACGTGAAATGGGCCAGGTGTTGATGTTTGTGTGGGTTCTGAAGAACTGTGGTCTTTGTACCGCCAAGAAGGAGAAACGTGGCTGGGAGGCAGGGCTTCCTGCAGAGAAGGACGTCTGCTCATCAAAGCCTTGGACCTGGGGTACACGGGGCTTACGTGCGGCTGCTCAGGGGCGTCTTCCTTCTTCAGCCTGAGGAGCACCCTGGCCAGACCATGCTTCGGTGGCCTTGTTCCCTGGGGACTGACCTGCACGCTCTGAGGAGGGCTGTCCCCTTGGGATTTGCTATAGGCCCTCAATAAATGCTCCAAGTGGACTGGGGCTGGCTGGAGCAGGAATTGGCCTGTTGCCCCTTCACTACCTGAAGGTGAACTCCCAGGGGCCACAGACTGGTTCTTATTTATGCCTGCACCTCTGGAATGCCATGTTTGGTACCGTCTTATTCTGCTCCGTGAACATATGTAGTTCATCTCTTATATCCAGAACAGAGGAGCCACGGAAGAACCAGGCCAGGTGCTGCCCTCATGGAGCTTGCAGACCCATGGGTGAGGCTGTTGGAAACAAAGCCGTGCCCAGTGGGACGTGGCTGGTGGCGAGGAAAACTGCAGGGCCACGCTGTGTGCTGTGTGCTCTCCTCTTCTCACTGCAGTTGTGTGGCTGTGGTGCTGACACCTTGATGCTTGTGGCCTTGCCTCAGTTTCCTTCTTGGTAAGTGGCTTCCCAGAGACCACACAGATAAGCTGTGAAGGGTGTCACCAGGTCAGAAGCAAAGCTGGAGGGGAGCTCCAGCACCTGCCTTTAAATCCCCCAGGAGTGCAACCCGAGGCTCCCCACAGAGCCACGCACTCTCGAGATGGTACAGTTTCCCTGTCCTCTGCTTTGGAAAAACAGGAGCTGTGCTCAGGAGCACTGGCCAGGGAGTCCAACACATTCAAAGCTGAGGAGAAGATGGGCATTAAACCCTCATGTGGCAGGCAGAGTGGGGATCGTACAGTGCAGGAGAATCACATTATTTGAATGGCAAAGAACGGGAATTCTATTTTCAAGTAATGAAATAGTAAGTTCGTTTTCGGTGTTTATTGCAAATGCTTCATTCTTCCTTTGCCCTCAGCCCCTGCTATTGCTGACATCAACATCAACAGGTGCTGACTGAAATGGCATGTTGTGAAACCACACATGAAAGGTCCCCAAGCACTTCTACCCTGGGGGAAGAGGGTTCTGAGTCTGGGCTTTTCAGGCAGGGAGCCCAGGGGTTGCTGGGAAATCCTCTTATTACCTCAAGGCATAGCGCTGGGAGCAAGTCCCTTCCCACACTGCCCATGCCAAGCCCTGTAGGCTTCAGAGACCCTGGGCTGCAGCCACTGCTCAAGACAGCAGAGATCTTGTCCCTCGGAACAGCCCTATGGAGGCCCCCCAGCTGGTAGCCTTCGTTCATTCCCAAAGGTGACAGATTACTTGGCCAAATCCAATGGCTCAGATGTTATTTGAAATTATAAGTCACATTCTCCAGCCAATATTAAATGCTGTTCATAAACAGAACATCCTGAACCCCCATGTATTCCTGGTAGAAGTTCAAATCGGTGCCAGTATTCAGGGGGTGATGTAGCAATACTTAGGGAAACGAGATGTGTGTATCTTATGGCTTAATCTGGCCCCATTTGCAATAAGGGTACACGTTTCTTGCAGGCTATCTGCTATAGTAAGAGTGCAGGCCAGGCAAGCATTGCTGGGATGAATGCGACATGGCACAGGCATGCAATGCTCCTCTGTTCTGCAGATGGAAGAGTGGACAGATTCACAAAGAGGAAACATGGACAAATCTGTCAAACGTACCACTCAGTGGAAAAATAAGAACTAGACTGCAGTCTATTTCACAACACTGTGCATAAAAGTTACAGCCAGGCCTGGTGCCACACACCTATAATCCTGGTATTTTGGGAGGCTTAGGTGGGAGAGTCCCTTGAGGCCAGGTGTTTGAGACCAGCCTGGGTGACATAGTGAGACCCTCATCTCTACAAAAAATGACAATAAAAAAAATAGCTGGTCTTAGAAGTATGTGCCTGTAGTCTCAGCTATTGAGAGGTGAGAGGAAAATCACTTGAGCCCAGGAGTTGGAGGCTGCAGTGAGATATGATTGTGTCACTGTACTCCAGCCTGGGTAACAGAGGGAGACCCCATCTCTAAACAAATAAAAACTAAGAAAGCATATCCCCACATAAGACAGCGTTGAAGGATATTAAGCGTATGTACTCACGTGATGTGCGTGAATGCAATACACGGAACGGGCGCTTCTAGGACTGGGGGCACGGCAGAAGTAGAAATGGAAGAAAACAAGACAAACATTTCATTACAATGACGTAAAAATCGGGTTTTGAACAATGGTGATTGGTGATATTAAGCGAGCAAGGTGACTGACTCAATTCTACCCAGTGGAGGGACAAAATAAAGACACGTGAACACGCAGGTGTGTGAAGGTTCCCACCTGCTGTTTGCAGATCGGTGCCGGAGAGGTGAGGCGGACTTGGTGCTCCTGTTTCTGTGGGAGCCTCCGTGTTGCTCGGAGCTGGGGCTTCTTTAGGACGGGGCCCCGCATGCCTCACGTGCAGCCGTTTCCGGATCCAGCGTACTGCCCAGCACCTGTTGAAGTCCAGTCAATATTTTCAAATGAATGGTATCTAATTGCTTACTTATGATGTATCCTTTCTCTTTCTTAGTATAAGAATAAATATCCTGGGTAAAACCTTTCAAATACTGTGAACACATATACAGTGCAAGTGAGAACCCCCCAACTCCCGCCCCAGAGTCCTCCGGGGTTCACCACGGCAACAAGTTTTCATTTGCTTTCAAACATTTCCTTGCACAGGCACCGACGCGGGATGACGTCACCCCAATAACAGCTCCATAGTGCTCAGCGTTGATTTAGCCTTGGGCAGTGCTGTGGCCGATGATCCCTTACTATCTGTGGTGGATTCTCCCAGGACCTCCTGACGAATACCAGATCTGTGAATGCTCCAGCCCCTAATATGAAATGGCGTAGTATTTGCACATAGCCTATGCACGGCCTCCTCTGTACTTTAGATCAGCTCTAGATTAAATTACCTACAGAGTACCTACACGTCACTTCACTCACATGGATTCAATGTAGTGCTCAAAATTCACATTTTGTTTCTGGGAACTTTGTGGAATATTTTTTTCCAAATGTTTTCGATCTTTGGCTGGTTGAATCCATGAGCGTGGAACTCACAGGTGCACAGAACTGACTGTGATTGATAGAGAATGCTCCTCCCACAATGCTGTGAGCAGCACTGAGGTCACTCTTTAATTTTATACTCAAAGATGCTGTGACTCAGAGGTTAAGCATCTTGTATCCTGAAGGGCAAGGCCCAGCCCTCGGCGTGACGCTTGGCCCAGAATGGAACCTGCTGAGACACACAGAGGAAAATGCCACATGAAGACAGACACGGAGGAATGCCTGTGATGGCAGAGGGAGGGAGCAGAGCCAGGAGGCTGTAGTGTCAGCAGGTTTCAGGTGACATCTGCTCTGTCTAGAGGCAGCACTTGTCCTGAAGGGTCAGGTTTCCCTTCCTCCTCCCCATTCCCAAGCCCGAGCTCTCAGTTTCTCCATCTTTCAATTGGAACAGACGATGCCTAGGTCTGCCATCCTGTGGTCAGGGTATAGGTCCAGGGTGTCCTGCCAGCATTTGCAAGGGCTCCATATTTTCCACTGAACACAGAGCGTGCCTTTAGGAGGCCTGTCTGGGTGTTCCAAAGGTGCTGTGATTACAAAGAGAAGACGTGAAATAATGAACTTTTCAGACTTGATGCTTCAGGGTGATAGTGCCATGTGACAACCTCTGGGCCAGTCAAGTCCAAACATGTTATGGTTCAACAGCACGAGCAAAACTATTTCAGGTGTGCACCCATTCATGCGCCACACAGGGGCTCCATTACGTATCAGTGCACCCTTACCTCTCCATGTATGCTAATGACGTACTCCCCGTCGTTAAACAAATGATCAGAAAGACTACTTATGTCAAAGAGCTCTCGAAGACCAAAGCTACAAAGTAAATAAAGTGGTATCTGATCACGATCAAAGCCAATAAATAATGAACGAATAAACAAAGGGGCAGAACAGACAAAATCTCCGGTGAGAACAATTCCGAGTGATCTGCACTCTGCCTTCAAGTGTGACTCCCCGTTCTGCAGCCTGGGTTACACACAGTAACTGCCAGAAGTTTCAGTACGGCGAAGGGGGAGAAAGCGTAATTTTAGTCATTTTGCAGTGGAGACCCCTGTCAAACACACCTCGGCCTGGCCTTTGAGGTCAACGTGAAGGTCAACATGCAGACCCACGGACGGCAGACGGCATGGAGCCCCGACATGAAGCCAGGACAAGGCACTTTACCTCTGTGGCCTTTCCCTCCAAAACACATAACTCCAGTTTAATCATGAGAAGAAAGCAGACAAATCTCAACTGAGGGACAGTCTACGACATAGCTGACGAGCTTTCCTCCACTCCGTCCAGGTCCTGCCAACAAGGGACGGCTGAGAAACCGCTGCAGTTGAGAGGAGCCTACAGAGACCTAGGAACTAAAAATGATACGGGTCCCAGGAGGGATCCTGGGACCGAAAAAGGATCTTTGGTCGCCACTAAGGAAATCCAAAGAAACTATGGACTTCAGTTAATAGTAATGGGTCAAGGACGTTGGTTCATGAGCTGTAACAAATGCGCCATCCTTTTGCGAAATGTTAATAATAGAGGAACAGACATGGGGTGCATGTAAACCGTGCAACCTGATCCATTTTTCTGTGACTCTAAAGCTGTTCCAAATTTTAAAGAAATGAATTAAATGAAAGAAAACCCACTTCAGTGGAAGTCCTAATAGTTCCTGGACATACTGCAGTGGCGTGTCTCACACACCTTGTGATATGCCTACAACAGCATGAAAGCTACTTCTTCAAGCAGTTAAGAAAACTAGCTGTTTGGGGCTGGGTGAGGTGGCTCACACCTGTAATCCAGCACATTGGGAGGCCAAGGCAGGAGGACCGCTTGAGCCAGACCAGTCTGCGCAACATAGAGAGACAGATATAGATCAGATAATATAGTTCTTAATATAAAATTGTTTTAAAAAGTTGCCAAATGTGGGTGGTGGCATGTGTCTGTGGTCCCAGCTACTTGGGAGGCTGAGGTGGGAGGATCACTTGAATTCTGGAAGTCAAGCCTACAGTGAGCCGTGATCAGCCTACTGCCCTCCAGCCTGGCCATCAGAGCCAGACCCTATCTCAACAAAGAAAAAAAAAGGAAGAAAAAAAGAAAAAGAAAATGAATTGTTCTCGGGAACGTTCAGGTGAGGTTTTAGGTTTTAGAAGACCCAGCCTTGGGATCCTCACAGGAGAGTGAATCTTCTCGTTGCCCTCGCTGGGTGGACCCAGCACCCTGCCTTCTGAGTTTATTTCCAGACCCACACGGGTCACTTCAGGGACTAGAGGTTTAAAGATGCTGGTACATTATAAAGAAAAAGATTGCTGTCTTTTTTTTACAGACAAAGAAGCTGAGACTCAAGGTATACATTACTGCATGAGACCTCTTTAATGAAATGCCACAAACGAGTGGCTTAAAACCAGAGACATCTGCTCTCTCACAATTCTGGAGGCCGGAAGTCTGAGGTCCAGGTGTCTGCAGAGCTGCGCTCCCTTCAAACCTGGAGAGAGACTCTCCCTGGCTTCTTCCTGCTCTGGGGCTGCCGGTAATCCCTGGAGTTCCTTGGCTGGCAGCCTCCCGGCTCTGCTCCCTCCCTCTGCCATCGCAGGCGTTCCTCCGTGTCTGTCTTCATGTGGCGTTTTCCTCTATGTGTCTCTTTCCTTCTTGTCAGAAGGGCACCTGTTGGATTGGGTTGGGGCCCACCCTGATACCCTTGTCTAAAGTCAATCACATCAGCAAAGACCCTATTTCCAAATAAGGCCACATTCACGGATATGGGGGTATAGGACTTCAACCTGCTGTCTGGGGAGACACAGTTCAACCTACAGCAGAAGAAGATCCTCCCTCTTAGGCTGATGGTCAGAAGACAGTGGGGAGGTGACAGCCAGAGCCATCAGAGTGTGCTGAGCTTTTCTGAATCTGTTCTCCATGATCCTACACCAGGCGCACTGGCTGTGGGCTGGCACTCACGGAGAACATGGTGCTGGGTGTCCAGCCGCCCACTGCTAATGTCAACTTATCAATATCGTCAAAGGAAATGTGAGGAAAAAAACAAGTACCCAAAGAAAAGAAAACACCTGCTTTCACGTTTCCATTTACAGTCCAGGATTTTTTCCTAATCGGAAGGAACCTAAACCTAAATGCGTACTTTTTTAAACACATTCTAGTGTCATTGGTTCTTCCGGTCTCCGTGACTATAGATTTAACAGCTAACACTATTCCACTGTGTCGATATGCTCTCCTTTGTTGGATATGAAGATTTTCAGATTTTTCACTATCGCAGATGAAGTTTCAAGGAATAAACATGTAACAGATGGTTTCTTTAACTTTTTTAGATGAACATGCAAGGTTGGAACTCCTAGGTCAAAGGATATAACAATTTTCAGTATTTTAGATATTATCATACAATATTCCAGAAGGGTTTGGCCAATTCACCATGTTGCGTTCCGTGGGGAAGTGAGTCATGTGCCACATTCTCTCCAGCATCAGATGTTGCCATTTATTTGGTTAATTTACCAAAGACAACCCAAAACCACCCTGTTCAGGTTTCTTATTTTTTTTAATACAATGCCATCACACTGGAAACAAGCGGAGAAGAGGGTTTTTTTGGCCACTGTTAATGTTTGTTGACTACGTAAGTGACAGGAATAAACGAATGGAAGTAAGCTTTGAGCCCGGGCAGCTTGCAGCGGGCATAGTGGGTACACTGTGCAGTGAGGGGCTGGACCCCGTGAAGATGCCAGATGCAGAGATAGCCAATGTCTCTTGTACACTCACTGTGAAGGAGGGTGCCTGTCAGCCCCATGAGGTCAGCTCCATGATGACCCCACTTTACAGATAAAAATACTGAGCCCCAGGTCAAAGAGCTGGCTGGTGATGGAGCCAAAGTCTGACCATGACACTGGTGCCTCAGTCATCCTGCACCTGCTTCTCTGACCACAGGGAATGACCTCTAATCTGGGAGCCAGAAGGATCCCCATGGTACTTACAAGGAAGCTGTGCCAGCAGGTGTCTATAAACCCATGTTATTCACGAGGCAGGCCTCCTCCCTGGGGGGTCCTGGCATTCTCCCTCCACCTGGGGTTCTCCTGTGACTGCTGGCGAGCCTTGGAATAGCCGAGAGTTCCTTCTATGAGGAGTGGCCAAGAGTAGAGGAGGTTTTCTCATTAATCGGCCCAGAGAGTTGTTGCCCACAGTGAAGCGTGGATAATTGCCATTTTTAATGGGGTTGATTTAGCAGCAACAATTTTGCAATTTTCTCTTTTCCCTGGGGCTGTCACCTGGGGCCCTGCACACCTGGGAAAGATGGTGGGCTGCTGGGGTCAGTCTTGCTACCCCTTGGGGCTTGGCCAGCTTCAGGGCAGGGCATGTGCTCCTCAGACCACCTGGGGACTTAATTAGCCCCCAGCAGCAGGGCCCTGAGGGCTATGAAGGGCAACTGGGGCTGGCCTTCCCCCAGGGAGCCATGTTCTCCTTCTCCACGACATGGCAATCCCTCACTGCCACGGCCTGTGTGCACTGCCCTAGCTCTGCAGGGAAAGGTAAGGCTGAGCCGGAGGGTCCTGTGTGCCCTCTGTGGGAAGTGCTCAGCAGATGGTCCTTGCCTGGTCTCGGGAGGCTTTGTGGGCAGGGAGCAGAGCAGTGGGCTGAGCTACTAGGACCTGCTCGATGCCTCTCTGCTTTAGATATTAAATATTTTAATAATCATTTCAGCTTGAAAGAAAGGGTTACTCAGTAAGAATGGAGGATCCAAGCCACACAGGACTCTGCATGAGGATTCAGTGGCCTGTTCTGGAATGGCGCCTGAGTGAGTGGGAGGAGCCCAGCCACTCTGTCCTTGGGGTTAGGGTAAAGCGGCCAAGTGGGGCACTGTCCCCTCCCCACCCAGATGAAGGTGTGGGCTCCTCTTTTGCTGACACTCAGGCTCAGCCAGTGCGCAGCCGCTTCCCCGCCTCCTTCCTCTTTGGGACTCCACCCAGTTCCGCTGGGGGCCCAGGTCTGCAGGTCTATGCCAAGCTGTGCCTGCCCTCCTGGCACCTCCAGGGTACCTGTGCCTCACGTGGCTTCAGTGGGGACCTTCCTGTGGTCCTAAGAAGCCTGGAGTGTCCCAGGCCTCTGCTGCAGACTCTGGCCTCACCTGAGGGTCACTGGTGTAAAAGGTGGCTCTCCCTTCCTGTGCTCCCTCCATAACCTCAGGCAGCTTCTGAGGACACTTGATGGGTCCACGAGGGCTCTCCAGGCCTTCAGAAAGAAATTCAGGCTGGACGCAGCCACGGAGGTGCACTGGGGAACAGTGGCCTTCCAACTGTGCCCTGTTCAGGCAGGTGCCAAGAGGACCCTGCTAGGAATACCCACTGATCCAAAGAGAATGTCACATTATCTAATGGGACAAAAAGAAACACCTGAGACTGGAGCCACACTTGCTAGCCAGTCCAGGACCCACCAGTCCAGGCAGGGGTGTCAGAGCCAGCGAGGACCACTGAGCCAGCGGAGGGTGTGCGAACAAGGTAACACACTTGTCTCAGTGCTCTAGACTGCCCACCACGCTCTTCTGGGTGTCTCCTCTGTACGCCACAGAAGGTGTCCCTGCAACTGGACTGCACCCTTCCACTGGGGCCATGTCGTTCCAGCTGGGCTCTGTCCCTCCACTGGGGCCATGCCCCTCCAGTAATGCTGTGTCCCCGTAGCCTCGGAGGAAGTAGGAGGCAGAGGGCTTCTCCTGTGCTCTGGCCTCCTGGAGCTCGTGCTCCACAGAGAAGCCTCATTGCATTGAGCTTCTTTGCCTGCACCCTGGCATCCTTATGGGGCTCTACAGGGACGAGCGGTTTCTTTTTATCTACAGTACTGTTCGCTAGCTAGGACGCTTGTTTAGGTCGGAACAGACAAGCTCTCCCCTGCCCCTGGGGCTTGTCTTTTATATTACAACAGCTCCATTTGTATTTCACAGATTCCACATCCTTGCACCCAAGGCAATCCGTGGAAAGCATCTGATGGGAGGAGGCTGAGAGTCCTCTTCAGTTTGATGCTGTGGGTATTGAACTACTCCACTGAAGAATTGGCAACCCGGATCCCTCCCGGTTCTCCTGCTGAAGTGCTCTTTCTACAGAGGGCTGTGGCAGCAAGGTGAGCTTTGCTGCCCAGCCTGGCCCTGGTACGGTAGCCTGGTTATCAGTCCATTCAGTGGTCCTGCTCATGGCCTGGAGAGGAGAATTCCCACGGGCCTTCTCCTACTGGGATCCACATTCCACGTTGCGGGGTGGGTGGGGCAGGAGGGAGCAGGAAGCTTGGTCCTTGGAGGCACCGGTCAGGTGCCAGGCGTTGGGCAGGGGATGGTGGGAGCATGAAGCTTTGTCCCTGTGGGCACAGGTCAGGTGCCGGGAGTTGAGTCTTAGCCCTGTGTTCTTGAGAAGCCATCAGTCACTTTGCCTGGGAAGAAACCTACCAGGAAGCCTGGAGGTCTCATGAGGCAGGTGGAATCTGGGACCCTCCACAGCTGTGATCAGGTGATACTTTCCTCTGCTAAGGAAGAGAAGAGAGCTGTGGCTTTGCAGGTGGATGGCAAAACCTTGGGGTGGCTGGCTCCATCAAGTCACCCTTCAGACCTCCCTCCTGAGCCATCCACGCATCAGGCAGCCTGCCCCTCACCCCAGGGCCTTGCTGTGAGGGGTGTAGCCATATGCTGTCACCCGTCCTGCGTCAACTTCCCCTGCAGTTTCAAAAGGACGTGTTGACTGTAATTCTGAAAACACACTCTGCTGACTTGCAGGAGTCCCTGCTCTTGTCCTCTGCTATAGTTCCAGTGAAATCGGCGACATGCCGTGAGAACAGAGGTGAACAGCCAGGGACTCTCTACATGCTGTTGTGTTTGCATTGGCAAAAGGTTTGTGTATCTTGAAGGTTTGACTTTTGGATTCCGTGGGAGCGTCTCATGACTGGATCGTACTCCTATTCTTGTTGGTAGCAGTTTTCTCATGCCTTTGCATGTTGTCGCCTGGTCTTTGGGGTAGAAGATGGCACAGTTGTCTTTTGTTGGTTAATGCCACAATGTGGAGGTGACGGCAGATGACGGTAGTCCAGAGGTCTGGAAGGCAAAACAAGAAACCCATCTTATTCTGAATCCAGGACGGCAGGAACGCTCTGAATCCTGCCGACCCAGTGAGGCCCTATACAACCTCCTTCCACCCACTGGAAGCCTTCTCTTAAAGACTATGTAAACCACCAAATAATCAAATGCAATTAGAGGAGACAGACTAACTTCAAACAAATGGCGAACCAGCAGAGCATCCCCGGTGCGCTACAAAAGTTACGCCCTGGCATCCTCAGACGTCGTCAGGCCGAGCCAGATACACTAATGCTGAGAATTAGTTTCAAAGCACATGAGAGACTGGGAAAAAGAGAGCGAAATTTGGGACTTAACAATTTGAAGTCCCAGTTCACTCTATAGGAATATATCATACTGGCAATAGTACCAATTACCTTTTTTTTCATAATTAAAATATTCCAGGTATTTGAATTTACAGTATATTAACTCCTTTTTAGCAAACCTTATACCATTTGCCCTTTTTTTGTCCCCATTAAGACAAAATTTCTCCATGGAGACAGTCAATGTTTTTAATAAAAAGTGGATAATCCATTTTCTCCATATGTTAAAAGTAACTCAGGTTAAAACTTAGGATACTATGTGTTCCATGTGGCGTTTTTCCTTTCTTGCAGTCTGAGCCGGAGAGGTAAAAACAATTTACAAAATACAGGGGAATGGCATCATCCTGGCCTGTGTGAAGCAACACTTCTTCATAGTGTGAGCTGAGGGATGACTCTGATCCAAGAGGTGTCCTTGGACTGTGAGTTCATGTTCCAGGCAAGGAGCACATAGAGCCGGTGTCTGGGGCCCAGTATGAGCTCCACTCCATTGAAAAATGTCAACTGCTGTGTAGACAGTATGCATTTCTATCTTCTTCAATGAGCAAACAGTTAAACTGTGGTACATCCAGACCAGGGAATAGTACTCTGTCATCAAAAAGGAATCTCACATGGATTCTCACAGCTGCTCCAGAGTATCTCCAGAAAATGTTGTCGAGTGAACAAAAATGTCAGTCTCAAAAGGTTATGTACACTGTATGACTTCACTGATACATTAATAACATCCTTGAAATGGCAAAATTATAGGAATGAAGAACAGATTAGTGGTTGGACATGAGTGAGAGGTGGGGGTGGGCAGGGCAGCCCTGGGAGGGAGGACGCCCTATGGTGACCTTGGTGGTGAACGTAGGAGCCTACTCGTGTGAGAAAATGTATAGAACTCAGCACACTCATGTGCAGCTACTGAGTACAAGCGAAAGCTGGAGAAACCTGGGTGAGTTGGTGGGTTGTGTTCATGGTGGTTTCCTGGTTGTCATACCATTTTGTAAGACATGATCATTTTGCAAGATGTTGTCACTAGGGGAAACTGAGTAAAGGATACCCGGGATTTGATGATTTCTTACCACTGCTTATGAATTGTTGATCTCAAACACACACACACACACACACACACACACACACACACACACACACACACACTCTTTTTCTGAGACAGAATCTCGCTCTGTCACCCATGCTGGAGTGCAGTGGTGCGATCCTGGCTCACTGCAAGCTCTGCCTCCCAGGCTCAACTGAGTCTCCCATCTCAGCCTCTGGAGTAGCTGGGACTACAGGCATGTGCTACCATGCCCAGCTAATTTTTGTGTTTTTTGCAGAGATGGGGTTTCACCATGTTGGCCAGGCTGGTCTCAAACTCCTGGGCTCAGGCAATCCTCTTGCCTCAGCCTCTCAAAGTGCTGATATTACAGGTGTGAGCCACTGTGCCTGGCTAAAAACAAATAGTGAAAAGAAAACATAAGTGCAGACGGTCTCAGAATTCACTTGTATATGTGTCCTTAACATCAGGTCATTGCTCTAACATGTTGCTCTTTTTCATGGTGTTCATATACTGCTTTCCCATAAAAGTCTGAGTCAGTTCTGATCTTGACACAGGCAGTTCACAGTCTGGGGGGCAGTCAAGGGCTTCCTATCATCCCCCAGAGTGCTGGAGGGGAGCTCTGAGCTGGGCAGATGCGACAGAATGGATCTGGAAGTCTGGCAGGAGGCCTTGGAGTGGGGCCAGAGTAGGCAGGATTTCTCCTGCCTGAACATAGGATGGCCTGGAGCTCCCTGTAATCGCTGGGGTTGATTTCAATCAACCAAGAGGTGTGTATTGTGACAGAAGGAACTGGACTTGGGTTCCAGAGAATCAGGCTCTCCCTGTGCCCAGCGGGGAGACCCTGAGCTTGGCCCTCTGCTCAGAGCCTTGTTTTCCTCCCTGAAATGAGAGTAACAGAAAGTTGAATTCAAGGGTGTCTCATGAGGCTCATGTGAGAAGCCATAAGTAAATGTCCTTGAAAGTCTCTACAACCCTGCCTATTTTTATTCCCTGAAGCCCCAGGGCGCAGTCAGCACTGCAAAGTCAGGGCTGCCGAGATTGGGGGCAACGGCAAGGCTGTGACTATGCACAGTGCCCAACATCATTTGGGCTTCTACAGGGGAGGTCTCTGCTCGGGGTGCCGTGTAGGTGGTCATTCCTTGTCCTGAGAGAGGACACTGCCGATATACAGGGAGAAGGTGCGGAGGCTGGAGGTTGCTATGCCCGTGGGCAGACCTGTGGTGCCCAGCAGGCAGGAGGTGTTCCTACCTGGGGTTTGGGAGGAGACGGGAGTGAATACACATTTGGGTGTCATCGAGAGGCAGGTGCTTGGGGAAGCCTTGGGCCCAGATGGGGACATTCAGATGCTGGGGATCCCGGAGTTCATGCAGAGAGAAGGTCAGCACCAGGGCTAAGACCCTGGGAAGCCCTATGGTGTGGTCTTCATGGCTGCAGGCAGGTGACAGATGCTGGCGACTGAGAACTGTGGATCAGGGGACAGCAGGGCCACAGAAGTGGACAAGCTACTGCTTCCATGTCTGGAGCCTAGATGGGAGCTGGCATCCCAAGACCCAAACCCAGCTCTGCTGTTTGTGGTTTTAGGAGAACTGGCACCCTACTTTCTCAGCCTCCTGTTCCGGATTATTAAGATGAAGGGTGGCTGAATCAGGGATTTGCTAGCTGGTCCACAGGGTCCTTGGGGGGGTCCACAGACCCTACCATGGGCCACAAGAGGTGGGGGTGGGGCCTATCCCATGCTTTAGGTTACTTTGGGTATGTATATGTCCTTATGTGTGTGCGTTGTACCTGTGTGAGTGTACCTGTATGTATGCATGTGTGTACCTGTATGTATGCATGTGTGTGCACCTGTGAGTGTACCTGTATGCATGCATGTGTGTGTACCCGTGTGAGTACACTTGTATGTATGCATGTGTGTGTACCTGTGTGAGTGTACCTGTATGTATGCATGTGTGTACCTGTATGTATGCATGTGTGTGTACCTGTGAGTGTACCTGTATGCATGCATGTGTGTGTACCCGTGTGAGTACACTTGTATGTATGCATGTGTGTGTACCCATGTGAGTGTACCTGTATGTATGCATGTGTGTGTACCTGTGAGTGTACCTGTATGCATGCATGTGTGTGTACCCGTGTGAGTACACCTGTATGTATGCATGTGTGTGTACCCATGTGAGTGTACCTGTATGTATGCATGTGTGTGTACCTGTGTGAGTGTACCTGTATGCATGCATGTGTGTACCTGTGTGTGTACCTGTATGAATGCATTTGTGTGTACCCGTGTGAGTGTACCTTTGTGCCTACATGCGCATGCGTGTGTGTACCTATGTGAGGGTACCTGTATGTATGCATGTGTGTGTGTGCATTTGTGTATATGGTTCATTTGGTGAGTCTCCCTTTACATAGGGACTTTGAACAAAGGGATTGCATGTCTCACTAAAACTGGAAAATAAACCGGGTAAATAGATAAAATCTTAGGGCCATTTTTACTCAGATATCCTGCAAAGGCATTGTTAAAAAGGAGGTATGAGTTGTGAGGAGACAATGCTCTCTCTAAACCACGTAAGTCTTCTCTGCTGCTGACAAAGAGACATGAAGCTGTGCCTCCAGCCCAGCCCTCCGCTCTACCCACTTCCCCTTCTCAGCAAATGTGTTTTGTCCTTCTCACTATGAGATTCTTGCCTGGGACAGCTTAAATCAAAGAAGAAATTCCAAAAGATGTAAATCAGGGGGAATGTATAGTGAATGTTACCCATGGCTACATCTGTTCACAAGGTTTAGAATTTGCTGGGAACCTCCAGGTTTTTTTATAACTGCCCAACAGAAAAGCATTTTTGTGATGACAAATGGAGCACATGTCAGCTCCTGGGGCAGAGTGAAGGGAACACAGAGGCGCTGCACCAGGCCCTCCCTGCCTTCCCGCTCAGTCTCTGCAGGCTGTGTGCCGTGCTGGAGCTCGTCAGCAACTGAAGAGACTCATTTGTAGAACAGACATATTTGGGTCAGCCTTGTGCGTGTCCACATAGAAATGCTCTTTCTGCAAAACAGCCCACCTTGGACACGGAGGGTCGAGCCCACGCTGGAAGTGGTTGGAAGGGAGCAGCGTGATGTCAGCAATCTACCAGGGCGAGGTGAGGCTGGCCCCTTCCCAGTGAGAAGATCGGAGGCCCCTGCTGTTATCCAACGGATACTTCCACCAGTTCTGAGACCCACAGACTGACAGAGATTTGAGTCTGAATTGACTAATGGTCATTGTTTATTTTCGAAGCACTTTGCTTTTTTTATTTCTTTGTTTTTGAGACAGGGTCTCATTCTGTTGCCCAGGCTGGAGTGCAATGACGTGATCACGGCTCACTACCACCTCAAGCTTCCTGCTTCAGCCTCCTGAGTAGGTGGGACTACAGGTGCATGCTCCATACCTGGCTCCTTTTTGTGGTTGTTTCTTTGCAGAGACAGGCACTCTAAATGTTGCCCACGCTGGTCTCAAACTCCTGGTCTCAAATGATCCTCCTGCCTCAGCCTCCCAAAGCATTGCTAGGATTTCAGATGTGAGCCACTGTGCCTAGCCCCTTCTCCTTTCTGTGGGGTTTTCATGTTTAATTCAAAGTAGCCCTGCCTTGCCTGCCCAGTGTGGGCGTCCTATGAATGTTTGTACACTCGATAGAAGGACGAATGAATGGAAGTGTGGAAACGTCTGCCTGCTCAACACACGGAATATCCTACAGCTGCTGTCCTGGAGACAGACACCACACTAGAGAGCCCTTTCTCCACTGCAGTGACAGCGTTTAGGGTCTGAAAGCTTGGTGTTGGGAATAGGGTTGCCTTCCACACCCTTGCATCCTGCTTCCTGTAGGGGCCTAGGGCAGGCCTTAAGCTCTCCCCATGTCTTGGTTTCACCACCTTAAAATTCCCTTCCCTATAGGCTCACTCTGAGAAGTCAATGTGTTGCTTCCTATGAAACGCCATGCTTGGCTCCCAGGGGATGCTGGACGCCTACTCACAGGCAGTGGGATTCGCGCTGTCACAGGCATTCTTTAGAAGGTCCCTTTGCTTCTTTGATGAATATCTTTCCTAGTGTCAGCTGGGGTCAAGGGCTTCTGTTTTTTTTTGTTCTGTTTTGCTTTGTTTGTTGTTGTTGTTTGAGACAGAGTCTCACTCTGTTGCCCAGGCTGGAGTGCAGTGGCACGATCTCGGCTCACTGCAGCCTCCACCTCCCATGCTCAAGCAGTCCTCCCACCTCAGCCTCCTAACTGGCTGGGCCCACAAGCGCACACCACCATGCCTGGCTAATTTTTGTATTCTTAGAGATGGGGTTTCTCCATGTTGGCCAGGCTGGTCTCAAACTTCCGACATCAGGTGATCTGCTGGCCTCAGCTTCCCAAAGTGCTGGAATTGCAGGCATGAGTCACAGCGCCTGGTTTTCTGCTTGTTTTGAAAACCTTTGAGCAACCAGTGCCTGAAAAGGAGTCCCCTGTAGCCTGGGCTGAGCAGTTATCTAGTGGTTTATAATAATCAGTCACAGCCATCCTAGGGGTTGATTAGCCGGCGTCAGCTGAGCAGTTTGTATTTCTTTGCTGTAAGGCTTTTCAGAGGTAATTCCACCCATCATTAGAAAGGCAAGTTTGGCCTTTCACCAAGAACCGCTGCAGGGCCATCTTTCCCATCAGGAGACGTTGAGTGAGCTGCACTGCTGTCTCCTGGGGGGACGACAAGAAATCCCTCTGGGGGTCTCAACTTAGGGTGAAGACTCACTAGAGAGAGAGAGAGAGAGAGGAGTGTGTGTGTGTGTGTGTGTGTGTGTTAGAGAGAGACAGAGACAGAGATTCAGAGACAGAAAGAGACAGAGAGGCATCTGAAGAGACAGGCCGGGCACAGTGGCTCATGTCTGTAATCTCAGCACTTAGGGAGGCTGAGGTGGGCAGATTGCCTGAGGTCAGGAGTTCAAGACCAGCCTGGCCAACATGGTGAAACCCCGTCTCTACTAAAAATACAAAAAATAGCTGGGTGTGGTGGCAGGTGCCTCTAGTCCCAGCTACTTGGAAGGGTGAAGCAGGAAAATTGTTTGAGCCTGGGAGGTGGAGGTTGCAGTGAGCCCAGACCATGCCAATGTGCAACAGAGCAAGACTCTGTCTCAAAGAGACAGAGACAAATGAAGAGACAGAGAAAGAGAAACAGAAATAGAGAGATAGAGAGACAGAAAGATATAAAGAGACGGATAGACATTGACAGATTTCGGATCCTTGAGCCCTCACAGTAACCAAGGAAAGAATGTGGTTTTGATCTGTTTGGAAGTTCAATTACATTGTATTCTGGAAACTTCCGCACGGTGGGCATTTGAGACCCTTGTGGAGAAGAGGGAAGAGTCCTCAGGGCTAGCCCCCAGCTCACTGGGGACCAGCATTCTCCCCAAGAAACCCGGCTCTTTCATTTAACACACAGCAGACTTTTCTTCTGACGCCTGGGTCTGTGTCTTTAAGACAATAATTGCTGAATTGAAATTTGAGACTGTTATCTTAATAACCAATTACTCAAATAACTTAGAAATTGGCTTAAATTGGCTCGTCATGCTACATTTACCTGAATCTTTTTATGGGAAAGTTAGGAACAAGAAAAAATTTCTTGGCGGTCTGATTTGTTTGGTATTGCTAAAGGCCTCGCTTGCAACAACTAGGCAGCTCTGGGTTCCCTCGGCCCAGACCCTGCCTCCTACGTTGGAAAAAGTTCTGGGGTCAGTTCTGCTCAGCTCTGCCCACTGGACGCCACCACCCTGCATGCTGCCGGCAGTCGTCAGTGAAATAAAGGGCGGCGTGAACCGTGTTAGCCAGGAAGCATTTCTGTGTGGCGTGCTCATCAAGTAACATTTCCTCTTCTTTGCAAAAGATTCCAATTTCGCTGATGTCTTTTCCTTTTGGAAAGTAGCAGATGAGATTATGTAGCTTTGATTTTTCTCTCTTCTAGCAGTTATGAAAACTTAAAGGCGAGAGTCACAAGCTTTAAACTGAAAGAATCCACCATTTATTAGTGGTTTGAACAGAGGAGAGTGAGTAGCTACGAGCAGTGTACTTGGATTTTATACCTGGCTATAAACCCAGTAATAGAATATTACATCTTTTTCTCAAATAGACTCTTACAGCCCCTCATTTTTCTCATAGTCTAAAGTCATGGGGGTTCTTAGCATTTTGTCATGGTCACGTTACCTTTTATCTTGCACTGTTAAAAAAATGTTTTTGAAAGTATTTTACTGATTTTGTGAATATTTGCTTTGCTTTATTTTAGAAACAAGAGCGGGAGACTGAGGTCCTCACTGAGTAGCTGTCGTTCTGTGATGAGAAAAGGCAGCGCGAGAAGGAGAACAGAACAGGCACGAGCTGTCAGAGCGGCCCCAAGAACCCAGCCCGGCGCACGGCCTTGATTCTCCTCTCCTCTCCTTTCTCTCTCATGCCTGGAGCCTTGCAGGCTGCGTGGAAATTTAGAGTCCTCTGTCACGGGTGAGTGTGGCCTGACCTGGCTCTGAGGAAGGCCACTTTTGTTTCCAAGTTGCCATTTCATTCAGAAGGATTTTTAAACTTAGCATCTGCTCCCGCTAACAGAAGAGGCTGGAAGTTTCATGGCTAAAGTCGGATCCTAGATGTGCTTCTATTTTAAGGCATGGGGGTAAAGACAGGAAAAGAAGGAAGATGATTTCCAGGTTGGATATTGATCCCCAACCACAGGAAGACAAATGACTCTTTCCAGACACGGGGCAGTGCTCCGGGAAAGAACTGCTGGAGCAGTGGGGAGTGGCAGGCAGCTGAGAGTTGGGTCAGGACTGCTCTGTGGACCCACGAGCCACTGGATGTGCAGGGGCCTCCTGGGTCCAGCATTCTTATGTGCAGCATGAGATGCGCTAGGTGAGGACCATGAACCTTGCCTCCCCAGTGGGAATTGTGGAGACACAAACTGGGGGGTGGGGGGTGCTAGTGGAAAGAACAGTGACCCTGGAAAAGGAAGTCCTCTCCCTGTGGGACCCTGGCCAGGCACCTGGCCATCTTGGGTTTCAGTTTCTTATCTACCAAGCAAAAAAAGATTATGTTTCCCGCCTCGTGTCATGTGTTGGGAAGAGTTTGGAAATGGCAAAGGACTATATATGAATATGAAATATGAGAGCTTTCATGATGCAACAGGATTTTCAACCTCATAATTCACCTCAAACTCCAGGAGGAAATCACCTTGCCATAAAAGCATCTCGGAATGGCAATCCTGTATGCTTCTACACTGGGAGAAAATGCAGAGAGGTTTCCAAGAGAAAGGGATTATAAAACTGTAAAAGAATCTAAGTTCAAAAGCCCTTGAAAACTGCTGGACTGAGCCTTAATAATTCAAACAATTCAGCCAAAGTTTTTCTTTCTTGTGTAATAAGACATGTGTTTTGGACAAACCAGATAATGTGTCATAAAAAGCCCAGACAGGATCCAAGAACCGTGGATTCTTGGTCCTCTCCCACTGCCAAGAGTTCTGTTCTGTTGGATGCCCCAGTGCCTGGGTTTCCGGGATGGTGAGCAGAGTTGGTGAGCGTGGCCTTTCCTGGCCTTCCCTGGCCTTTCCTCATTCCCACATCTCTCCTCCCTTTCAGCCTCTTTCCAATCACTCCCATCTTTCCCCCTTCTTCCTCGTCTCTAGCCAAGTCAGGGTTATCCCATGACCTCCTCCTGATGGGGCCTTTCTGCTTTCTGCAGTCCATTTCTCCCTGCTCAGAGCCTGGGCTGCAGGCATCAGCCATGTGGAGACTCATCTCTGGGTGGCCTTGGCCATAGTAGGGTAAGGGACTGAGGGGGAACAGAACTCAGGGCTCTGGAGGATGAGGGAGGAAGGGAAGAAGCGTGCTGGGAAAGTATTTCTGGCCTTCTCTAGACGGCTCTAATGATGTTGGCAATGCCACAGGGGCTTCAGATTTGTAGGAACATTTCTTTTTCCTGGAAATTTTTTAATATAAAAAATCACATTTCTAATTCCATCTGTAATTCAAAAGTAAAAACTTGAGTCTAGGCCATTGAGGATAGGTCCAAAGGATTTAGGCAAACAGAGCTTTTAGTATAACAATGTTGTCACTTTTGTTTCTATGCACAGAACAACAGTGATATCGAAACACATTCTTATTTATTAAAGTATCAGATCGTTTGTAGACAATGGACCAACCCAGAGAGGCAAGGCCTGAGGCCGAACGGTGCAGGGGTGTGGGGGGCGCACAGACTCAGCGCCTCTCACTGTGTGGCTGGACGGTGCAGGGGTGGGGGGGGCGCACAGACTCAGCGCCTCTCACTGTGTGGCTGGACGGTGCAAGGGTGGGGGTGGTGCACAGACTCAGCGCCTCTCACTGTGTGGCCGGACGGTGCAGGGGTTGGGGGGGCGCACGGACTCAGCGCCTCTCACTGTGTGGCCGGATGGTGCAGGGGTGGGGGGGGCACACAGACTCAGCGCCTCTCACTGTGTGGCTGGACGGTGCAGGGGTGGGGGTGACGCACAGACTCAGCGCCTCTCACTGTGTGGCTGGACGGTGCAGGGGTGGGGGGGGCGCACAGACTCAGCGCCTCTCACTGTGTGAATGGACGGTGCAGGGGTGGGGGGGGCACAGACTCTCAGCGCCTCTCACTGTGTGTTGTGGATTCTGTCATGCTTAGTGTTATGGGTCCACTTGACTGCATTAAGGAATATCCACAGAATTGGCAAAGCATGATTTTGGGATATGTCTGTGAGGGCGTTTCCAGAGGATATTGGTATTTAAGACAGGGCGGGCTGAGGGCCCAGGTGGAACAAAAAGGGAGAGGCAAAATGTCATGCTCCCCATTCCTTCTCTCAGAGCTGAGGCAGACTCTCCTGCCTTTGGACTCCAGGGCTTACACCTGTGGCCCTCAGGTTCTCATGCCCGTAATCTCAGACAGAGAGTTACACCGTGGACTTCCCTAGTCCCAAAGTTTTAGGCTTTGGACTGAACCGTGATACTACACCCCCAGTCTGCAGAGTACCCGTTCTACTACTTCTCAGCCTCTGTGATTGCATAAACCTGTTCTCCTATTGAAACGTAGCTCACGTACATAAGGAATACACACATGCATATATTTGTGTCCGCATATATATATGCAAATATCTATCTACCGATAGACAGCTAGATAGATAGATATGAATGTGTGCACCCTGTCTCTCTGGAGAACATGAATACGGTGTTCCCGATGGTTACAAAATTGTGGTTGCTGAAGAAAAAAGCAGTTGTACTATTGTACTTGTGTGCATTTCACAAATTGAACTGTTAGAATTGTTAGGAATTTATGGTGATCCCTTTGTGTTCTTGAAGTTTGCACTTGAAGTGCTGCAAGGATAGAGTCTGTCTTGATAACTTCAAGTACTTTGTGTTCTCCTACACAGCTTTATGTAAGAGGTTAGCATGTATGTTGGGCAGGCGGGCATGTGTGTTGTATTACTATGCGGAAGTAAAACCATTTTTAAAATGTGACTCAGTGGCTCACGTGTTCCACTGAGGTCTAAAACTAAAACCTGGGGAAACAGCATAAAGACAACAGATAAGAGTGAAAATACAGAAAGCAGATCCAATGGCAGTGATCACCACTGAAGAATCCTGTTGTCAGTGGCAGACGTGCTGGAACCGTCCTCAAAACTAGACGACCTGGCCTGGAGGAAGTGGCCCTCATGGGATCTATTCTCCAAGACCAGTTAGGAAACAGTGAAGTGAGCATGGAGATGATTCTCAGCAACACACGGTAAAAACCTTGAACTTTTTGAGGCCAAGTTCAAATTAGACAAAATGTGAGGCAAATGGTACGAAACTGATGGTTTAGTTGTTGAAGGAAGAGAGGAGAACAACACCCCCCTTCAAAATCACACCTTTCAAGTTGAGAAAAAAAGAGAACAAAGGATCCCAGGCACCACATCCTGCAGGAGCACTTGGATAAGCAGCCGGGAAAATCACAACAGGGGAAGTAGAAGGTGCTGCGGGCACCGTTTGTCACCAATGGCGTGACTGTGCATGGCGTGGCACCGAAGGCAGCCTGAGTCAGGGAAGCTGCCAGGGCGTGTGCAGGTGCCTGTGCAGTTGTGTGCACACGTGTGTGTGCAGTTGAGCTGCGTCTCTGCTTTGCAGGTGAACGGAACCATGGAGCGCAGGAATGGGTGGTTCAATGTACCTGAGAAGTGTTGATGGCCTTCAGATAGTCGAACGCTATCACAGCAAATCTAAGCCCTGAGATAGAATACTTTTAATTTAGTTCATAATTATGTTGTGAACTGTGATGAGATTGACCAGCGCATTTGCAAGATTTGTGGTCTCATTGCACCTGAGCATAGTTACGCTGTGCCTGACGCCAGTTCGGACCTGGGTCATTCACAGAGGCCCCTCAATCGGCCACGTGCTACTGACCCCAGGACTGTGTGCTGTGACTGTGGCCAGGGTGGTGGGTGCACAGGGCCCTCTGAGCAACAAGTGCATAAGGTGAAGCTTTAGCACAGGAAAATTCTCCGAAGAACAGAGGGAGAGGCTGAGGAGCTATGGGACATGGGAGGCATTAAAATACGACTGTGTTCCTTGATGGTGCTTGACGTGACTTTGAACAGTTGACTCCAGGGGTACAGCGCAGCAACATGGTCAGTTTCTTGAATCGCCTGAACCTGGCATTTTAGGGTTGAAATATGAGTTTGAATTTGTCAGCTCAAGTAGCAGCGACTTTTTTTTTAAGATCAAACTGTGACCCAAACACAGTAATTACTGGAGTTTACCTTTTCTAATACTTGGTAATTTTATCACACGCTGAAAAAATAAATTGATTATATAGTATTGGGAATCCTTCAGAACTTCAGGCAAATGCTGAAAAATAGTATGAGAATGTTTTTATCAAAATCAAATGCAACCACACATGGATTAAGGTTCTATTCGCTAGTGTCTCTCAAAATGAAAGATAATTCTGCCTTCCAGGTGTTGAACCAAAAGTAACTGGCAGGGCAACTGTGGCCTTCAGTGAGAGGTGAGAAATCTTCCTGTAATTTTGGGGTCCACATTCAAACCACATGTTCAGAGTCACAAAGTTTGATAGTCCCAACAATCTATGGTATATGGTTAGAGTTTTCAACTTGGCAGTTCTGAAAAAATAAGAAATGGACTGATTCAAGGCTGGAGCTCTGTTGTGAGCTGGCTAGAAGTGTCTTCGTAGGAGATTATGAACAAGAACATGGCACTTACTGATCCAAACTTTTAACTGTTAATTTAAAAGAAGTTTGCATTCAAATGAATGTATCAAAACTGGTATCTCAAAACAGAAAATGGTGAAGCGGAAAGAAACCGCTTCTTGATGCCTCCTGCAATATGTCGTTAAATGTACAAGAATATGGGTGAGTTATATGGAGGGTTCACGAGCTACTGAAAACAGAAGGGACACCGTGCAACACAATCCTTAAAATAAACTCAAAATAAAGTAATAAGTCACCGCGGCAAACCCAGGAGTGAATATGGGTCATGGAAGAGGAAGCAAGTCATTCCCAGGGCCTCATCCAGGGACAAGAGGGCAGTGAAGACAGCTGAGGGTTAGCAGGCAGAAACGGAGGACTAGAATATCTTTTGGGAGAAGGATTTAGACTCTAGCTTGACATCTTCTAAGAGAAATATTTGTCCGACGATGGTTTCCAAAGCAGGGAAGTTTTCTCAGCCAGCATCATCAGGAGCCAACGGGCACAGTCCAAGTAGGAGCTTTGAGAAACATTCACCCTTGCAGACCCCAAGGGATTAGCAACTTCCAGGCTGCTCCCAGGCCCAGGTCTGAAGGAGGAGGTGGCAGGGTCAGCTGGAAAAAGGGTCAGAAAGAGTGAGGAGAGCAGGGTCATCAGCCTGCGCAGGGGCCTTCCCAGCAGGAGCTGAGGTCTCTCTGCAAAGGATTCAAATGGCACTGGGAGCTACAGGTGGGATGTGGGGGCCTCGTGTCCACTCTCCAGCTGGCGCTCTCCACTGCCTGAAGCCAACCAGTGTTAAAGAAACAATTACTCAACAACACTCTTTAAAGAATAGGAAGACTTTGCCCAGGACCATCTCCATGGGTACAGAAACCAAGGCAGTGGGATTTTGCAGTGACTGGGCTCAGCTCTGAATAGAAGAGGGCAAGTGGGCATCTACAGCCAAGGGCAGGATGAGGGTCATTGGGGGGAAATGGCTTAAGAGGAAACATCAGGGCTGCAGGAGCTTCTGGCTAAAACAATCTAACATGATGCCTGCTGAGGACTGGCCAGGGAGGTCAACACGACCGGGGGACCAGCGGAGGAAGCGGATCCTGATCAGATATCATTGAGGGCGATCAGGTGCCTGAGGATTGGGGTTTCTTGAGATACTCACTTAGCAGCGTTCTTTCCTAAAACTAGATTTTACAAGGAAATACACGGATGGACCTAGGAGAAGTTTCAGGAGCATGACTAAAGTTTGGCCAAGCAAAGAAATTTTGTCACCAGAAGTCCTGAAACAAAGAAGCCTGATGATGTGATCGCCTTGGCTCAGGTCCTGACCCAGGGCAGCTATGGGGGTCGAGGCTGGGACTGGAGATGCTCAAGAATGGAACTAAGGGCCGGGCGCGGTGGCTCACGCCTGTAATCCCAGCACTTTGGGAGACCTAGGCGGGTGGATCACGAGGTCGAGAGATCGAGATCATCCTGGTCAACATGGTGAAAACCCCGTCTCTACTAAAAATACAAAAAATCAGCTGGGCACGGTGGCGCGTGCCTGTAATCCCAGCTACTCAGGAGGCTGAGGCAGGGGAATTGCCTGAACCCAGGAGGCGGAGGTTGCGGTGAGCCGAGATCGCACCATTGCACTCGAGCCTGGGTAACAGGAGCAAAACTCCGTCTCAAAAAAAAAAAAACAAAACAAAACAAAAAAAGAATGGAGCTAAAATGCGCAGTAAAATGCCCAACTAACAGGAGGGACAGGAGTGACTGGTGATTGATCCCAGCATCAAAAATAACAGGAAAAGAAGAAAGAACAAGGTGAAAAAGTGCAAGGTATACAGCCAGGTAAATCGTGTCACATTATATGCTAATGAAATGAATGCTTCCAGTTAAATACAAGAAAACCCCTGTTTTTTGGAGCCAGCCAGAGGGACGCTCTCCCTGAATGCCTTTCCCCCAGCCTGGGCCTTGGGAGCTTTCCTTTCCTCTGTGCCCCTCTTGGTGCCCAGCCACAGAGGTTTCCATGCACATTTAAATTAAATGCCCCATCCTCATCGCTTTGCTCACTCAGGGGAGCCCCTGCCCTTGGCTGTCACCGCCCAAACACTTGTACCCACGTGTTCCAAGGGGTCTGGCCTTGTTCCTAAGGCAGCCCCTTCCATTCTGGCCAATTCTACACCATCAGTGGGACAACATAGTGGATAACCCGAGTTTGCTCGACTGTGAAGCTTTCCGAGAATTTGACGAATTACAACTCATGTGAAGAGAAACATAAAATCCTTTTATTTTTCACTAATCCAGCATTGCTCGTCACCGCCTGCCTAGTGATTGGTAGGGGAAAGAAGAATGCAGCCAAATAACAGTCTGGCCATAAGCTTATTCAGACCTGGTGATTGAAATGATCTCTGTAGGTGGTTCAGTTCTCCTGGAGAATGTCCAGGTGCCCTGCTCTGCCTCTGCTTACTTCCCAGGGGCCTGTGGAGGGGATGCTGGGAAGACTGGGGCATTGGGCAGGCCCCTGGTGATGGTTGTGGCCTCCAGGGCATTGTGCCTTCTCTGCCTGTGAGCCAGCTCCGTCAGCTGCCCGGATTCTGGTGCTGGAAGACAGTGGATATGCCAGGCTGTCCCTGGCAGTGGCCTCCCAGGGTCTCCAACAGACAGAGAGCAGAACCCCACTTCTGAGGTCTCCGAACTTATACTGGTAATTAAGACAAATCTGCTCCACGTGCTCTCTGGCCTCCTCGCCCCATCTGAGCCTCAGAGCTGGTGAAAGCGCGGCATTTCCTTCCTCTCGCCCTGTGTTATCTTCTCTCCTGCCACAGAGATGGTCTGGCCTTGTTGCAAGCAGGTGGGCCATCGCCCTCACAGCCAGGATGAGACCCTGGAGCTCCATTTGAAAGGCTAAGGGCACGAACTCATCATTTTTGATGGCTGCATAATATTCCATGGTGGATGAACCTGGAGACCATCATTCTCAGCAAACTGACACAAGAACAGAAAATGAAATACCGCATGTTCTCACTCATAGGCAGGTGTTGAACAATGAGAACACATGGACACAGTGAGGGGAGCATCACACACTGGGGTCTGTTGGGGGGAATAGGGGAGGGACAGCGGGGAGTGGGAGTTGGGGAGAGATAGCATGGGGAGAAATGCCAGATATAGGAGAAGGGGAGAAAGGCAGCAAATCACACTGCCACATGTATACCTATGCAACTATCTTGCATGTTCTTCACATGTACCCCAAAACCTAAAATGCAATTTAAAAAAAAAGAGCCAAAAAAAAAAAAAGGCTAAGGGGAGGAACAAGACATCCTTTCCCATGGCCATCGTCTGGCAAAGCTCTTGCCTGACCACCATGCCTCATGTGTGCACCACCAGAACTGGACATTACCCAGCCTTTCTACCCCTGGACAACATGACCCACTTGTCCCATAGGCAGTTGGGAGCATTAAGCAGCTGTGGCAAAGGACAAGAAGAAGGCACAAGAATCGTTTTCAAGAGGCACCCTCCTTGCTGCTGAGCTGGAAGCATGCCTGCCTCCTGTGTCTCATCGTTCCACTGCCCACCTTGCAGGCAGGTTCTGGGTTTATCCCTGAAGCTCTGGCTCCTACCACAGGCCCAGCAGAGAGCAGGACTCGGGAATCAAGTAAGGATCAAGTGTGCAAATTTGCGATGCCCCCCCGGCCCCCACATCCTTATCTCCCCAGCTCCAAGCTCCTTGGAGTAGTTCCTTTAAGGTGAAGAGCTGAAATCTCAGAAAGATTTCTGGACTACCATGTTCATTTCAGCATCCGTCACAGTAGCCAAGACACAGGAACAGCTAGTGTCTGTGAAATGTGGTTCATCCATGCGATGGACTATGATTCAGCCTGAGAAGAGAAGGGGACCCTGCATTTGCAGCGACATGGGCAGACTTGGAGGACGTTATGCTGGGTGAAATAGGCCAGGCACAGAAGAACAAATACTGCAGGACCACACTTCTGTGTGAAATCTAAAACAGTCAAGCTCTTTGAATCAGAGAGAATAGGGTTTACCAGATGCTGGGGGAGGGGAAATGGGGAGATGTTGGTCAGAGGGTTCCAAGTTCAATTGTGCAGGATGAAAACGTCCTAAGACCTCCTCTACAACACAGGATCTATAGTTAATGATATTGCACTGTACACTTGCAATTTTACTAAGGTAGTAGATCTTGTATTAGGTCTCCTCACCACAGAATTGTTTAAGAATCAAATAATTAAAACATAAAAATAAAGGAAGCAGGAGGAAACCTCCTCGAGTGGCGAAATGTAAGTTCTGGCCTTGATTGTGGTGAGGTTTTCACGGCGGTGCACCTATTCCGAACGCATCACATTTTATACTTTAAACATGTACAGCTTTTTACATGACAATCACGTTTTAGTAAAGTGGTTTTAAAAATAAATAAAGTCGAGGGGAAGTAGCTGAAGCCTCCTGGCAGAGAGTTCAAGCACAGCCTTCCAGTGTGCAGACACCGAGCAACGCGGCTTCAACGCAGGCTGGACATGGAGCCCCGCAGGGATGCAGGAGGCCGAGGGTCCAGAAATGCAAACAGGCGATCGTCTAGACAAAGGGAGGCTTTTTGTGTGTTCATTGGCAAGCCGTGAACGGAAGATTCTGTTATTGATTTAAAGAAAAAGAAAAGAAAAAACAAGATGCAAGCTTGCAGTGGAGAGAGGGAAGCTGCCTCCACGAATCCCCGTGGTGGCTAATAATTAGGGGAGTGACATGTGGTGACTACTTGCCAGGAACTCTGATCCGAGTCTTGGTTTCGGTTTTGTTTGTTTTGTAGGCAACGTGGCTTCCACTCGCTGAGCATCCCTCATTACCGTAAGAGGCAGAACTGTCGCTTCACAGAACTGTTAGCATCACAGAAATTAGCATTAAGTGACACAACACGACATAAATAATACCGATGCTCATATCCACAAGAGATTAGCTCTATTAACCTTTAGTGCGCTGGAAGCACTGCGACTTTCCTTGACCCCCTCCACCCCCCAAAAGAAGCTAGGGATGTTTTCTTTCAGATGCACAAACCGAAAGCACCTGCGTTTAACTTTCGTCGGGAGCACGGTTTTCATTTCCGAGCTGCAAAACTTCCGTGCTCCTGGCCCCTACTATGTCAAAAACGCACAGTGGCAGATTGGCATATTGAGCTATTAATAATTTGCTATATGTGTTACAGATGTTGCATAAATGAACAGTGTTCTATCACTATTTCTTGACACTGGGGCCCTTGGGGTGGCAGGCTAAGACCCAGATCTGTCTACAACCTGCCTGTTCTGGAAAGAAAGGGAAAAAAAAGTGGCCCCTTAGAGCAGAATCACATTCCAGCTTGCAGAGCCAATTTTTCAGATGTTCGCTCTTTCCTGTTCCTTGTTCCTCCACTCAGACCTCATCTGGCCACGATGAAAAATGATGTGATTCAATTTTTTTATTCTGCGCTTGACACTCTTATGGAAGGCAATGCGGTTCATCGGTTCCAAACTCCAAAAAGGTCAAGAAATGAGGAACAACATTTTTTGGAAGCAGCCCAGGAAAAACTTTCAACTTGGACCACGTATACCCACAAAAACAAAACTGCTAATTGTTACCCCTTCTGTTGCTATTAAGCTTCAGAGGAGCCCTGAGCATATGTCTCGTGAGCATGTACTTCTATAATAAAACATTCTTGAGCCACCAGGTGAAATGTATATTAAGTGTCTAGCTGAAAATGGACAGTAGGTTTAGAGTTTGACAGCAAACAGCTGTAGGATTTCTTAAACTTAATTCGAATAATGAAATCAATAGGTTATGCTACAGTTTCAAGTTTCCCCAAACAAATTTATATGAAAAATGATATTAATTTATTTGAGATTACTCCAGCCAAGAAATAGATTTTTCTCTGTCACTTCTGAAGGGTAAGGGGGAGAAAAATCTGAACTATTACAAAAAAAAAATGTAGCTTGGATAGTTTAGAGATCTAATAAACAAAATGTGGCTTTTCAGTTTAGATTAATCACAATTGCCTTGTTTACCCATTCTGTGGCTGCGATGATTTTTGAAATGCTAATAAATTAGGTCTCCTTTTTATCCCCCAAGTTGGGAGAATAGCCCTTTCCAAACGTAATGCATGTGTCGGCAGCGTGCCCAAGTTTTTCTCTTTTCATATACATTAAAAAAAAAAAAAAACAACTGCCACACAGCAGTGAGCCCCCTGTTGAATAATTCCAGTATGAGTAAATCCTGAAGGTTAGCAATCCAAGTTTAAGCCAAATGGTGCCAGATAAAAATTCCAATTTAGACACGGTTCCAATTCACACTGCTTTCAGCCCGTAGCCTTCCCCGAACAGTGCAGCCAAAAGATTTAATAGTGTCACCGGTAGGGCACGCATAAATAGCAACTTTTATTGGTCACTATTTTGGAAATGTCAAAAGGGCTACAACATGGTTCTGGTTTGCATTCAGCCTTCACTTCGCTCACCGAGCTGAATCTCGGAAAATGTTTTTTCACCGTAATATATTGCAATTCCATGTGAAAAACCATTTTCACTCATTAGACTTCTGATGCAGGACTTGGCAATACATTTTCTGGTAGTGGCAAGGAATCCACACCCTCTCATTGAATCTCCCATGGGGATACCGTCTGTCCTGGTGGCCATGGGACGCACACAGCCTTGCTCTCTCTGGAGGCTCATAGTTTAACAGAGCAGAAAGACTGGTAGCTGGGAGAGATAATGCAGTGCCCACTGTAGAAACAGGGTGTTGGGGTTGAAGGGGACAAGAGAAGCCCCGTCTGGGACGTGAGACAGACTGAACATTGGTTCAGACCTCAAAAGCCACATTCCAAAAGAAGTCCTCAGTCCGTGTGGTGTGTGCGCTGCTATCCACGATGATGTTTCCCTCTCTTCGTGCATGTCCTCGGAGATGCTGTATGTCTGTTCCACCTTCTTCGGTGAAAGAAGATCTGCTCACCTCCGGGAACCATCGGGAGTCCAAGTGCGGTGCGTGCTCATTTGTTATGGCTGATACTTTCTGCAAAGAGCATTTCAGGGCAGCAGGCCTCCCAGAGATGAAGCCCCTGTCCTGCACTTTCTGAGAAACAAGGGCAGTCTCAGAGGGGCCAGGTCCTGTCGCTCTAGGCCCTGCTATGTCCAGAAAAAGGCCAGCTGTTTACTTGAAACAAATTATTTCAATACCATGTTGGACGTGCTCCTCACTCACATTCCTGTTCCCACTGCTCGGCGGCTCACTCAATCACCTTCACCGTGAAAAAGCTCTGGAGCCTGGATACCTGTGGGCACAGGTGAGGAGCAGGTGACAGGGCCATATGTGCCACCCAGCTGGCCTGGGGGCACTGCACTCCCCTGGCTGAGTTTGCCTCCGAGGGCTGGGCTGACCTCGTCCTCTTGGCTGGCATAAGGGATCCTCAGCTCTCTAACCTCAGGGCAGCTGGGCCGTGCTTGAGCGTGGAGGATGGGAGTGGAAAAACCCTTCCCCTTCAATCCGAGACAGAAACAATCCCCTGAAGACAAGCCCAACTACAAAACCAATCTAGAAGGAAAACCCGTCTTGTTTGAGGAAACTTGAGAGCTTTTTCCTATTGCAAAGCCAGCTCAATTCCTTCTCCTTTTCATTTATTGGTGACTTTAACAAATGTTTTAAACCAAATTTAGAACAGCTGGTTTTCCAGAAACTGCTGGAACATAAAGAAAATGCTTCGTTTGGTGCCATACCCAAATAAACAGGAGTTTAAGCCTCAAGCTCTGACGACGTCTGGCCTCTGGTGGCTCTGGTTACCGAAAAATTGGCCTTTGTTCAAGGCGGATGGTGTATACCTTGCCAGATTGAAATACCTCTTGTGTATTTCACAATGAGTGCAATTGAATTAATAGATACTGCCTCTCAAAGACTCTGGAGATTTTCCTATAACAGACAATCACCACTGGACAGAGGGATTTAAAACACCGTGGGTGTCACTTGTCCAGGCTTTCAGACAAGGTCAGAGCACTTACGTGTTCTTTCCAGAAAAAAGAAAAAAGACTCCCCTTTCTACATGGTAGATGATGGGCTTTGCTTTTTAAAATCTGTGTCTGGGATATACGTTCTTTTTTGTCTTTCTGCTGTATGACCTTTGCTTTTTTCCTCATCATCTGAAACTGGCTTCCAGAATTAAAACAAAAAAACAGAAGCTTCCCAGATTGTCACCATTTTAACTCTGGAAGTGAACCCCACACCTGTGAAACACCCCCTTCTTAGTGCCAGAGAGGGTGAGCTATTCATCACTTCTGTTTTTTATTTAAAAAAAAAAAAAAGCCAGCATGCAATCAGAAGAGGGAAAGGACTTCCCCAAACACGATTCTGATGGTTCAATTCTGGTTTCTATTCCCCCAGCAGCACTTGCTTGTTAATATGCCAGATATCAGGGAGCGGGAATCACTGAAAACATGTTTATGAACGTATTAAATTCCACGTCGGGACCCAGGGCCAACGATCACCCAGCTGTCGGGACCCAGGCTGCTAAATGAAGTCCACAGGCCACAGGCCAGGCCCACACCGCAGCAGCACAGAGCAGGGGCTGGAGGTAAAGCACCAGTCAGAAGCCCAGCAGAGGCATTTTAAATGCCCACTTAAAATCAACACCAAAGTGTGAACTCACAGACTCCAGAGTCCCCGGCTTAGAAAATACAGACCGCGTGGTGTAGCCTGGTGTAGGGACCCAGGGTTGCTTGTGTTAGACCACATCTGTGGCTAGAGAGGTACCTGAGCAAAACTCAGAAACTGCCACCAGAATGCTGCCTTTGACAGCAGGGGACCGAAATTACTGCAGTAGGATGGGATTTCCCTGAGAAGGGTTGTTGTTTTACTAAAGCATAAAAGCAAATCTGTCTGAACCCAAATACCTTGTGTATTAATCCCTTCCCATGCTGCTAATAGAGACCTATCCCAGACTGGGTAATATTTAAAGGAAAAGAGGTTTAGTGGACTCACAGCTCCACATAGCTGGGGAGGCCTCACAATCATGGTGGAAGGCAAAAGGCACATCTTACATGGAGGCAGGCAAGAGAGAATGAGAGCCATCTGAAAGGGGAAACCCCTCATGAAACCATCAGACCGGGTGAGACTTATTCACTAGCATGAGAACAATATGGGGGAATCACGCCCATTATTCTGTTATCTCCCACTGGGTCCCTTCCACAACATGAGGGAATTCTGGGAGCTACAATTCAAAATGAGATCTGGGTGGGGAGACAGCAAAACCATATCAGCTCGACTTTGTAAAGAGTCCACTACTTTGACATTTTAGCTTCTCTTAAGGAGCAGCAAGTTAGCTTGACTAACAGGTCTCTTTCATAGTGTGGTAAGGACTTCAATTTTGAGCAGAGCCAGACCATTCTGTTTGCAAATGGGCACAAGTTACTCCCAGCACAGGTGAGTGGTTTGCCTTGGTGACCTGTACAGCCTCCCCTAATTAAGGGACTCTGGCACATCTAGAGTTTATGCTTATTGACCTTGTTTCATCAGCTTAGTGCTCCCAAATGCCCCAGTTCAGAAGATCGGTCACAAGGTCACCCTGACCATGAGCCATCCCCATGTGTGCAAGAACACTTGGGCACTGGCTCACATGCTAGGCTGGTGTTGGGCTGGGGACATGAACATGAGGACTGAATGAAAGGGAGAAACATTGGCTATGTTCACTGGCAGTGGGAATGCCAGGCACTGAGCACCTCAGGGTCCTTCACCCTCTCAACTTCTGCTGCTGGTGGAGTCTGAGACGGTCACAGTTTTCAACTGGAAAATTGCATAAGCCACTTTAAAGGACTTTGAGTGGAATGTGGAAACCCACATAGATAGATGCTCTTTGAGTCTATCTGCTGTGTCCTCAGGACCCTTACTGGAGCCAAGGAATGTGTGAGAAGTGCCTCTGGACCCAGCTAGAAGGAAGGTATGGAATCTGAGCTGTGCCTTCCTGAGGATGACCTGTTCCTGGCCTCTGAGTTCTGGTGCTGCAGGGATACAATATACAGTGTCCAGGAACCAGTGGAAGGCAGCTGGGCTGAAGAGCTGGCACTGATGGGTGAGCAGCCTCCCCAGGCAATTCCTGCAGCAACACTCAGGCTGGGGAAGAGCATGATCTGGACTTCACTGACTGGCAAGCAGCCAGCTGGGGCACCTCTTCTCCTTGGCTGGGGCATGATTGTGACCACATGAAATCGAAACATATCGGGATGCTTTTGGTGAGATAAGATTCAGAAGCAGTCACGGGGCACCTCCTCTGTGCGAACCTGTTGGCTCTGTGCCACGTCCAGCTGCCTTCCATCCTTCTAGACGTGGTCAGCAGTAGTAACTGGTGTGTCCCCAGTTCTGGACACTCAACTCTGGACAAACAGGCTTTAATACTAAACAACAGGGGATAGATTTGATAGTAATTTCAAACCCACCCACCCACAATGAACAGTCACCAAACACTTTGATCAGACTTCTGTCAGCAAAATGTTGCCCCCATAGTGAGTATATGGATATGCTTTAAGTGGTTAGATGATAGATGATAGATAGATAGATGATAGATAGGTAGATAGATAGATAGACAGATAGATAATTAGTAGATATGTCTTGTGTGGTTTGCTTTGTGGTTTGCTGTTTTATACAGGTGCACAATACAAATTATAAAGCCATGAGCTGCAAAAATTATAAATAGAAATTCTAATGTTTTCTTCCCATAGCCCATTGAATCTTCTTCACATCCCACTTGGAGACTGCTGTTCCAGGGCACAGAGGGCTGAGTTCTGAGCTGTCCATTCCACTCTCAGTGTGACATTGGGAAGCTGCTGGTGCCCCCTGCCCCCTCTTTGGGCCTCAGTTTCCCTGTCTGTAAATTGAAGTGATTGAGGGGAGAGTAGATCTGATGTGGCGTGCGATCTGGGGACTGAGACAGATATGGAGATAGAAGAATAGAGGGAGGGAGGGAAAGCAGGAGAGGGAGAGAAGAGAGGGAGATAGAAGCAAAGATAGAGAAAGAGAGAGAAGGGAGAACTGCATAGATAAGAGACAGATAGATAGTGGTAGATAGATACATAGATAGATAATAGATAGATAGATAATAGATAAGCTCTAATTTTCAAGAACTAAGCTATCCAGCCAGCCCTATGTAGTACTTCCCAGCCATCAACAAAGATGCTGCTACCCCTACGTCCTTTGTCATCTGTGACCACTGGGCACCAGGCTACTATTTGCTCCTGGTTGGGGTATGGAGGACTTTCTTTCTTCCTTAGGCTCAGGGTTCTTGACTGAAACTGAATAAGGGGATTAGCTTTTTTCATCCCATAAAATTGTTCCTCAGACTCCTGGAAATTCAGTAAGTGGCTTCCGCATGCCCCAGCCTGACCTTGGGACATTTATATGTGAGGACACTCAATCCTTGCCCAAGAAGCGGGTGTGATACCATCACCACTTCTGTTCCACAGACACAGACATGAGCTTCTGTGGGGTTAGAGGACTGGCTTAAGGCCACGTAGCCAGCAGGAGAAGGTGCCACCTGCCCATCCTCTCCACACCTTGCCCCACTATCCCTCAGATCTCTCTCTTTCCAGCTGCAGGTCAGAAGCGGAGGCATGGCCACTTGATTTATACCTGCACTGCATATTGAAATGGCTGCAGGAAATGCTCAGATTCTGTTGGTGTTTGTGCCTTCCTCTAGGCTGTGAGCACTGCAGAGCAAAGCCCCCATCCAGTTCCATTTGGGTCCCTGCCCCACTGCATACTGGAGAGATGGGATCCCAGATTTTGCAAGGGGCTAGTGAAGGTCTCCACTCTCTGTCATATTCTGCAAAAATTCAAGTTTCTTAAATTTCTCACTGGTTTGGAACAGGTCAGTTACTGAAGGTCTGAAATGGCTGAAGCGTCCAGGCTCCTTTCCAGCTGAGTCTGAAGCAGTTCTCAGTGCAGTTCATGCAGGAGAAAGTGTGTTCCTACACTGCTGCCACCCAGAGGCACTGCCCCGAGGAATCTGGGAGGACCCATGCTTGCCCGGGGCAGGGGCTGGCTCTTACCTCGCCTTGAAAACCTGGAGCCTAGCATAGTGCCTCTCACAAAACAAGCAAATCAACACAGAGCATTATAAAAGGCTGAAAGTAATACTCATGTTTTCCTTCAGTTTTACGGCTGAAATAAATATGAAATTCTATCAATGACTTGGCATTTTAGACATTGCAATTTGATGAAATGTTGCTGCCATGTCTTAAAAAGTTCCAGCTCTATAACAAAACATGCTTGAGCTTTTAGAACAATTGGAAAGTAGCAGTGAGGTCAAAGGCACATAAAGTACAAACACTGACATGTGTCAGCTCTACTTGGAGAACACAGTGATTCTGGGAACACAGGGCCCAGCTGTGATTTCTTGACACATAATATTCGGAGAGCAGATGACCTGCTGGGCAGCCGCAGTCCCAGGACTAACTTTGAGTTAAATCACGAGAGCAAGTTGCCAACCCCACCCGCCTGCCTGAGTGCCTACATTTTCAAAAGATGGAGAAGGAACCCCAAAGACTGTTTTCTCTCAAAGTCTCTGAAACAGATCGTATGCCACTGGTCGATAGTTTCATATGGTTGAGACACTCACAGGGTGGTTGAGGCACTCACAGGGTGGTTGAGCTAACTCTGGACCAGCAAGGACTGCTCTTGTCTCTGGCTCTGTCACCAGGTGGTCAGTGCTTAGTGTGGAATGTTCTAGATGCTCCATGTGGAAGAGACTCTGAGGGCGCAGAAATCTGGGTGTTTACCTGCAAAGGCCTCTTGGAAAAGACTAGTTTTTTTCCTCTCTTCATCTGTTTCATTACCAAATAACTCAAGATGTTCTGAATTTTGGTAAAGGATATTGAACGAGATAATAAAGTCTTCTCCACTCGGTTTAAACTTGATAAAAGTAAAATGCCAAAGTGAGTGTGGGTCAGACCGGGGTGTGCAGAATTCACAAAAGAAGTGGCTAAGAACAGAGCCTCCCAGTCTCGGACCTCCAGCTGGATTACGAACACAGAGATGGTAAATGGAGATAGAGCCAGGTACCTGTGCTGTGCAGGCATCCTGTGCGTGCTCTGCCCTCTGTTCCCCAAGGATGGGAAGGGGAGCCCAGTGAAAGGAGGCATCTCCATGGACTGCATGGACTCTGCAGCTACAGGAGGTGGACAGCTGCCCAGTCCTGCCTGGGAGAGCTCAGGGACCAGTCAACCACGGGGTAGGGTGTGACCGAGAGAGCACATGTTGCTGCTGCCCAGCTGGGGAATAATGGCTTTCCCTCCCCTCCACTGTAGTCAAAGTCTGGGAGTCAGCACAAGGTGCAGAATCCTGGAAAGGATGGGAAGGGTTTTGACCCGGGGTCCAAGAGCATCACTTAGCAGGAGCTCTGTCCTTACAGGCAGCAAAAGTCTGTCCTTGGTGGACAGCCAGAAAGTTGCAGGCTGAGCAGGGACCTGGAGCATGGAACTGTGGTGAAACAGGCACTGTGCAGTGAGAACACTCTCCATCCTCATTTCAGAAACCATGAACCCATGGTGGGCTCTGTGTGTGTGTGCACAGGTGCACGCATATAACATGTGCCATCTCTATATCTATGTCACATGGTGATGTATCACACATACACATCTTGATAGAAAACCAAGAGAGCAAGAGTATGTGTGAATGTGTGCACATACACGTATACCTGCATATAATCAATACATATGCGTTGTATATATCCGTGTCACATCATGATACTGTATGATATGGTTTGGCACTGTGACCCCACTCAAATCTCATGTCGAATTGTAATCCCCACAGGTTGAAGGAGGGGCCTGTTGGAAGGGGATTGGATCATGAATGCAGACTCCCCACCTTGCTGTTCTTCTGATGGTGAGTGAGTTTAAAAGTGTGCAGCACTTCCAGCTTCCCTCTCTTCTGCTCCAGCAATGTAAGACGTGCCAGCTTCCCCTTTGCCTTCTGCCATGATTGTAAGTTTCCTGAGGCCTCCTCAGCCATGCTTCCTGTACAGCCTATGGAACTGTGAGCCAATAAACCTCCTTTCTTTATAAATTACCCAGTATCAGGTAGTTCTTTACAGCAGTGTCAGAATTGACTTATACACTTTACATATGCTTTTATATAGGCAACATAGCAGGCATGTATGTGTATATACATATTTATTTGCATGTGTGTGCATGTTCACACACACATGTGCAGACACGCACACAAACTTTCAGACTAGCAATGCAGATTGAGAGTATTTAGACCTTCCGGCACCCATCCCTCTTATGGCTACTGAATCCCAATTACCTACAGATTTCCATCAAAGATACGGCTTCCTGAGGGAAGCTGTGATTCAATTAAAATGTGACATATGCTATATGACATGATCAATATGTGATGTGTAATATATATGCACACAAATATATTTATATAATTCTCTTTAATAGATAATTAATATATAATTATATATATATAATTCTCATTAAAATGCATGCACCAGAGGAATGAATTTTGAGCTGAATTTCTAAGGAGAGGACTTGATATTATGCCTGAGAAGGGGAATTAATATTCTTTAAATGAGGAAAATGGCATATGTAAAACCACAGGGATTCAAAGGAATTTGCTAGATTTGGAAAATGGCAAATATTATCAATGTAAAAACAATCCTTATTAATTATCAAGGCTGAGTTTGGGAGTGAGCCAAGATGAGTCAGGAAAGAGGATTTTTGAGCTAAGAGTAAGTTACATCTAATGTAAACCCTGGGCTTGTGGGCACGTCACATTGCATTTAACTATTTATTTTGAAAGAGTAATAGATTTATAGGAAGCTGAAAATACAATATAGAGAGATGCCTATATCCTTCACACAGTTTTTGCCAATGGTAAAAGCTTACATAATTAGAGTACAGAATGAAAACCGGAAAATTAACATTGGTACAATTAAGATTTTACCAGTTTTACATGCATTTCTCTCTCTCTCTCTCTCTGTGTGTGTGTGTGTGTGTGTGTGTTTAGTTCTATAAAATTTTAGCTCCTGTGTCGATTGGAATCACTGAGTCAAGGAGTAAGACTGCCTTATCAACACAGGCGTCCCCTCTGTGCTACCCCTCTGCAGTCACACCCATTTCCCTTCTCCTCCGCCATCCCAAAGCTTGCATCATTGATCATCTTCCATCTCTATCATTGTTAGTTTAAGAATGTTCCAGGAAGGGAATCATATGGAATGTAACTTTCTGATACTGGTTTTTAAATTCAGCATAATGTCCTGAGAGCCACCTAGTTGTGTACAGTGATAATTTGCTCTTGCTTATTGCTGAGCTGTATTCCACTATATGGATGCGGAGCATCCAAATCTGAACCCAGAACAACCCAAATCAACAACTTCAATGAATAAATATCCAAATTCCTTCAGACATTTGTTCATTGAAGTTGTTGATTGGGGTTGTTCTTGGTTCAGATTTTTGTTTGATATAAGTTTTCATTTCTCTGGGCTATATGACCAGGAATGTAACTGATGGGTGGTATTCTGTGCATATGCTTGGCTTTTTAAGAGTGTCAAATGATTTTCCGGAGTGTTTGTACCATTGGCGTTCCCTAGACAGCGTATAAGGGATCCAGTTTCTCTGTATCCTTGATAGTACGTGGTATTGTTACTTTATTATTATTATTATTAGCACTTCTGGTAGGTATGTAATTAGATCTCATTGTGATTCTAATTTGCATTTCCTTAATGGGAAATAATCTTGAATATATTTTAATATGCTTATTTGCCATCTATGTATCCTCTGGCAAATGGTCTATCTTTTGTCCATTTTCTGATGGAATTACTTATATTTGCTGTTGAATTGTTTGTATTTACTGTTGAATTTTGATCATTCTTTCTATGCATCTTTCATTCAGATATGTGGCTTGCAGGCTGGCAAGTATTCTCTCCCGGTATGTATCTCCTTTTTGTTTTGTTTTGTTTTCCCATTATCTTAACATGATCATTTGCAGAGCAAAAGTTTTAAATTTTGATGAAGTTTAATTTTTCAAAACTTTCATTTATGGATGATGGTTTTACTGTAACATATAAAAATATTTTTTCCCTAGTCCTTTCCTTGAGTCTAGAGAAATCCAGCTTTTCTTGGGTCTTTTTTTTTTTTTTTTTGGTCTGTGTTTGCTGACATTTATGTTTTGCACACTTCTCCAGTGTCTTATTCGAGATATAAAGGAGGCAAAAGAGAAACCCAGGGGGCTCGACACGATGCTGTTTCTAAGGCCCAGGTCCCCTAGCTCATTGTGTTCTTCCTTCCACCATTCATCAATGTACGTTTATTTTATATAGGAAGTCTGGGATTGTTAGCCCTTCTTACTGGGGGTACTAGGGAGAAATTTGTCTATTTCATCCTGTCTGGAAACAGAAGTTGGTCCATAGTATTTTGATTCTGCTGTTTTTTCCACATATTTTTCATTCTGGGAATCCTGTGATAACAGTTTATGAGTATAAATATTGCAAACAAATTTTATCAGTATTGGGTTTTTGCGAATAAAGTATTTTCTTTAGCAGATCCAATTAAATCCATTTCAAATGAAATTAGAAACACTTGAAATATTTAATTGCCATATAGAAAGTTGGTCAAGGACCTCTTTTACCAAAACAATTTTCATCAAGATCCATTTCCCCAAGTAAGTTTTGTAGTCAAGTTTAGATTCGTAGATCAGTATTTTGTCTGCATACCATTTATCAAATTTAGCCTTGCCAATTTTATACTTTCTATTGTGGTCATAGTAGTTTTTAACTCTAATATTTTCTAGATCAGTTTTTACAGATTTGAAAGTGCCAAGAAATTCTGATTCTTCCGACAGCTTTATAGCAAGCATTTTAACGATTGTTGCTTTTATTTTGTACTGATTTGATTCTGGCACAATAAATTATCACGAAGGGAGAATCACGTATTGGTTTCTGGTGTTCGTTTCTTAGCAAATCCTTAAGAAAAAATGTTTCCCCTGCATTATCCAAGATGGCTGCATTGTTTAGGACTGGACAGCCTTTCTCTCAGGATGCACATAAAAAGAAACCCAACCTGTATTCTTAACAACCTCCAGAAGTTCCATCTTCTCCCCAGAACTCCTGGGCACCCTCCGGAAGGTCTACCCAGGTCTGAATGTGGGAGACGCTGAGGGCTCAAGGAAAACCCAGCTGCAAAGATGCTGCTGCCAGTGCCTGAGCACAGGAGGTGGTGAAGGCAGGAGAGGGCTGCTCTGGAAGTCAGCTGGGAAGGAGCTACCCGTGGTGGCCACAGCGCAGGAGTCAGGGGAAAGAAGTGGGCAGACGCACCGAGGGGCCAGCATAACGGACACCCCTTTGATAACATGAGGACATCCAAGTTTGTACAGTCACTTTACCTTAACCCCCCATCTCCTCCCCTGAGCATCTCAGTCAGTTTCACAGGAGCCTTCCACTTTGCCATACCTGTCCTCGTCCCGCGGTACTGTCGGGGGTGTGCCGCTTAATTCCTTCTCATCCTGACAATGCCTTCAGTCAGCAGTGACACGGCAGCTTCTAGAGGAACAGACTGCGAAGGCAGAGCCAGGTGCTTCCCTGGGCTGCCCTCGTCCCTGGCTCCCTCAGGGATGGAGGTTTCTATCCAGCACGTTGCCTCCTAGCCATGGTCAGCAGAGCTGCCGGGGCTCCTCTGGAGTCAGGCTGGGTTGACGTGTCTCTTTCGGGATGACTGGGACCAAGGAAGACAAGAGCATCCTGCGGAGCAAAGAGGACAGACACAGCCAGCAGCACTCGGGTTCCTGGGGGCACCTCTGGAAACATCTCTCACCAAAGCAGCACCACCTGTGACCCTGCTTTCTAGGTGGCCGGGTCGGGAGCATACTCAACCAAGTCCCCAGACCAGCAACTTCTGTCGCCCTCTGCCTAAAGCCCTTCCCTGGTCAATGTCCAAGTCTACAGATCTGTCTGAGACTTCTCAGGGCAGCGCCCTTCTGCTCCGGCCTGCAGCCTCCCGGCTTCAGGAACTCGCCACTTTCTCACTGGGTTTTCTCTTCCTTCCAGGCCTTTTTCCTGTGACCTCACCTGTTACACCCTTTACCCTCTGCCAGTGGACAGTCCCCAGACAGAAATCTGGATGTGTTGCCGCCGTAGCTCAGCAGCCCCGGTGGTTCCCCATTGCCCAGGAAGGAACTCAGAGGATGAGGTTCAAACTTCTAAGACTGACTCAGGTCACCCGAAGGTCCCCAGATGTTCAACTTCTTGAAGTCTCCCTTTTGCTTTAAGTTTAAAAAAAAAAAATCAATGAAATGTTGCATAAAGTCCAGTTTCCTTCCTGAGGGCTCCCAGGGGTCCCGAGGGAGGCTGACGTTTCCTGTCCATCTTTCACTCTTCACTGCTGTTCCAGACCTTGAACATGGTCCTTCTCACTGCTGCAGGTTATGGGCCTGCGCAGCCCCTAAATGCACAGGGAAATTGGGATGTAGCATCTCATGCATTTGAGTGAAGATTTAGAGATGAGATAAAGCAATGGTAATTGTGAAAGAGGAAAATCCAGACTTAACATTATACATCTGGCTCCAGCATCGTTAAGATTCTCTATCCATCTGTGTCCTTTTCTGGCAAGTCCCATGCCTGGAAGGGACAGATGATGAGGTGGAGGCAGCAATGTGGGACCTTGTGTTGGCAGAGTGCATGTAACTGACTTCAGGATGCAGAGACTGGAGAGTGGAGACAGGCCGTGCTAGAAATTCAAAGCTTGAGGGCAGGTTCCAGGTGCTAAGTTGCCTGGCAGCGTGCCTCATGTATGTTTCTCTAACCTCCATTTCCTTATCTGAGAAATGGGAATAATAACCCTGGCCTGACTGACTTCCCAGAGTTATGAGAATGAAATGAGAAAATACAGGCAGCTGTAAAAATATAAACGTGGAGGATCCGTATTCACCAATTCCTTAAGGAAATGGGGCCAGAGTTGAAGGGCAGGCCAGACCCCCATCCACGCAGACTTTACAGTTCAATCCCAAGACCACAATGTGTCTAAAACATTATGAATTTAGGAAATGCCTTTTCAGTGTGGTGAAGAAAATAGGAGGACCCTGGCGGGGGTAAAGCCCAGAAGAGCTGCAGCCGCTTCCGATGAAAAGCAAACCACCTGAGCTTCCCGTGGCCCTGATGTTGGAAACAGCCACAGCGTGGAAGATGACAACTGCCTCTGGGCGTTCAATTGGAAGACTTTACTAGGACTCAAAAAACCTACTTAACCTGGAGCATGAAGCACAGTTGGGTGGGTAACCAGGAAGGAAACCCTCCTCGCTCCCTGCTGGGGGTTCCCACTGTGGATAAATGCACCCAGAAACCTCAGGAGAGGAGCTGTAGGGGGTCAGCGAATCGCATGTTTTCAGGATGACCCCTAGACCTGTGGTTGGTGACATCAGAGACCCGCTGGCTGGCTGCAGCAGCCCTGGGCAAAAACAAATACCACCCACCACAGCCACACCCAGCAAACGGAGCACTGGGAGGCTGTAGAGCTGGAGCTACAGGCTGTTCCTGAGGGACAGGGACAGGCCCCACAGCCACTGTGTGATCCACAGCCACAGGACCCAGGAGCCTGCCATGGTCCCAAAACAGCTGAGCTGTGGAGCCTGTCTCTGGAGGGAGCCCTTCCTGGAGAGAGGAGAGGCGTGCCTCCTTCCTCGCTCACCCGGTGTGTTCAAGGTGCACAGTACTCTTTTTCCTATGACTCCATGTCAACGAAGAAGGTCGATGTGCTGCCAAGGCTCACGGGAACATTCTCCACCAGGGTGAACAGCAGGAAGGCCAACTTGAACCCTGACACTTCATAAGAGTTTCTTACAGACACGCATCCAGGTTCAGATAAGGTCTCCCTCCTACTGGGAACGTGTATCAGTGACCTGCCGAGGACCTGGAGATTGTTTCTTAGAGAGCAGCTCACGATATCCTGGGGTGTTTCCTTGCTCCAGCCCAGAAACACCTTGGGTGGGGACGATTATGCCCCCAAGCTACTCATCTGTAGCAGCCCCTCCCCCCCCCGCATCCTGAGGCTCTGAGCAGAGCTTGTACTGGGCTGTGTCTCTGTGCCACCATCCCAGCCACTGCCTGCTGCTCCGGGAGATGACAGTGGCAAAGATGAACGCCGGATAAAAAATAGCAGGCTCGGGAACAGACTTCATTAAGCATTTGATTGTCTTTGCCCCAAATGATATTCCTGGGAATTTTGCTTCAAATCATTTTGCACTATGTTTTAAAGCAAAAACAAAAACAAACCTGAAACTCATCCCAACCGATGGCTACTGGCAGACATCTGTGTTTTAATTCTGTATCAAAAAAAGAGCTTGAATTCTAAATGGGTTTGCAGTTGGCTTTATTTACAAACAGTTTTAAAATGGGGATGTTTTGTTCCCAAATGTGAATGAACTAGTTAGAGCCTGAAAAATCGGAAACAAAAACCAAGTCGCCTGTGATATTCATTGTATAGCCTGGCAGGGTCGTAGTACAGGTTGACTTTAAATCCAAGGAAAATGTGCTCCAATTGGGATCAGCCATATGCATGTTTTAGGGCCTTTTTGCTTTTCTTTGAACTCTGCACCCTCCCCTGCCCTCTCGTTCTCACACCCACTCACGTTCCCATCTCCATACTAAAGTGAGACTTTCAGAAACTGCTCAAGGAGAAGTAGGTTTTCTTGTAGAAACCATCATCCTCTTTGTTCTTGTGAAGTTTGGGGAGAGCCTGATTGAAAGGAAGGGTGCAGAAATGGCCACCCACTTTGTTCTGGAACAGAGAACCCAGAAGTCCCTATGGCTTGTCTCTAAGTCAGCGTCCACCCTCGTTCTCCCTCTACTCTTGGAGGATTCTGCCTAGAGGAACGGCTGCATTCTGCCTCCAGCACCTCCTCTTCCAAGAAGGCTCCCCTTTCCTCATCTTTTCTGTCTCTGTGCTTTTGCCACAGGCTGACCTTGTACTCTCTCTCCAGCCTGGAGGGCAGGTTCAAAGACTTTCTCTTTCCATTTCACTTAGCAAGAACATGTCTTAAAAGTTTAACACATATTCACGCCTCTCCAGAACAATTAAATTCGCTGTTGGCAAAGTGTCCCCCGCAAGCTAGAAGGGACCGAGATTCAAGTTAAAATCTATACACTTCTAGTAGCAATTAAATGGGGTAACTGAGAACTAGGTGGGTGTTTTTTCTTTCTAATTGAGAGGGTGTTGATCCCACGGCTGACCTGGGAAGAACTGAGGCCTGGGACCAGGAGCCTCTTGTGACGCACTGCCATTGAGCTTCTTTGGACCTCAGTCTCCTCATCTTTAAGAGAGGCATAGACACACCCATCAGCCCCTCTCTCAAGCCAGTTACAAGGACTGAAAAGGCCTCACCTTTCTCACTGTCCCTATTCTTTACAATATTAGAAATGATCTGAAGACAAATGGGAAATTTACTGATGGTCCAAACAACCACCTCTCTCCAACATCTGAACAGAGACCTCGTGCTATCATCATGGCTGCAAGCTTCTTTCTACAGACGGGGAAGCCCCAACCTAACCTCATAGGATATTTTAGCTTTATCTACTGCAAGAGAAGGCCTCAAACCCGGCAGTCATTCATTGGAACTCCCGTAATTCCTCTGCACAGCTGAAGAAATGCCTTCATTTCTGAAGAGGGGCAGAGTCTGAAGCCTGGAGAGTGTGAGTAGCTCACCCAAGGTCATGCAGCCGGTCAGCTGCAGGGGAGGAAGTTATAAGAGGTCAGCCCAGCTCATGTGAGCCTCTCACAGGCAGAAGATTATATACCAGCACCGTGGCTGGGTGTGGAGCTCCCTGATTGACATGTTACAAGGACAGGTGTGAGGGTCTGAGTCCCATCACCTGTCAGGGAGCAGAATGAGGGTTCTGTCCTTCTCCTTCCTAATTTGTTTTATCCTCACTGTCACCTTCTGGGGACAGCCCGAACTTCCCCAGCACCCTCCTGCCTTCCACCTGGCTTTTAAGACTCTTTTGGTATTTAGGTTGGAGCATCTTCTGCTGTTCAACAACTGGGAATAAGTCTGAGCATTCCAAGGGAGTGGTTTCCATGGCAACAACAACCTCATGGAAGGTTTCGGAACTTTTACCTCCTACTCATAGTACTGCAGAAACTCAGAAAGCATAAGGCATAGAGATGAGTGCTAATTATCTGACCTGAATTTGCTGTGGTGGGCAGAAGAAAGAAAAGTGCAATGCAGTCTGGCAGGCATTCCTCATTGGCACAGGTTCAAATTACTTTCTGGAAGTGAATCATTGTCAGATTATTATAATTTTCTGTTAGAGATGGCACCAGGCATCAAACAGAGGTGTACTGTGGGAGGCTCTGCCCTGTGACTTTGAGGGTGCAGAGTTGTTTTCTGGCACTGCCTTTTGGTCAGCTTGGCAGAAATAATGATCATGTTGGTTAGCCTGTCTCTATCCCTCTGCTGTCTCTGGACAGCAGAATAGCCCGTGATGATCAGGTAGAATTGAAACATAGATCATTGAAATCCTAAACACTTGGTCTTAGATTTCTGAGTGCTGAAGCTGACGAGGTGGATGGACTTTATCTCATGAGATGAAGAGTCCATTAGTCCACTTCTAGGATAATGGAATATACATTCCAAATGAGCCTCAGAGTGGCTATGAAAAGCCATATCAGGAGATTCTCTCTTGTTCAAGATGCTTCTGGAAAACACTACCTATGAAAACAGATTATCCTCCTTCATTACTCTGGGGCCCGTAGGGTGGTCATCTCAGGTAACCGGGACCGAAGCCAAGTGCCGTCTGAACGTGGCATAGACTGGAAGCTACAGGCACAGACCCTAGACCAGAGGACTCCCACAGAGCAGACTTGGCCAAGGTGCCTGACCTAGACTTCCTCACCTGCAAAATGAAGGTAATAATATGACCCTCCTGGTAACATTTCAAAGAAAATCACATATAAATTTTCATCCTATGATAATGGTAGAAAATCTTGCCTTTTATTAGCATTAATTAAAAATTCGACACAGGCCAAATGCAGTGGCTCAGGCCTGTAATCCCAACACTTTGGGAGGCCAAGGCAGGAGGATTGCTTAAAGACCAGCCGGGGCAACAAAGTGAGATCCCATCTCTACGGATAATTTAAAAATTGGCTGGGCATGGTAGCGCGTGCCTGTGACCCCCAAGGCGAGAGGATTGCCTGAGCCCAGGAGGTCAAGGCTACAGGGAGCTATGATGGTACCACCGCACTCCAGCCTGGGCAACAGAGTGAGACACTCTTTCAAAAAAGTAAAAGGAAAATTGACAAAGTTGGACGTAGAGGTCCAGGGAGTAGCATTGCTTGGTAAAGAAAGAATTGCAGTTTGGCTGCTCTGAATCAGGACAGCCCAAAATGTATCCTGTAAGACAAGCACAGGGGACGTTTCTTACACGAGATTTCTACACAAAGTTGCTTCTGAGGGTAGTTCATTGGCTGGGAAGAAATCCTAAATGGCAAACCCATTCTTATTGGTTAGTTAATTAGGGCACTCCCAGCTGAGAGACGCGGAAGGCCAAGGAATCCTGACTTGAGTTTTTTCAAGTCTACCTGAACAGTCTGTGGTCTGAGCCTCAGCAGGTGTCAGTGCACTCTTCTCACAACCTCTGAGTCCACTTTAGGACGCCTTGGCCTTAGTTACTTCATTTTCTTCCACATAAGCCATCTCTTTTAATCTATACTTTTTAGCTTGAAATTTCACGTTGGAAATAATTTATCATCAGGAAGTGAACGTGAAGGCAGACGCTGATTTCATTTGCATGTTTAGACTCCACTCTAAAAAGCTGTAGCATCAGTGACACACATTCTTACAGGCTACGTTGCCATCACAGTGTATTTACTATAACATGATTATGATATTATTCACCATAAAAGGGCACTTGCACAAAATAATTTGGGTTAAATTCCGGTGCTTAGAAAGGCGGCAATGTGTCTACCTTCCCTGGACCTTTCCTCACTGAACTTTTATTATTGCCTGAGGACGTCCATTCACTTTGGCATTTAAATGGTCTCCCATTGCTTCCTGGTTCTGTCTTTTCCAGTGAGACGTGAGAATCGTTGAAGGCATGGATTCTCACTGATTTGTCTTTTATGCCACTTTCATTCATTCAACAGATATTGTCAGACACAGCATTTGTGCCTTCTCAAATTCTCTTGTCCATACCTCGTGACCCAGGTCCTTGGGCTACTTCCTGACCCTCATCATTCCCATGGTCACGTGGGTTTTGCAGGCAATGCTGTCCAGCCATCTGGGACAGACACATCCAGTGGATAAGCCTTGACCTTCAGGGTTTGCAATCTGGCTTCTTCAAAAGTGATGAAACCCAGAAGTGAAGAGGTGTTAATTTTACTCTGGGGGCCTTTTGACCTATAGAAGAATTAGACAGGGGATGAGGAATATACGAGTTCATTCTCACACTGCCATAAAGATACTACCTAAGACTGGGTAATTTATAAAGAAAGGAGGTTTAATTGACTCACAGTTCTTTATTGCTGGGAGGCCTCAGGAAACTTACAATCATGGCAGAAGGTGTAAAGGGGAAGCAAGGCATGTCTTACATGGTGGCAGGAAAGAGAGAGAGAAGGGGAAAACGCCAGACACTTATCAAACAACCAGATCTTCTGAGAACTCCCTCACTATCACGAAAATGACATGAGAAACCACCCCTATGATCCAATCACCTCCCACTAGGTCCCTCCCTTGACATGTAAGAATTACCATTTGAGATGGGATTTGGGAGGGAACACAGAGCCAAACCATATAAGAGAAGCAAGTACCTCTCCATTGCGTCATTCAGCGGATGACGGTATGCACAGCTTTTCCTTTAAGCTGTCAGGTGACGTCCTCCTGTCTGGGAGAGTCACCTCTCAAGCTTAGAGTTCACTGAAGGCAGGCCGGGGTGTAGCACATCACCTTGTTTTTGCTTACCACCTGCCTCTAATTTAATTCTCTCTTCCCTCACTCTTGCCGCCCTGGGATTTCACTTTGCTGTGAAACATTGGCACTCAAGCCTTGCTTCAAAAGTTCTAAGCTAAAACAAGAATGTACATATGTTGCAGGAGCTGTAAGCCTCGGGGTAAATGGGTCAACAAGAAAGGCAGGACCTGTGCTCCAGTGAAGCCTACATCTTCAAGGGTAGATAACAGACTTTCTTGAGTTAATGCAAGCTGGCATGTATTGCAGCTAATGCAAAAAGATAGCTGATTTTAAGTGGCTGAAGAGAAATTAAGAGACAAAAGAGAATGTCAGGTTTCTAGTATTTTGACAACCGATTTTCAGCATTAAGTAATCAAGTTATGTAGTGAGGTGATGGATGGTGCCAAGGAAACCACAGCAGGCTGGCATCCTACAGGGAGGAGGTTGCATGCCTCACTGTGGCTGCGGAAAGATGCCCTGGGGCCATCCCCCTCCAAATGGGCCTTACAGGCAAATTTTTGAGCTAACTCAGAGGTTATTTGGAAAGCTGAGATGGAGCTATCTGTGCCCCTTGCCCAACTCCTATAACATGCACAGACACGCCCATGCACACACACAACACAGGCACTTGATGTCACGTATTCATCCAGTGCTATGGGAGGCCTGTCGGTCAATGTCATCTTCGTGGCTGCAATCCTCTGTAGACAGAGTAGCCAGGGAGAGGGAGCTGCATACTGGGAGGAACTTCAAGTTCCAGGCCACCCTCAGCCTACTGGGAGCAGAGGGCTTGGATCACCAAGGGCATTTATCTGCAGGCACAAGAAAGACATGCCCTCATGGCCTCAGCTAGCTCAGCCAGCTTCTCCTCCATCGACGGCATGCAGGAGCACCCCAGGGCCTTCTCGCCCAGTCCGCAACTCAGTATCAGCACCCACAACTACCGAAGCTTGTTTCCAGGGATGCGTGGGTGGGGGTGGAGAGACAGACAGAGTCATTTCTCCATTGATGACAAACACACAGCTTGATGTCATTTCAGACCCTGCCTAGCAGTACCCTTCTGTGATATGCAGTCAAAGAGACCTGCCCTACCCAGAGAAGCCACGGGGCCGCTGAGCTCACGGGAGCAACCACCGCTTTACCAATTAGTGAGACTCTGCAGACCCAACAAATCATGAGGTAGAAATGCCTGCATGAGAAGGTCTTAACCTTTTAGGTTGACATTAAATTGGAAGAAACTGCTCGCGGTAGAAATGATTACTGCTGATAATGAATACAATTAAGCATAAAAGAATCTTTATAACTCTGGTACCATTTGTGCACATAGAAATCGGCTCATATTTTTCCCTTCGCAGATGTTACAATAATGGTGTCAACACTTTTATTTCTCTGTCCATAAGCTGAAAATTATGGCTGTTTCATAAATTGCTAACGTGCTCGGAAGATGGAGGCCCAGCTGCAGGGCACATGAGTTCAGACTTCTGCTCCAGCTTCGTGTTTCAGTGACCTCAGTTTCCTGTGCCGAATGGGAACCGATGCGAGTAAGCACTTGTAAAACTGGTTTTGAAGAGTGAAGTTATGAGGAGGTGCTGCGTGTCAAACATCTGCTTCGTCCATTACACTCAACTAGGAGCTGGGAATGTACAGGAGGGGCGAGACACGTCAATAAATTAAAGTTCTCCTGTGAGCACACTTTCTAAGCGTGTGCCAGTTTGAACCACGAAGAAAAAAAGACGCTAAACTCTAAAAGAAAAGGAAAGTTGTTTCGCTCCCTGTGCCAGAGCTGGCTTGGGCAACCACCACGATAACCCGATTTTCTTTATGCAAGTGATGGCTTTCTTCGTCAAATCATACGCAGCGTTCCATGGTTGATTTGTGTCATGTAGAGGCTACATACAACAATGAGGGTCCCATTCCTTTGAAATGCCATGTTCATTTTCTGCGATATTATAATCTTCAAAATACTTTGAGGATATCATCCTCAAAAGACTAGAAAGGTGGAAGAAAATAAAGTGTCATTAAAGCTAAGTGTGTAGGCTGCAGATGGCATAAATACTCCAGTAGTTATTTATTATCTGGAATTCAATACTCTTAATTATGTTAGGTTACGTCACCGTACGTGGAACACGAAGTTTCTCAAAACTGACGTAATGCATTCATGAGAGAACAATATGTAGAAATAGAATGGACTTTTGACGTTTTTTTTTAAGTGGATTGCTGCAGCTTCCTCATCTAAATAAGTGATTTAGGTAGAAAGCATTCCCCACCCCTTCTCACACACATGGGCAACCACCGAGGCCCATCTGAAGCCAGGCACGTCCACGTGGCAGGACGACCAAGTCAGGAAATTGGAAATGGAATGCTCAGTAATCCTCACAGCCTTTCCCCTTGTCCTGGCGTCTTCCCCTTCACATCATATATCAGAGACGGTGCAGACTGTTTATAACCTCACATCGTTCCTGGTACCAGAGGCCAGGTCTCTGTGCTGGGTGGGGTTTGGCCCGGCAATGCGAACCACGTGCAAGGCTGTGTGTGCAGCTAGGAGCAGACAGGGAGTGTGCAGCTTGCAACTGGGGAATTTAGAGTGTGCCCTGCAGAATCACACCTAAACTCCCTCTGGGACAGACCAGGTGCCTGACCCGTCTTTGTTAGAGGGTGCAGAGAGGATGAAAGGCACAACGGCATCTCCTCCTGGGTGGCACTTGGGGTGCTCCTATCCTAGAGCAGCCATCACCCTCAGCCCACAGTCCTGGGAAAAGTAACCATAAATACTTCATGGGCCAAAGACTCTGTATGTTTGCTGAATTTCCCCTAAGTAAATAAGCGACCACGGATAAATTATGTCTCTTCACCTCGGTTTCTCTTATGCATAAAACGAATCATGTAATGCTGATAGACAAGAACGGAATTCAATCTTTGCATCCCCTTTTAAAAATTCTGATACTAATCTGAGATGATAAATTAGAAAGCTTATTCACATTATGCAAAATTATTCAAAACAGATGGTGAAGTCAATTTAAAGGCTACTTTTTTTTTCTATTTCTAAGAACAAATGCTGTTACAGAGAAGCAAAAGAGTAGATTTTTAATCTGTTTGCCCTTTGAAATGACCATCCACAACCTCCCTCCAATTACCTGTGCCCTCTGATTGGGGTCCTGGGAGCTGGCTTTATGAGTTAGAGGCTGTTTGCACTGTCACCAGACTATGCAGAAAGCCACGTGCCTTTCTAGTTTCTAATTGGCTTGTTAAGCAAAGTGAGCATTCAATAAATATTTGGCTTCAAAGTCATTGTTCTTAACCACGACACTCAAGTGAGATTTGCTCATTCAGGCAAGCCTGGGTTTGAACCTCAGCTCTACCATTTACTAGCTGGGTGACCTGGTCAAGCAAAGTAGAACATCCTCACACCTCATATTCTTCATCCCTAAAACAAGGGTAATTGTGCCTAGAGGGCTGCTGGGAGGATGAGCACTGTGCCTGGAATGTGGGAGGCACTCTCCAGCAGTACCTATTACTATCACTGTTATTTTTAATATTTAAATGATGAAATAATAAAAGATTTCCTGCCCGTTTCCCACTCTATGCTTTATCCACCTACCTTGGTGTAATTACAGTCAAACCAGCTTGCTACAAATAAAGAGAGAGATGAAGCTTACCCTGTGAGAGCTCTGCAGTGCTGTGATTTTATCTGAGTCACTGCTATGTGTTACTATTAATTACCCTGAAGTTATTAATATCACGTTCATCCACTGCATCCCATTTAAGCAGTTGTTATTGAAGTTTTTTGGAGCACAGAGCAAAATCTACAAACACAACACTTCATAAGGAAAGCTGGATGAATGCTTGTGAATTAATAAGGAAGAAAGCCTGCAAGGAAGCTGAATTGAGTCGATTTCTTCCAAAGTTAAGAAGGTGCAGAAAAAAACTCGAAGAGTCTCTGATGCTCAAGAAGTGACTGAATAATCCCTGATGTTTGCACACGTGAAACCAGGTGCTGTGACATTTATTAGAATCCCACACACACATCCAAAGATTCACATACACAAAATCCGAGTGCCTCCACCACCACCATGAACTGTAAGTTGCCAGGAAGGCAGTATTAATGGGTACTTTTCAATAATACTGTGAAGTTTAAATCTCTAACCATAATTGTGAATTTGTTCATTTTTCCTTTTAGTTTTGACTGGCTTTGTTTATGTATTTTGAAGCTCTGTTATTAAGCTCATACACATTTTTTAAAGTTTGGTCTTCTTGATAAAGTCACCTCTTTATTATTGTTTAATGTTTGTCTCTGGTAATATGCCTCACCCAAATCTACTTTATGTGATACTCAAATAGCCACCCCAGCCTCCTTTTAAAAATTAGTGTTTCTTGGTTTCTCTTTTTTCATTCTTTTATTTTTAAGTGGCATGTGTCTTATTCAAAGTAGGTTTCTTGCAGATAGGATATTATTAGGTCCTGTTTTTATGTCTAATCGAATTATCACTGCCATTTACTTAGGATGCACAAATCATTTACATTTATTGTAATTTCTGATGCGATTGTGTTTCGATATATCATGTTGCATTGGTTTTCTGTTGGTCCTACTTCTTCTTGTTCCTCTTTTCTTCACAGCCTCTCTTCTTTGGATTAATTGCTTTCATACATCTCAAAGTCATCTTCAAATACTGCTGTACTACTTTAAGTATTATATGCTAACCTTATGACAGTAAACCTCCATCTCCTCTGTCCCCTCCTTTTTGCTTTTGTTGTCATACGTTTTATTCATGTGTTATAAACCCCCAATATGTCTTTACTATTTTTTCTTTAAACACTCAAATATTCTTAAAATAAAATCAATTTATAAGTTATTTTTTTTGAGACGGAGTTTTGCTCTTGTTACCCAGGTTGGAGTGCAATGGCACGATCTCGGCTCACCGCAACCTCCGCCTCCTGGGTTCAGGCAATTTTCCTGCCTCAGCCTCCTGAGTAGCTGGGATTACAGGCACGCGCCACCATGCCCAGCTAATTTTTTGTATTTTAGTAGTGATGGGGTTTCACCATGTTGACCAGGTTGGTCTCGATCTCTCGACCTCGTGATCCACCCGCCTCGGCCTCCCAAAGTGCTGGGATTACAGGCTTGAGCCACCGCGCCCGGCCCCAATTTATAAGTTATTTTATATTTACCATCATTTAAAACTTTCTGGAGGTTTGCATTTCTTTGCCTACAACCAGATTTCCAGCTGGTGTCATACAGCTTCTAGCTGAGGAACTTCTGTTAATGCTTTTTGTCATGCAGCTTTGACAATGAACTAGCTTAGCTTTTGCTTGTATGAAAGAGTCTTTGTTTTACCTTTCTTTTAAAAGATATTTTCTCTGGGTATAAAATTTTCATTTGGCATTTTTCCCCAGCGCACTAAAGGTGTCACTCTATGATTTTCTGGCTTTCAAAGTGTCTGACAGGAATTTTCCTGTACTTCTTATCTTTGTTTCTCTCTATACGATGTTTTTTTCTGTGACTGTCTTCAGGATTTTCTCCTTGTTGTTTTTTTCATGGTTTGAACGGGCATGTGTTAAAGTGTGTGTGTGTGTGTGGTTTAATCTACCCTTCTCAAAGTGCTTTGAGCTTGGTTGTGTGGTTGGCTGTCTTTCATTAATTTCAGAAAATGCTTGTTATCTCTTCATGTGTTTTTTTGCTTCTTCCCCTCTTTCCTCCTTCCGGAACTGTATTTGAAAGTATATTAGACCATTTGATACTGTCTCATCTCTCTTGGGTATTCAGCTCCATATGCCTCACCTCCACCCTTTTCCTTTTTGTTTTTTAGATTGGCTAATTTCAATGCATTTAGCTCCAAATTTACCACTTTGTCTTGCCTTTTCTAGTCTGCTAACATGTCAATTGAAGAAATTCTTTATCTGTGATACTGCATTTTTTATTGCCAGCATTTCCATTTGCCTCTACTTTAGAGTCTCCATCACTTATCTGGGCTTCCCTCATTTCCATATGCAAATTATCCACTTTTCCAATAGATCCTTTAACATAGTGGTTAGAGTTATTTTGAAGTCTCTCTCTGTTAGTTTTAACAGTCGAGTCATCTCTGGTTCTGGTTCTGTTGACTATCTTACTCTTGAAGGCTTCTTTTCCCTTTGCTTTTGAGTGTGTGTGTGTGTGTGTGTGTGTGTGTGTGTGTGCATGTGTTTAATAATATTTAATTGCCTGAAGGACATCATGGATAGAAGTATAGTAGATACTGAGCCAAAGAGTATTTGTACTGTAAATGGGCATGCTTCTTCCAATGCCAGGTCATTATTTTGGGATGTTGAGTCGATCTAGGTGTTAGCTGAGTTGCGTTTGGTTTTTGTTGTTGCTACAGTTATATTTAGTGTACTACAGACTTAAAATTCCTCCAGGTATGACCTGCTGCTAGCTTGTCTAGGCTGCCTGAAGGTCTTTTAATGTTTTTGCTTTATCTTAAGCTGTCAACAAACCCTGCATAGATATGCACAGCGGGGGTCTCTCTCTGTGATGTGTACCCCCCAGTGCTTGACTACTGTTTCATGTGCTTTGAGCAAGGCTCAGGGTGGGATTAGGAGATAATTCTCAGCTCTCCTGGTCTAGCCACAGCCCTAGGCAAGCCCTGTGTGTCTGTAAACGAGGGTGGATTTTTCTTAGTGTTCTCATCCCTTGATAGTGAACCAGATTTTGCCATAGATGTATAAGAAAGACTTTGGAGGGAGAAAGTTTCTTGTTTCTTTCCCAGGAGCAGACTTCAAACTCTTGTTTGGCATAGGGAATATTTTCTTGTTCTTCCTCGGGAAGAGGTAGGCTTTGTTTCTACCTGTTCTACGGAGGAGATGTATCTTCGTCTGTGTCCTGGGGTTGGAAGGAGGTTTCTTGGCTCTTCCCTAATGGTTTAAGACTTTTCTTTAATGTGAAAGAGCATTCTAGGAAGTAGGGTTTTGTGCATCTATGTCAATGGGGGAATCCCATAAATCCACTCTCTGCCCCAGCCTTTCTTGTAAGCACCTAGTAGTGACCTGAGAAAAAGAGCCTATAAATGACTGTGGATGCTCTCTCTGTGTCTGGGGCACCCACAGAACTCACGTATGCCTAGTGTTCCATTATTGGAACACTAAGCTTGTGGGAGTTATTTATATCCTACTGCTCGAGGTCATCACTAAGGTCTGATTTTTCCACACACACACACACAAAAAAGTGTGCAACCTCAAACATCAATGAGTTGAAATTCTCGTTAAATCCCATACTCAGCCTTTAAGAGCCTGTTGGAACTTTAGCTTTTTTCTCCTTACTTGTTCTCATGGTTTCTGCTTCCTTTCCCCACACGCCACCAAAAATGAAGCCAGGAATGTGTCTTATATCTCACAGAAGAGGCTTGTCACCATTCAGATTTCAGTTTACCTTGCTGCCTTATGATCTCAAGAAAACGTAAAATTTATAGTATCCAACTTTTTTTTCTTATTTTTAAGGTTGAAGCAATACTATTGTGAGAATTTCTGTATCCTAAATGGAAGCCAAGCTCAGAGGCAGAGGAAATTAGTAAAATTATTTTGGAAGCCTTTTCTCAAGCTCGGAAGGGAAAGAATGGCAATGACTTGGTTGAATTCTTGAAGCGATGCCTTCAGTAGACTTCTGTTTTGTCTCGTCTGTGCTTCTTCAAACCCAGTTTCTTCTTTGCTCTTATATTCACTATGCCTTTCCTTCCCTGGGTCCTTTGGAGATGGGAGGATGTTAGTAGAAATGGTGTCCTCAGGCAAATCAACAGCAGTGGAGTAGGTTTTCGGTAGTTTTTATTTCAGATTAGAAAACTCAAATTCTGAATTATAAATTCTTCTCAACTGCTTTTTTTTTTGATGGTGGTACTTGCTTTGTTGACTTGAGTGGAACAAATATTTGGCTTGGCTTTAAGACAGAACAGAGCATTGTCATAAAACTTACTGTATTAATTTACTGAAAGAAATGAAAGGTTTGCTTAACAAACACATGGTGGTTTTCAATGTTATTATCCCAGAAAATAGACGAGTAATAGCATTATGCAATAGTTGTTGGATAATTATTTGCAGATAAACCGTCTTTCCATCTCTGGAAGACATTATTATACTCAGAAAAACTTTGGACTATTTGTTCTTACTATTTGTGTAAGTTTTGTGCTTTCTGTTACAATATTTCACAACAGCAAGATGGAAAAACACACAAAGATAGAAATTAAAATTAGAACTTCTAAGAGTAGACTGAAAAGAATCCAGGTTCCCTCAAAGATTGGTAAAATAGTCCTAAAATCATTAGCCTGATTGTTAAGTGGATTTAACTGTGTCCAGCTGGTCTTCTAGCAGTGAGATCTCATCAGAAATTTCAGAAGTTGGAGGTGGATTCATGTGTGTAGATAAAGGTTGGAATATATGCATATTTAAATTTTACAATGAATAATATTTCAACGTTTTAAGGGTAAAGGTCTTATTGAAGATATTCAACGCAGATGCGCCAATGGCAACAATGGGATGGGCGGTATTCCCCTGACTGAGCTGAGGTGGTGCAGAGCCCAGCAGCCCACCCCAGAGCTGGATGATAACTTCCTCAAGTCCTTCCTCCCACCCTGGATCTCACCTCATCATTCCCTCCTTCAGACGTTTTTCATACTTGGTTCCCCATCCAGATCAGTGACGCCTCTGTCCTCAGGCCCCAACCAGAAGGCTGAGAGGTGTCTCCTGCTTTTATTCACCTCACTCCTCAACAGCGGTGCCAGTGACCAGTCCCTGCTGATTCTGCGATCCCTCTCCTCTCCAGCCCATGGTGCAGCCTTCCTTTGGATTGGTGTCCTTTCCTGGATGCTCAGACCTTTCCTAACTGCAAAACTGATCACGATGCTTCTTACAGAGTTCTTAAGCATTCCCCCTTGATTACAAGATGAAGTCTACATTCCTTCTTCCGAAATCAGCCCTTAATTCTCCCTTAAGGGGCACATCCCTTTATTCTCCCTTGCCGCATCCCCTCACCCCAGCTAGGCCCAGCTGCAAGAGTTCCTCAGACTCTGGGCTGCTCTCCCTCCTTTAACCTGGATGGAGTAAATGGGCCAATGCAATGACTGATCCACATTGAGTAATCTGGGATGCCACTGGAAATACCAGAATGATTGTGAGGAAGAACTGGAGTCTGGAGAGAGAAATGTGGGATTGGCAGGTGGGTCAAGCATGGCTGAAAGTCTTGAAAAGATTGAGATGGCTGAGGCACATTTCATAAAGGCACGTAGCAGAGAAGATGGAGTTAAAGGCGTGAGAGCAGGCCGTGCCAGCAGGAATTCCTACCTCCGGGCATCAGCTCGAGCTTTCCTTCCTCTAGGAAGCCCTCCCTGTTTTCTTTTCTTTCTCTCTCATCCTGTACCCTTAAAATTCTCTCCTGTGAGTCGCCAAATTAATCAGCAAATGCTCACCTTCACCAATGGCCCATAACGATCGATTGAATTTATTGATTTGAGGTCTGTGATCTCAGCCTGGCATGTCCACACCCTTTGCCCCTTTGTTGGGGGAGAGTGAGTAGGGCTGGGAACAGAGCCTGCATCTTATTGCATTTTATATCAGTACCTTGCGGTAATACTTCATGCACATGTAAGTCAGAAGGTAAGTCTATTAAATGAATGTAGATTGCCTAAAGAAACATTTTTCTGAGATGTCATCTTGTGCTTTTGAGTAGTAAAGGACAGAGAAGTGGCACTTTGGAGCTGAGTCCAGAAGCAGATGAGGTATATAGAAGCTGGTGGAGTTTTTACACAGCATTGCAGGGGCAGGGTAGAAACCAGTCGTTAGGATTTGAGAGTCCTTGGAGCGAAACGTGCTGCCACTGTCCCTAAGCCCTCTTGACATCATGTACTCTGCTCCCTTCCTTTATGAATAGTGCCTGGGCCATCTCAGTCTTTTCACGACTCTCAACCATGCTTAACCCACCTGCCAGTCTCACTTTTCTCTTTCCAAACTCCAGTTCTTCCTCAGAATCACTGTAGTCTTTCCAGTGGCATCCTGGATTACTCAATGCTGATTGATCATTGTATTGGTCCATTCTTAACATTCCCATAGAGACATACCTGAGACTAGGTAATTTATAAAGAGAAAAGTTTTATTCAGCTCACAGTTCTGTGGGCTGTGCAGGCTTCTGCTTCTGGGAAGGTCTCAGAAAACATGTATGGCAGCAGCTGATGGAGAAGAAGCAAGTGCATCTTCACATGGCTGGCAGGAGAGAGAGAGAGTAAAGGGGAAGGCGCCACAGGCTTTACAACAACCAGATCTCCTGAGACCCCTACCACAAGAATAGCAAGGGAGAAATCCATTCCCACGATTCAGTCCCCTCCCACCAGGTCCCTCCTCGAACACTAGGAATTACAATTTGACATGAAATTTGGGTGGAGACACAGAACCAAACCTTATCAACCATACAGGTGCCTGGACTCAGAACATGCCAAACTGAAGTCATTTTACCTTCTATTCTCCTTCCTTAGATGGAGACGCTTTGCCTGTGGGTGGATGCCATCACCACTAACCTTCTGATATCATCTAGGCCTCTCAGACAAAATGGACTCTGGTCTTTGAGACATTCTCTACCATCGACTGATGTCCAAGTTTCACCCGTCACCTGCGAAGCCTCGTGGATCTCTCCCGCCCTTGCTGGCATGTTGCTATAGTTTCCTAGGAGGCCCTCTCACACCTGCTCCTCCCACGTCTCGGGCCACCTTCCAACCTTCCTGCAGGACCGTGCAACATACATACAATTCAGGCTTTTGGTTGTGGCCTATGAGGCCCTTCGCAGGAGGCCTCGTAGGGTTTGCTTTCCTCTCTTCTGTACAACAGACCCTGAGCTGCAACCTGGAAGGACCCTTTGTTTCTCCTGAGCACAGCACAAGCTGCCAGGACCTGTTCTCTGCACGTGCTGCCATGTTCGTCTTCCTGGAACACTTTCCTCTCATTTCTCTGCCTTGAAAACTCTGATCTAGTATTTAATATCCTGTCAAAATATCTCCCTCACCCCGATATCGTCTCTGACTCCCCCCATCCGAGTCAGTGCTTTCCTCCTCTAGCTGCCAGGTAACTTGAGCAAATACCTCTGGTGAGAATTTATCACACAGGATTGCAATGTCTCGTGTTGGCTCCGGAGGTGCCTGGAGAGAGGGAGTGTGTCTTGGTCACCTAAGTGCTCTCAGTGCCTTGCATACAGCCTGGAAATCACAGGTACTCAAATATCGGAACTCAAGTGTGATCTAGAAAGATCAGAGCCCTGTGGGGTTGGCGGCTGCAGAGAGAAAGAGGGGCTGGTGGACAGAAGAGAAAGTGCAAGAACAGATGAGACCGAATTTGAGTAGTGATATTTATTTGTTTTTGATACTAAAATTTTGGGAGAAGGGGTGAAAAGGAAAACATGGTCCTTAACTATTTACCCTTTTCTACTATTCCTCTTCCTGGAAAAGGAGCCAAGACATACTTAGTGGGGTCTAAAATTTCTTGGTAAGGTTTATGATTCTAGCACAAATCAAAAGGTGTGTGTATGGCACACATTTCTTTATTTTTCTGGCACATGGCTTAATCGTTACACTCTGTGAGTCCTCAAAGACCCTAGCAGTTCCAACATTCTGCGAGATATTCTCAAGTAACTCTTTGAAATAGGAAAGTCCAGGACAAGACGTCGCTTTTCAAGGTGTAAAGGAATCCGTACAAAAGCATCCCGAGTCCGCTATGCCTGGACGGCTCCCTACACGCCCGCTGCTGGCTGATAAACTCTATTCATGGCACCAGAATCAGGCGGGGAAGGAAGGCAGAGCCAAGTGGGCCAGGCTGCAGAGCCCAGAATCAAAGTCAGCAGCAGCAGAAAGGTCTGAAAAGAAGGACATTCCAGCTCATCATTTCTTTTCCTTTCAGGCTTTATGGCACCTTGGAAGAAACAAAAGCTTTACAGAGAAGAGGCTGGCTTGGCAGAGGGGACGGCTCCCTCCTCAATTTACAGTTCCATGTTCTGCTGCTTTGCCTTTCTTAAGCAGACAATGCACTTAAAGATGCTGTATTGAGACTTCCTCTAGACTTTTCTGTCCTCCTCCATTTCTTTAATAATTCTGGAAAAAGGAGCAGTTACAAATGCAATTTGCTGTGCTTGGTTCTTCCTTAGGCCCTCCCTCCTCCTCCTCCGCCGCCTCCTCCTCTTCCTCCTCCTCCTCCTTCTCTTTCTTGCTCACTCACTCTCCCTCTCCACCCACCTTTATCCCTGATGTAATGTCTCTGAGTTTGTCTGGCTCCAGCTGTCCTCTCCTTGAAGCAGAAAGAAAGTGTGTGTGGCGGGGGGAGTGTGGAGGGAGTTTGGGAAGACAATCTCAATGTTATTCATAAGGCCACGTTTTGTTCCAGAAGCTTTGCTGAATCCACAATAGTGCAAACCTTCCACTGTTTCTCTCGCTTGGAGGATCAAATTTGCAGTTTTCTTCTGGCTTTTCTTCATGGTGAGATATTTGAAATCCACAGGCAGACCCAGCCAACTGGGCAGAAAGTTTAGAATTCTAAAACACGGAGGAATTAAGTCAGGGACAAGCGTATCTAATTTGCTGATTTACTCAACTTGACCCAAATGAATTTCTGCGCAAACAAAATTCATAAAGAAGCCTTTGAATAATTCTATTAAATAGAATGCCAGGTTTTTATTTCCCATTTTATGGCATTTTCTGAACACTGTGTATTCCAGTCATATTGAAACTTTTTGTTTTCAGGCTCTGTAGAAAGTGCTGATGGTTGAACCTCAAAAGAATTGAAGGGTTAGTTCGTAAATGAATAAAAAGCCAGCAGCATTTATCCAAAGTTTGTTTAACTATCCTAACCTCATAGGCCTGTAAAAATTCAGCTGAAAATCACTGAGAAGAGTTTCTCCCAGGAGATTCCTTAGCACTTTCTGCTTCCGCTTGGATCAGAAATACCATGAGAGTATTTTTTTTTCCTTGCAACATTTCAACACTCCTAGTTTCATTTGCAGATGGAGAAGAGCAAAGGCATAGGAAAAGAAATGGGAGAAAAACATGGTTGAACTTTTCTTAACCCAGAAGTTATTGCAGCTCTTACATGAAATTTCAATCCAGAACTTCCCTGGGTGAGGCCAACTGCTTATGCCTAGGAAAGCTCCCGGGGACGGGAGTCTCCTCCACGGAGGTTCTGGTAGAAAGTGGCCATTTCAAATGATGTCCAGGAAATCTGACATTGAGGCTCAGGCTCTGGTCTTGGCACCCCATTAATTAGCCTAACTTTCACGGATGTGACAGAGGCAGAAAATAAATCACGTCTTCCAATAGACCAGTGTTCTGCTGTTCCTGGAATAGCATTTTTTTGTGGCAGTTTTGGGGAAGGATATATGTGGGAAGACCCATTGCAAAAATAGCTCCAATCCTCAAATCCATAGAGTCGGAAAGAAGATTAGTGGTTGCCTTGGACTGGGGGTGTGGGGAAAACTGGAGAGAAATAGGAAGTGATTGCTAATGGGCATGGAGTTTCTTTCTGAGGTTAAGAAAATATTCTAAAATTGATTGCGGTGATGGTTACACAACTCTGTGAATATACCAAAAACCATTAAATTGTACGCTTTAAATGGGGGAATTGTATGGTATGTGAATTATATCCCAATTTAAGCTGTTCTATTGGAAAAAAAATAACCACAATCCTTCAGTCTTTTCTGTATCTGTACCTTTGCAGTTCTTCCCATCTCTTTCCCCACCTGCTGACTCTGGGATACCTCATGACTTCTGTCGGCCCACGGGGTGTGGCAGAAGTGAACCTACGCCAGTTTGGAGCCTTAGTTCTTCAGAGGCCTTGCATGTTTCTGCTTATTTTTCTGTCTTTACTCTGAAAACTAGCCTGGGCTAGCCTGCTGGAAGATGAGAGACCTGTGTAGGAAAGCTGAGTTTTCCCAGCTAGTCCACCTGTTAGTTGTCTTCAGATACAAGAGGGAGCCCAGCTAGGATCAGCCCAGCCCAGCTAAGAGCAGCTGAACCACTTTCTAAACCACAGACACATGAGAAATAAAAGAAAATGGTTTCTGTCTTATGCTAAGCACTGGGGCTACTCTTTCTGCAGCAGTGGTTGACTGATACATATGGCAATCTCTGTGAGATTCTAGAAGTGTGGGAGAAGAGTATGTTCACAGATTACTCTGGTTACCCACAAGGCCAGTGATTTTGCTCATATTTTCTGTCTCTGAACAGAATTTCCCAATGCTTTCGTTTTTCCTACTAAACCTTCTTTCCTCTCCATAGTAGTAGCAGTAAAACTCAAACTTGGTTAGGTAGGAGTCAGTGATCATTATACATTTGTCTCATATAGCTTGAGAATTACACTATTTCCGGACCTTCTTGAAGATGGTGAGTGGGGAGGAGCACCTGGCCTTCTCTGTTAACCTGAGAAGGGCTGTGGAGCAGCTTCGTCCTCTAAGCAGGACCAGCTATTCTTTGTCGCACATGTGTCCCACCTCTAGAATCCTGAAATGTCTGATGAGGCTCACTCTTGGATACGGGGGCGGGGGACAGGCTTGCTTAAATATAAATAGGGTTGAAGATCCCCACAAGGAAAATGTTTTTGCAAAACGCCCTGGGGAGGCTGGGAGAGTAGAGGAGGAGGCTGCTTCCAAGGGTGCCATGTCCTGGCAGGAGCAGGGCCTTGGAACAGATGGGGACTGGAGAGTGCTTCCCTGGGAGCTAGGGTGTGAGGTGAGCGTCTAAGGACTTTCACATTTTTAGCTTTTGTGGGGAGTGAAGTGGAAATGACATGAGCCAAGGTCCAGGGACAGGTAACAGAGGAGCACACATATGTATGAGCTGTCCCACATCAGTGCTGCCCCATGGGACCTTCTGCCATGGTGTTTGGTTACTGAGTCCTGGGAGTGTGACTGGTATGACTGAGAAATGGAATTTTCAATGTTATTTCCTTTGAACTGATTTGAACTTAAGCTTAAATAGCCACCTACGACCAGTGATTAGCAGGGTGGACAGCACAGCTCTGTGCAGGGTGTATAGATGCCCATACTTCTACTGCTACAATGAAAATGGTAAAGCCGTGAATTTTTCAGATAAACACTGGACAACAGTTTTGTTATGACAAACTTCCAGATCCTCAACCTCTCAAGTTTATTTAATCTGGAAGAGTTAAGCCTCCTCCTTTATAGTGAGAACCTGCATCCACATGTTCACCAAATATGTATCTTTATTCAATGCCCACTGTGTGTAAGGATCCTGCTCTGCAAAATCGAACTAAAGCAAGAGAAAACACTCACGCAGTCCCTGACTGAGCTCAGCTGTTCATCAGTTTAAAAAAAATGCTAGAGTGGCTTTGACAACATTTTGGAATAAAATTATCTAAACTTGAAAAGTACAAATTTACAACAATGAGTAAATCGTGCACTTAGAGGCGGCTCTTCTTAATTCTATAGGTTGGCAAGTTTGATTTCTATTGTTATTGAAGATGATGTAATTGTGGCTTAATAAGGAAGATTATTAAAGGGTTTATGAGCTTTCATTTGTAAAACCCAGGGAGAAAAGGTCAATAAGGAGTTCCCCCCTTCTACAAATCTCTAAAGTATTTGAATTTAAAATGAATCTCATTCTACAAGGAAAAATGTAAAATCAGAATGACAGAAACCACCCTCCCCTCAAAAAAAGAGGGGAAAACCTTAATTTATGTTGACTTCATTATTCTCTAGATTAAAAGCAACTTGACATAAAATGAGGACTTTGAGTTCAAACTTTTAAGGAATTCATATATTTGCATCAATTTTTAAAAGGTTTTATAACTAATGAACTTGGATTTCTTTTGGCATGGCATAAAATCCATTTGTACAGTTTTTAATTAAGAATGCAGCCGATGCAATTAAAACTAAGGGTAGGGACTTCATCTGATGTCCTATGAGAACCCCAGTCGAAAAAATTATGGTAATGCTGTGTGTCCTAAAACCTTCTCTGAGTGTCACAAACACACAGAGAGGAATTACCCCTGCTGCACAATGAGGATTTGTTTAAAGTTGATAATGAGGAACATTTAATTCTGATGTGTTAGGACCTTGTTTACCACTAATCTCTCTGGCATTTGCTAGGGCCTTGGTAGCCAGCAGAAGGATCATCTAAAATTGAGTTCAGAAAGTAGTGACTGGGTCAAGCTCACAATCCAGTTTCTACAGAGACAGGGGAATTCCTAATGTGGATTTTAATATTTAAAGTTACCAGTGCCATTATTGAGAATATTAAGATGCTTTCATGTCGAACTGATTAAAATTACATTTGGAATAATGAATGACATGCAATGTACAAATACCCACGCGCCCTCACTTTTCTTTTTCTTTTTTTTTTTAAGTATGAAAAGTATAAACAACTGTAATGGAAAGTCTTCCGAGGTCCTGGGGGAGACTCGGAGCCGGGCTGGGAAACCCAGGGCTGCCAGGCCTGTGAGGGGTCTGTAAGGAGCCCATACCCACCCCTTGCTGGAAGGAGCCCCTTGCCTTTGAGAGCGTTAAAGGGAAGCTGAACTCCCCTGGAAGTTTCTTCCTAGTCACTGGAAGACTGAGGACATCTTTGTTTCTGGCCAGGGAGACCCCCAGATTGAGTGATTTAGAGCCCTGCTCATTTCTTTAAGCAGTTAGGGTGAAGTTCCCGAGGTGTGCTGTATGATATTCCCACTGCCAAAGCTGCTTCAGGCCCCTCTCCACACCATCTTAGGTCCATTCTCCCAGGAAAAGATCACACATGAGGCTGCACTTCTGGCTTTTGTCCCCGGAACACCATGTACCATCAGGCAGCCCTCACAGTGGGGAAGGTTAGTCAAGACCCAAGCCTTGGTAAGGAGCCCAGCCCTTGTGTGGGCAGCTCAACCGCCTTCCTTGAGTGCCATGCAGACAGCTTGCCAACTGCACCCCAGTTCCCCAGGCCGTGCACCCTGAAGAGCCTGTGGGCTCCTCCCCTGCCATCCCATGCACCCCAGAGCCGTGGGACCCTGGCATAGGGCTGGGTTAGCCTGGAGGGACTCTGGAATAAGAGATGGAAATCCTGCCTGACACTCCTTCAGCCTCTCATTTGCCACCAGAATAACTTTTTTTTCCCCATTTTTATTTTAGATTCAAGGGGTACAGGTGCAGGTTTGTTACCTAGGTAGACTGTGTGACACTGAGGTTTGGGATACAAGTGATCCCATCACGCAGGGACTGAGCGTAGCACCCAGTAGTTAGGTTTTGAGTCCCGAACCCCTCCTTCCCTTCCACCTCCAGGAGTCCCCAGTGTCTATTACTCTCAGGTTGATGTCCGTGAGTAGCAGAAGTTTAGCTCCCACTGTGGTGTTTGCTTTTCTGTTCCTGCGTCGATACACTTAGACCCACGGCCTCCAGCTGCATCTATGCTACTGCAAAGAACATGATTGCATTCTTTTTTATGGCTGCATAGTAGAATCATCTTTTAAGAATTATTAATAGATTTAATTTTTTTAGAACAGGTTTAAGTTTACAGAAAAAGGATCAGAAAATAAGGAGTTCTCTTACACTCCCTCGGCCTCCCCTAACCCCCAAGTTTCCCCTGGTATTAACATCCTGCATTAGCATAGGGACGTTCTTTACAACCGGTGAACCAGTACTGACCCATGAACTAAAGTACAAAGCTTACTTCTTTGTGTTGTATACCCTGTGGGTTTCGACAAAGGCACAGTAGAAGGTATCCACCATCACAGCATCATCCAGAATAGTTTCCCAGACCTAAAAATCCCTTGCGCTCCACCTATGCATTCCTTCCTCTTACAAACCAAAGATGGTTTTCACCAAAAACAGGTTATTCACCTGTTTGCAGCCATTAAATTCAAATGACTCCCTGGCCTCCTCCCCTACCACACAGGAGCCTATTAATCTGCTCCATTCCTCCTTCATATGGCAGAGTTATTAGATAAAGCCCAGACTCCTTAGCTGGGGGCACTAAAAACCTTCATGCTCTGTCTGGGCCCTGCCTCCCTGTCTGGCCCCATCAATAGCCACATCTTTACAGTTAAGGAAGCATCCCACATAAGGGCGTTGGCTTCACACTCGGACACACCTGTGCTGGAGCCCACCTCCTCCACTCTGAAGCTGCCTCGCCTTGAAAGAATTAACCTTGTCAACCACACTAGACAAGACTAACCACACTGGGAAAATATTTGCAACAAAAAGAGTAGATATATCCTAATCATATGAATAATTTGTCCACATTTCTTTAATTCATTCAGCAAGCATGTCTTAAGTGGACTACTAGGTACCAGGACATAACTGCCTAAGGTTTCAGATGTCCTGCAGCAAGATTGGAATCCTTTCCTGAGAAATTCTACATTCCCATGAATACATGGAAATGAATACACACACACACACACACACTCACACTCACACACACACACTCTCACACACACTCATACTCACTCACACTCACACACACTCACACAGTCACACACACACGCACTCACTCTCACACACACACTCACACACACTCACACACTCACACACACACTCCGCTTTCCAGAAAAATCATATCAATTTAAGGGCCTACGCAGAGAGAACAGAACTAGAATGTCATCACAGTGACCAGCACTGGTTTCTGTTGTTAAAATATTTGCCAATGTGATAAGCAAGGTAGTGTTTTGTTTTGATTCACATTTATGAGGTTGTATTTGTCTGTTCTCACTCTGCTGATAAAGACTTACCTGAGACTGCAAAATTCATAAAGAAAAGGAGCTTTAGTGGACTCACAGTTCTGCATGGCTAGGGAGTCCTCACAATCATGGTGGAGGGCAAGGGGGAAGCAAGACACATCTTACATGGCGGCAGGCAAGAGGGCGTGTGCAGGGGAACTGCCCTTCATAGAACCATCAGATCTCGTGAGACTTACTCACTATCACAAGAACAGTATAGTGAAACTGCCCCCATGATTCAGTTATCTCCACCTGGCTCTGCCCTGGACACATGGAGATTATTACAATTCAAGGTGAGATTTATGTGGGGACGCGGCCAAACCATATCATAGGTTATGAATGATTTCCCATGATTATTGTCCATTGGTGTTTCTCCCATGAGTTGCCATTCTGTGTGCATAATGCTATCTGCAAATAATGGCGCTTCGATTATTCCTTACATTAAAAAACTCCATTTTATTATCTCCTTGTATTGTAGGTCCCAGTACAAAGCTGAAGATCTCAGGGTGTCCCTCCCTTGTAACTACAAAGAAATATGTATAATATGTGGCCACTGAGGATCATGCTGGCTCTGCACTTGCGGACACACCCTTCACTAGGTTAGGAAAGTTTCCTTCTATTTCTCCTCAGTTAAGAGCTGTTCAATTGCTTAACATGAGTGGTGATTTTATTCTATGCTTTTCTGAATTCACTGTAATGATCACCTGTAAAATGCCCTTTTTCTGTTAATATGTTAATGTGGTATATGACACATACTGATGTGGTGCCATTTTGACACTCCTAGAGAAAATCTGAGTTGCATTGAAGTCCAATTATTTTCTAGTCTTTTATGACTACATAAAATGAGTATCATCTGTTTGCAAAGATTTGAAAATTTTACCTGTAAGACTATCTTTGCCTCTAATGCTGCTTGGGGTATTAAATTCTAACAATTCAATTTATTTGGTAATTATAGGTTTATTCAGGATATTGGTATTTTATTAATAAAATATTTTCAGTAATATATTGGTAATATTATCTGGAAACTTATACATTTTGTTTGACTTTACAAAGGTACTGACATTAAATTGTTAAGAATATTTTGGATCTATAATTAAGCCTCTTTTCATTTTCAATATTCTCATATTGTGCCCTTTTTCTATTCTTTCCTTCTCTTGCTTAGAGTTGGAGTTTTGTTGTTGTTGTTTTCCATTTAATTTTTTTTTAAAGGAACCATCTTTAGGTCTCTATTTGATATCACTTGCTTTTGCTCTTAACATTGCTATTCTTTTCTTCTATTTCCTTTTAATTTACTTCAACAGTTTTTTCTTTTAGTAAGTGTATTAAGGGCTATAAATTTACCTCCAAGTACAGCTTTAGATACATCCTACAAGTATTTGTATGCACTAATGTCATGGTCCTGATTTTAAAAATTTTATAATTTCATTGCTGCATTATGATTTCCTTTTTAAACTGTGGTTTGTTTAGTAATTCTCTTACTTTTCAAAATGTGTTATTATTCTTCTTTAATTTAAATGATTGCAATATCTTCTTGAGGGATTGTTCTTATAATGTAAGGTCTCTTTTCACATCAATATTTATATTTTCTGTATCAATATTACTACAATAATTTTCTTTTAATGTTTTTCTGATATGTTTTTCCATCTCTTTATCAAAAACGTTGATTCGTTGTATTTAAGTTTTTTTACTAAAAGAAGCATAGTTTTTGTTGCTGTTGCTAAATACAGATGATTTTCTAGTTTTAACATATAAGTTTAATTTACTACTTTTTTGTTGCAACAATGGACACATTTAGAACTTTGAACATCTTACTTACATTTTAGACCCTATTTATCAAAATACACCTTTGTGTCTTTTTTCCTATCTTCTCTGAGGGATTTAACAAGCTTTTCATATCCATTGTGTTGTTTTTCTCTGATGGTTTGCAAATTGTAGATTATATTTTTATTTCAGTGGTTACTTTTGGCTATTTAAATTTAGTTAAACATTATTTTAAGTATGTATTGCAGAATCATTTCATATCTACGTCTAACTCCTGGACAAGACTAGCAATTTAGCACATTTCACCACCCAGTTTACTAACTTCCTGCCTCGCTCTCATCCTTCTTTTTACTGTTGACTAAGGCTGCATTCACTACAAAACACACATAATTAATTATTATCATTGTCAATAATTAAGCAAACTTGCCAACATATTTTATCAGTATTTCTTGCACCCACTTTTCCCCTCTGGGTTTGCTTTTATTCTTGCTGAAGTAAGACTTCTAGTGGGGGGAGGTGGGGAGTTGGGCAGAGATAGCATGGGGAGAAATACCAGATGTGGGTGAAGGGGAGGAAGACAGCAAATCACACTTCCACGTGTGTACCTACGCAGCTATCTTGCATGTTCTGCACATGTACCCCAAAACCTAAAATGCAATTAAAAAAAGACTTCTAGCAGTTCTTTCAATAAAGGTCTTTGAGTGGTGAATTTTTAACCTTTGTTTACCTGAAAATTTATTTGTTTTTTATTCCACTCCTGAATCATATCTAGCTGGGTACAGAATTCAAAGTTAACACATATATATATTTTTTTTGCACAGCTCTTTGAGGATAGCCCTCTCTCATATTTAGGCTTCTTTTGTTGCTATTGAGAAGGCTTCTGCCCAATTTTCTTCTCTTAGTAAGGTTTATCTCTCAACAGATAAACCTCTCTGGAAACTCTGTAGATAATTTGGCATCCCTGATGGTCTGCAGATTTCCTACAGTGTATTGTGCTTTTATATCCTGATAGATACTGAAACGGTTCTTTAAATTACTCTTTGCCATATGAAGTAATTGAGGATACTGTAGATTCAGCCCCTGCCCTCCCTCAAGGTGAGCTTAGTCCTGGGCACAAGACTATGCCAGACTTCCCTTCCCCTTCAGGCTGTGGCTTCCCAGGAGCTTCCACCATGAAGGCTTAGCAGCAGCAGCTTGGCAGCCTCCTCTCATCAGGGGAACCCCCTTGCAGCCTCAGTTCCCAGCAATGGCCTCTGTAGCCCTCAGGGCCTGGTCAGCCTGTCACCAACTGCCTGCCCCCAGCATGGGGATCTTAAGCCTAAACACATTTGCCCACTTGCTGTTCCTTCTCCCTTGGGTCCGGGGAGGCATGGACTTTGTTTTTCTGTGTGTCCGTGTCTGTTTGATATTTCCTCCCTTGTATTTCATCTGTCATCAGTATGTATTTGTAATGGGGGGTGCTGAAATGGTGAAGTTGCAGGCCTCTGGTGCAAAATCACAATTTCTAATGTCTGCAAAATATTGTTGTGCTTTAATTCTGATTTAATTAACTATTATTCTCTCACTTAGTCTTTTTCATTATCAACAACTCTGTATTGATTACATTTTATTTAAATGTTTATGTGTGCTCCATGATGGTTTCTTACAAGAGGTATATTATATCAACAACAACATACATATATTTTAAGTAACTTTAGCACACTGTCATGTTTTTCCTCAAAAATATACCTCGTGTGAATTGGGTGTGTGGGTGTGAGTACAGGTATGGGCATGGGTGTGAGTATGGTACAGGTGTGGGGTGGATGTTGGTCTCCATATGAGTACAGGTGTGGGCACAGGTGTGGACTGAGGTACAGGTATAGGCATGGATACTGGTGAAGGTTTAGGTACAGGTGGGCACAGATGTGAGTGTACAAGTGTGGGTGCAGGTATGGGGTGGATGTAGGTGTGGGTGTGGGTACAGGTGTGAGCACAGGTATGGGGTGGATGTAGGTGTGGGTGTGGGCACAGGTGTGAGCACAGGTGTGGGGTGGATGTAGGTGTGGGTGTGGGTACAGGTGTGAGCACAGGTGTGGGGTAGATGTAGGTGTGGGTGTGGGTACAAGAGTGAGTGTGAGCACAGGTGTGGGGTGGATGTAGGTGTGGGTGTGGGTACAGGTGTGAGCACAGGTGTGGGGTGGATGTAGGTGTGGGTGTGGGTACAGGTGTGAGCACAGGTGTGGGGTAGATGTAGGTGTGGGTGTGGGTACAAGAGTGAGTGTGAGCACAGGTGTGGGGTGGATGTAGGTGTGGGTGTGGGTACAGGTGTGAGCACAGGTATGGGGTGGATGTAGGTGTGGGTGTGGGTACAGGTGTGAGCACAGGTGTGGGGTAGATGTAGGTTTGGGTGTGGGTACAAGAGTGAGTGTGAGCACAGGTGTGGGGTGGATGTAGGTGTGGGTGTGGGTACAGGTGTGAGCACAGGTATGGGGTGGATGTAGGTGTGGGTGTGGGTACAGGTGTGAGCACAGGTGTGGGGTAGATGTAGGTGTGGGTGTGGGTACAAGAGTGAGTGTGAGCACAGGTGTGGGGTGGATGTAGGTGTGGGTGTGGGTACAGGTGTGAGCACAGGTATGGGGTAGATGTAGGTGTGGGTGTGGGTACAGGGGTGAGTGTGAGCACAGGTGTGGGGTGGATGTAGGTGTGGGTGTGGGTACAGGGGTGAATGTGAGCACAGGTGTGGGGTGGAGTAGGTGTGAGTGTGGGGTGGAGTAGGTGTTAGTGTGGGTACAGGTGTGAGCACACGTGTGGAATGGATGTAGGTGTGGGTGTGGTGCAAGTGTGAACACAGGTGTGGGTGTGGGATGGAGTGGGTGTGAGTGTGAGCACAGATATGAGGTGGAGTGCAGGTATGAGTGTGCACACGGGCTTGGTGCGGGTGGAGGCGTGGGCATTAGAGGAGCATGGGTAATCATAAGGGAAGGAGGACACGCTCAGTACATGAGCCATGAGAAATTCGGCATAGCATAGAATTTTCTTAAGTACTTATTTTCTTTAAAGTTTTAATATTTTCTTTAGATCACAAAAATAACACATGATTATTATAAAATATTTGAAAGATACAGAAATGCATACAGAAAATAAAAAAATTATATTTTATTCATTTTTTTGATCTCTATATGCTATTATCCATGATATATTCTTTTAAGTTTCGTATTCATGCCTAGTGATACATACTTATTGAATTAAAATTTACATTTGAATTTATTTAATAAATGGTAGGATCTGTGTATTTAGTATTTGGTTTTGCTTTTATTTGTCTCAACATGTTATGATCGTCTTCCTGTCATTACATGTTCTTTGAAAAGAACATCTACCCGTGCTCATTATCTCAGTAGAAGGCGACTGTCACTTGGCCAGCATCTCACTGTTGGCTCTTTAGGTAACGTTGTTTGGAGACCCCATATGCTGCACTGAGCACATGTGGGCTCCCTGTGGGCAGCCTGGCCGTCCAGCAGCATCCGCCCCATTTATTCACAGCCTGAGCGCCCCTGCATGAGACGCTGGGCAGTGCCGGGGGTCAAGCCTGCAGCCAGGCACAGTCAGCCAGGCCGTGGAGTCCATGGCTGTGGACCAGGCGGTGGCCAGCAGGTGAGGGCACCAAGGGCTGCAAGATCATATTTGGGAGGAGCCCCAGGAACCAAAGACCGGGTGCCCTTGAGCATGGATGGGGAGCTCGAGCTGGTTGACAGAGCCTGGAGGCCTCACTGCCCACACATGGAGCTGCTAATCAGCAGAACAGGAAAAAGATAATCAGGAAATGGGAAGGACAAGTGTGGCCCCATCTGTGCATGTGTGAATGTGTGTGTGCCTGTGTGAATATGCATGTGTGTGCCTGTGTGAATATGTGTGCATGTGTGAACGTGTGTGTATATGTATGTGTGCCTGTGTGTACATGTGTGAATATGTATGTGCATGTGTGAATATGTATGCACACGTGTGTGCCAGTGTGAATATGTGTATTTGCATGTGCGTGCCTGTGTGAATGTGCGTGTGCATGTATGTGCCTGTATAAATCTGTGTGTGCCTGTGTGAATATGTGTGTGTGTGCATATGTGTGTCTGAGTGTTCCTGTGTGCATGTGGGTTTTCCAGGCTGAAAAAGTCACTGGCAAGAAGGAATCAAGCACCAGGAAGGAACCCACAGAGCTCCACATGGCTAGGTCTGTGTGGGAAGAAGTGCTCATGGCTCGGGAAAAGCAGCACAACATTTGTTGGCTCAATGGTGTAAGACACCTCTGATGGGAGATTCAGACAGACCAGGTGACCCTGCAGGACGCTGCAAGGCAAACTGTTACATGCAGAGGAAGGGCATGTCATGGAAGGGTTTAAAGGTGCAGCAAGACGGCTGTTCTGCATTTTGAAACCTAGCTTGAAGTGCTGTGGGGAGGCTGGAAAGACGGAGGAGGCACGATGGAGGTCCTGGGAGAGGGAGGTGGGAGGCCCCGGTGGCCTCCGGATGCTGCATGGGTAGAGAGAGGAGAAGATTCTCGGAGGCTCTGGGGAGCCAATTTTCCAGGACTTGTTTGTTTGAGTCAAAGCAGCCGAGAAGAGGGGGATGGTGAGGATTGGGAAAGTGTCTAAGGGATTCTCTGCAGGGGTGGGGCATGGGGGGAGAGACAGGTTCTGGTAGGGGATGATGTCTGTTTGGAACATTTGAGGCTTGAGATTAAGGGAGATACTGAGTAGTGTTGAATTCTATGAGTTCAGAAGAGCAGCCTGGGCTGGGGACAGCTGTGGCTTCTAAGGCCACATGCCCAAGTCTACAGACTGGAGAATTGAGATGGGGGAAGAGGAAGGAGTCGGTGCTGAGCCCCGAGGAACCCATGGCGAGGAGGAGGAGCCGCCCAGCGATGAGGTGTGACCTGGTCACATTCTGCTGGGAGTTCAGCAGCATCAGGCTGAAGGAGTGTGCACCGGCCGTCAGGACCCAAAGGTTGGCGGTGACCTCAACAATATCAGCCTCGCAAGAGTGGACACCAGATCAGAACAGGCCAGAAGGAGTAGGAATGCGAAGAGGCAGAGAAAGGGGGGCAGAAAAGTCTCCTGAAACCTGACTGTGAAGGGGGAAAGAGGAGGTGAGATCAAACTAAGAGTACCTGGCCTCTGGGTCCTCATTTCCCCCACGCTAAGCATGCCCTGTTCCCCACAGCTGCAGCCACAGAAGCCACAGAAGGCACTGCGTGGAACAAGACAGGAGCTGGGAACTCCTGTGTGGCCCAGGCCTCAGGGGCTTCCAGGTGCCGGAGAGGAGAGGTCAACTCCACGAAATCATGTGCACATTGCAAACCCTCATCCCAATTGACTCCAAGGACAGTAACACTGACACCATCCAGCTTGTCCCTCGTTAGTGAAGCAGGGAGGACTGAGTTATAGCAGCTCTTATCCTTCGAGAGCCTCATACCTCTCGGAGGTAAATCACAGTGGAGCCAGGAGGAACTGCGGGCAGGCAGTGAGGCCAGCTGGCAGCTGGCAGTTTGTGCCACCCGTGCTGGACGGCAGCTGGAGGGCAGGGCCCAGGCGTCCCGCTGTGCCTTCATGCTGGGAGCCCCGAACATGGATACAAAGGAATACAAATTAGTGGCGGAGTGAAAATGGTGGGGATGCAGCACATGCCTGATGTCCCTGTGAGCAAGACGAGGCTCCTCTGAAGGGGCAGCCATTTCCCTCACGGGCTTCCTCACACTGTAGAAATGATGGGGGCACAGGGCCCTGCAGCCAAGAAATAGACGTAAACTATAAATCAAAGACATCAAACGTATGAATGAGGAGAAAATGCACTTTGCCTGTAAAATGAGACATCTGTTGGGCTCCATATAATACAATTAACAACTGGAACCAAGCTGGAGGGAAGGACGGTTGGAGCCCCTTTGGAAAAATGCCCCATGTGTATCAGGCTGACCTCATGACGCCTTTGGAAGAAATTCACAGGGTCACCTGAGACCACCAGGAAGGAACAGTTTCGTGCCTGTGGGAGGGGATGTGCAGTGTGCACAATGTTCCCTCGCCCATAGATAAATGAGAAAGGGCCAGGGTTAGTTTCTCACACACGGGAGCAGATCTGTGCTACTCAGTTATCCTCTCTCCATGATGGAATTCTGCCTGGCCCCTTTCTCATTTTGCTTTCCAGAGAAACATACCTTATGTGTCCTAAATTATTTCTCCTTTCACCAAAGTTTAGCTGCTCTGAGCTGTGGGTCCTTGCCCTCCATCGGGTCAGACCCGGGTCCCCCACGTGGTCTGCAGTGGGTCCTCTGCCCACATCACCTTCCTGGTGCAGCCCTTGAGTAGAAGGCCCCTAAGTCCATCCAGGGGTCCTTCTTGGAGGCAAGTTCCTACCGCTGTCTTGAGGAAGCCTACTGGCTTCAGACTTAGGGCTACTTTTGAGTCGAAGGACCAGACTTCACAGGTAATGCCACAGAGTTAAAGGCACTTTTACGACAATCTGGGGAACTTGCCTTCATTTGATTGAAATTGTTGGGCTGTGCTCTTAAAAACAAGCAGAAACATGCAGACAAATTTAGTTTGTGTGTCTGTCTGGGTGTTTTGGGGGAATATCTCTAGTAGGGGAAGGAGTTTTTGTGAGCGGCTGCCTCCCAGCGTCCAGTCCCCTTCTCTCCCATCAAACGTCCTGCTGACCCCCCACGCGGTGAGCCAGAAGCCAGCGTTTCTGACTTCATCTTCCAGTCTCCTTGAGAGCCTTTTGTAATGTTTGCACACACCTGTGTATTCCTGACCTAACCAGTGGCCCCTATCAGGGTGGCGCACAAATATATGGACGTAGAAGTATGGTAAACAGAGAGGAAATCTTCATTATTTCTTAGAATCTCAGGCTTTTATCATTGTAGCTTGAAAGCAATTGTAGGCTGACATAATTGGCTGACAATATTTGAAATGTCCTTTAGTTTCATGATGTGGTTCCTTGAATTTCTGTTGTGTCTTGATCATCAACAGACATTTCTTCCATCCCCCAAATTTAGGGCACGTTGTGCTCCTTCCCTCTTCCCATCGGCTAGCTAACCTTTCCTCTCGGCTTCAACAATTCCTTGCTGGAGCCTCAAAAATCTCTTCTTCCCAAGCTCTGGATTCTGTCCATTGTTGATCAGCCAGATCTATCCAGCGGAGGGCGCTGTGGACACCCTCACTTGCACCTGCTCGAATGCCAAGCTGGACTTGTGCTCCCCACCCCAGAGCTGCCCCTCCTCTTCTGCACATGTCTTCTTTCTTGGCACTATTTTCGACCTAGTCCCTGACTCAGAAGCTCAGGGGACACTCTAGCCTCCATCTTCTTCTTTTCACTCTCTCTATTTTATTGGTAAACAAATATCCACTTGGGTAGTACCCTCTAGGTAGGTCATTTATCCAAGCGTTGGGCCCCTCACCCCTCCTTCATAACCCCGCTCCCTTGGTTAGAACCATCATGCACCATCCCCCAAGTTAGGAGACTGAGACACATTCCTGACCTCTATCCACATTTACTTCCAAAACTACAGCTACCAACCACATGGCACTGGGCCCTGCGGGATCCATGAAATGTTCTCCTTGTTCCCAGTCTTGTCACCCTTAAAGGTCACCTCCATATCGCTGCCAGGTACCTGGTTGAAATAAGCCCTGACATGCCATAACCTTCTTTGAAACCTTTTAAGGATGACTGACTTACTGCCCTTCCCAATCTGCCACGTGGCTGCCTCTCCATCCTCACCTCTTGCCACACACTGCCTTCAACAACACCCAACTGCTCTGAGGGGCCTGAACAAACCATGCCACCCTTCTAGGCTTGAAATACCTTTGTTACACGCCCCTTCTAGCTAAGTCCCAGTCATTATTTACTGCAGTTATAATGCCACCCTGACACCCAGCCTGCCCTCTGCAACCCGTGTGGTCCCTGCCTCAATCATTTCACCTACTGTGTGGGATCCAGGCTGTTTGTTCATACTCCCGTCTCCCCAGTGGTATTGGGAAGCACTTGTGGACAACTGCTCAATAATTTCAGTATATCGAGACCCAAATCAGTGCTTGGCATAGAGTGAATATCGATACATATTTATGGGATAAAAGAATGAATGCAGGACATTTTCCAGACATGGTTCAATCCAGACACCTTGCCATGGGGACAAAGCCACATCGAGTTGGTCTTGGCTAACATGCTCGGCTCATCGTACACAGCTGTCCCGTGGTTATTCTGCACTGCCAGCCACCGAATGGTCACTCCTCCTACATTTTCTCTCTCAGTGTAATCTCATCCACATTCTCGGCTTCCATTTCCACTATTTCTGGATGAGTCTCAAAGGTGTATCTCTAGCCCACACTCCTCCTCTGAGCTCCACATCTGCTCTAGCCAGCTGCCTGCCTCACGTTCTCACTGTGCCTACAAGTCACTGCGCCTCACCCCTGAACTGTCCCTCTCGTGGGCTCCCGTTCTCGGTAAGTGGTAGCACCATCTGTTCCAGGGAGCAAGGAGAAGCAAGAGTCATTCTGGGCTCCCTCCTCCCAGTCCCCCCTCACCCATTTCCAATCCGTCACAACTCTGGAAGAATTCGCCTTTCATTTATTCATCCAACAAATATTTATTAGACACCCATTATGTGCTGGGCTCTTCTCCGGGCCTTGGGAATTCAGTGAAGAACAAGACAAGCACGCTCCTGGATCCCCTGGAGTTCACGTGAGGGAGAAAACAGCCAGCAAATATGTACATAACTAGGCAGCGACACACACTGCGAATATAGCAAAACATGCTGCATTAAAAACTGTTAATCACCCGCCAAATATCCATGCTCCTTGTCCTCTTTACAAATAAAATGTAAGTTTGTGAGGCAATATTGTGCCTAACCAAATAGCTAGAGATAAAACAGGAGAGAGGTAGCTCTTCCCAGCCTCCTCACTTCCGGGGGTGGTACTGGGCCACGGTCCTGCTTGCTGAGCCCTGCTGGGGGTCTGAGAGATGTGTGCTGGACAGCACCACCCCAATCCTTCAGTTGCCTCTGTTTTTCTTCCTGGAATGTAAAGAATAGGCAAAAAGTGGAGCAACCTCAGGTGGTTGTGACCCACAGGATGGAGCCCCGGCCAGAAGGGTGTTGTGAGATTCTGGAGCCACTGTCCCCATCCTGCACCACAGCTTCCACCCTTCCTGCCTGATGAGAAAAACATGCCCCCACCTGGTTTGGTGAAGCCTCTATAATGAGGCTCATGTAACCAAATGCCACCCCCAGTGTGGCTGGCAGAGGACCTCCTCCTTCTCCAGAAACTCCATCTCCATATTTCCTACCACATGCCCCCACAGGCCCTGGAGTGTCCTCCTGGCTGGTGACCAGCATCCATGCTGGCCTCTTGCAGTCTCTCTGCCACACTTCTGTGAGGCAGAGCTTCTAGCCTCAGCTTGCTCTGCTCTTCCTTTTGGCCTGCTGAGCGTTTTCCCAGCCCTGGTACTTGCTGTGTTCCTTAACCTGGTGTCGTTTTTCCTCTTGTCTCTCCCTGTTAAATCTTAGCTTCACCTCCAGGCGCCCACGGAAGTCCTCCCTGCTCTCCCTATCAGGGTTAAATCTCCCTAAAGTCGTTTCTGGTATAGAATACAATGTCCCACTCAAGCAGAGTCTTTGCACGGGGCCTTTTGCATTTGTTTGAGTGACTCTTGTTCATTTGAGTGCAGGGACTGGTTTTTCTCTCTTGGTATAATCCCAGCACCTGGTGTGATGCCAAGCTCCCAGAATTATTTGTGATATAAATGAACGAATGAGCAAATGCACACATTGGTTCTTCTCCATAGGTTCTTCCCTTCGTAGTTAGTGTCCTTCTCCTTCTGGGGATCTAAAACTCCTCCTTCAAGATTTATGGAATTAATCCACCACGGTGTTTCAACAAATTACATGAGATAAAGTCAGTACACATTCAGGACAGTGACCCTTAATATAGGTCAGCCATAGACAGCAGCCATTGTTTTCCCTTTGAGTCCATTCTTTCTGGGCAAAATTAGGTCTTTCAGCTCTTGTGTTTCTGTAACCCATGGTCTCTACACATATCAGTAGACTTACACGTCGAGAGATGTTTCCCGAAACAAGCTCCCCCTCCCTCCGTGGACTGAGAGCACCTGTAAGAGCTGAAATCATCCTTTTTGTGTTTTCCCACATCATCATTCCCAGCAAATAAAAAATGTTTACAAATGATTGGAGTCAATGAATTTGATGAAAAAGAAACTTGGCAGCTGGGAACCGCTGGCTAACATATCCCAGGTCCTCCCCAGTGGGTAGGAAGCGATGGAGCCAGGCTCCACACAGCAGCGCTGACCCCAGGGCGCTGGTCTTTGTCCAGTTTCTACGATGTAGATCTTTTTAAGGAGTCCAATAACTAATGTATAGCCATGGTAAGTGTTTGCACAAAAATATTTATCTTTGTAAGATCTCCCAGAGAGATAAGGAATTTTTTTGTCTCTAGGTGAACTCAGTCTTTTGCCATTATATAAAGAATTAAATTACTGGTTTCTCGGAAAACATACCTTTTCCCAATGGTATCCATTCTTCAATTAGCTGCAGTCCTTTCAAAGCAACCCCAGCAGGTAGGACAAAGGTAGCTGTGAAATCCAGAGATGCTGTTGTTTCTTTAATTTCTATCCACTTGCTGTGAGCACCTCTCACTCAGCAGAAATCCAGTTAGCAGCATGCAGAGCGGGGAGCTGAGGAGTCAGGCCACCTGGTGGAGCAGCCTCCCTTGGCCTGCAGGCGCCATGGAGACTCAGGCTGCCATCTTGAGCCCACCTCCGTGTCCCTGCTGACGGTGCCAGTTTGAACAGCTCACTCCTGTTTCCGAATGAGTTCTGACTAAACGCCATCAACCATATGACAGGGTCTAACAAATATCAGCACTCTGCCAGGTTCAATAAACACCCTTTTCAGGGTAATGGTCCTTAATGAGGACACCAGCCATCAGCTAGGTTGGGAACACACTATAATTATTACTGGGCAAAGACGTCTGGAAAGAGACCTGCAAGAATAAGGATTGGAACAACGTGGGGGAGGGGAGCTCATAAAAAAAACCGCCTTAGCTCTAAACTTTGTGCTGGTGGGAGAAAGAAAAAAATAAATAACTCAAGTTTTGGAGATTATTTGCAAAACAATGTCAACAATTTATCTAGGTATCTAGGGGGTTAAATAGTCACTCATGTAATCTGTGCCAAATGTTATGTATTTATAATTAAGTCAATGAGGAAATCAGAACCTTGCTTGATGGGGCACTCGGCTAAACTGTATCTATTACATGGAGCAAGGAACACCTTCCATCAAAATAATCCTTTAGGGTCTGCCGTGAATGTCATGGATGCTTCCATCATAGCGGCTGAGACAGCCTTTGCCCCCAAGGAGCCCAATCTATTATGGCTGTGTTTGTGTGTAGCTCGAGTCCCCAATTATAAGATGGAAGTATGAAACGCCGCCTTCGAGATACAGAGAGGTGTTCTATACGAGCTCAGAGAGGGGCAAGATCGCTTTTGGACGGGAGGGGTAGCAACGGTTCCTGGGAGGAGGTTATATTTAATTTCATTTATTTATTGAGCGCTAATTTGTGGAGCACATGCTCTGCGCGGGCGTCCTGCTGGCCCTGGGGATTCAGGAGTGACAGCGACAGGGCCCTGCCCAGACGACAGGAAAGTGGAGTATGGAAGACTTAATAGGTAGGTCCAGAAGACGGCAAGGATTTTGACAGGCAAGTGAGGGCAGGGAAGAGCACTCTATCAACTGACACAGTAGGAATGGCTGAGACGGGCATGGCACGGACACCCAGGAGACGGCCAGCATTAGGAGTTTTTAACCCATCGCCTATGCCGTGTACCAAGCTCTGTGCCAGGAGCCTGGCACACTTCACCTCCACCAGTGCTCACAGTAATCCCTCTAGCCGTGGACTATTTTTATCACAGTTGTACAGAGGCCGATGTGGACGATTAGATAATCTAAGCAACTCTTCCAAATTCAGTAAAGGGCAGGTGGGTGATTCATGCCCAGGTCTTTCAGGCTGAACTTAATCACGGTGCTCTTCTACGGTACAAGTCGCCTAGAATAGAGAGTATACAGAAAGAAGGACCATTGGCTGGGTGAGACACACTTTGGGCTATGGAAGGCCTTGAGTGCCAGCTTAGCAAACAGTCCTCTATATTCATGCATTGAGGTCTCATTAGAGGAGTGACATTAATCAGGCAAAATTATAAAATGGTGCTGGATTGTGGAGGGGGCTTGGGCATGGAGTCGGGAAGGGCAGCAAGGACTGCAGGGAAGGTGGATTAGGAACACTGACGGTGGTCCCAGATTAGTGGCTACAGCTGCCTGGGGAAGTTGGAAGGAAGATCTGGATGTATGGGGATGGTCAGGTTGATTCAGAAGACATCACCTGGGATCTTCCCCTTTTCCAGAGTTAAATCCCAAGCTGCCTCTTGGGGTAAGAGAGTGAATTGGTCCCCTGGGGAAAGGAGTGCTCTCTTTCTTTGCTTGCCTACGAGTAGATTAACAGGTCGTTTTTAATTCAAACTTTTAAGGGCCAGATAAAATGAAAATTAAAAAAACGAATCTGTGCTCTCCACAGTGGACGGAATGGGTTCGTTTTCGGGGAGAGCTGAAAGCATACTCGATTTCTGGGGCTCTCCAAAGTCAAACACACTCTGCCACGGAAGCTCCCAAGGCCTTGCTGGGGGCCCCTGTGAGTCAGAGCGCCGAAGCTGGAGATTTCATAGCGTGGCGGTGCGTTTCCCTCTGGTTGTGGGGTGAGCCTGCCGAAGCTGATGCACAGGGCTCGATGGAGGCTAAGCCTATTTGAGAGACTGTAACCGGCTTCTTCTAGTGCCTGTTTCCAGAGCTGTGATTCTCAAACAGAATGGACCCCAGACAGCCCCTGCTTCTGTGCTTGAATTGTCCACAGCAGAATATCTGCCTGGCTTCCCTTTCATTTCGTGTGCTTCTGGGCCTCCTTCCAACACAATGCAGGCTCAGGAGACGGCAACTGAGTTTAATATTAATCAAAGCCAATCATAACTAGAAAAATAAATCTCATACAAAAAAATGTCCTGTAATGTATTCTAAACTCAAATGGAAACCACATACAGGCTCTTCTTCGGGTATCAATCGAAAGTGAAAAACAGACTTGTCCAACAACAGAATAGTTGCAGGATTTAGGCTGCAGGAACTGAGCGAATTTATCTTTTTTTTTTTTGGACATTGGCCAGTAACTAATATTTTGGATATAAAACAATAGTTTTATCTTGATTTTTTTTAAACACAGACATTTTTAATTAGAATGAATATCAACAATAAAATTTTGCAGAAGTAAACAGGGATATTAGTCATCGATTGCAACAGCCTTTATAACAGGGGTCACTACCTCATACAGAAAATAGTTAGCAGAGTGGGTTCACAGCAACAAATCAACCATGGACCTCTACCATCTACTGAGAGGTGGCGAAGGGGGCTCCCTTTCCAGAAACATGTTAATTTGACCTTGAAATCAGCGCATTTCCTAGGAGTGTGTGTTGATACTTGTAAAAACAAGGAAGGTTGTCTTTTAAGAGAGTCTCAGCATGGTGCCTCACAAGAAATTGGTTTTTGACAAAATGTTTCCACAATCTTGTCTATGATGCTATGAAATCTTTAATATATTGATTTTCTTAGTGAGCTGATTTTTATTAATGACATGTCAATTTCTAACTTTTACTGGAGATTCTGCAGGTGATTTTAATTATAGTAACTCTGGGAAATTAATTTTCTTTCATTCTTCTACAGGAAGAATTATCCTATGGAGGAAATCTTGCTATTTCTCTTAATTATTTTTGACGTCACACTGATTGTTACTGTTTTTCACTGTGTTAAAGTGCAAAATAAACTTCTTCCACAAATGAATTAACGTAAACAGAGGTAGTAGGTGCACTGCTATGCCCTAAAGTGCTGCAGAAATCAAATAGAAAGAGAAGTGTTTAGATTAATCAAGAAAAAAAGATTTAATTATCAAGATTTTTTAAAAAGATGATGATGTGCTCAGTATTGCACCTAAAAGATGGAGATTGATTTCTCTCTGAAGCAGACAACCAGTGCTCAACACGAGGAGCAATTAAAAAAGGGTGGTCTTTTGTAAATTACTCCCAGAAGAAATCTTGGAAATCTTTCATTTTACTCATTTCGGTCCAGTGAACCATGAAGCCATTATGAAGGAACAAAAATACTAGGGAGAAAATTGAAATACAACAGTAATTAACAATATGAATATATCAAAATAAAAATGAATTGGAAAGATCATGGTCATCACATCTTCAACAAAAGTGAAAATGTTAAAACGTTCCCAAAAATCAAATCTCAAACTGAAAGACACTCAAGGCAAACATAGATTGAATCTGGCACCGTTTCGCGGATTGAAATTGAAGGACTCTCGGTAGCATTTCTCTAAATGCATAATGAAACTGTCTTCAAAGGTTTACTTTTCTTATTTTTAAAAATTATTCTTATTTTTTTCAAAAGGACTTTAGCATGAAGGCACATTTTCTATTTACTTTAGAGTCATAGTTAATAACCCCCATCTCAGATTTCACGTTTTACTTCCATATGCTAAATGCCAACAAAGAATAATAGAGAAAAACCATGAGAAACGTGCCCCTATCACAAACACAGATTTCCCTGTGGGTTCTCTAATACTTTACAGACAAATGTTAAAGATTTATTGCACATGAACATCAAACATGGTTTTACTACAGTTCTCATTTGGATCAAATTGACACATTTTACATTCATTTTAGCCTAATGAGATTCTTTCACTACACATTATATTCCGAGTGACCCTGTACATTAAATTTGTGGAATGGAACAAACCCATTGATATAACAAAGCCCTATACTTTCTGGTTTCTTAATTTACAAAAGAGAGAAAACAGTTTAGCAAAATCATAAATCTTGAACAAATGAATATATTAATCGGTACTCAACAGAGAATACAAATACTGTGTAGATAGGTCGTGTTATGCATGAGGCTCAAATACTGCATTGATAGCTAAACTCTTCTCGACTTGGATTATAATCTGAATATTCAGCAGTTCAGGCATATTTCATAATTCAAATCGAGGGACTTAGGAAAGACAAAGTTACAATAGTAACAAGAATGGAAAATTAGATTTGCAATTCATTTTTAATCGTTGCTAACGGGCTGCCGAGATTCAATATTTACTTTTGTGCACAATTACTTCATCTTAAAAATCAGTCTTATAAAACATTCTTGTTGCTTAATCCCGGGGATAAGGAAGGCCGGGGAAGTTTGCAACAAGCAGCTGTAATGCTGTTCCTTGAAGAGGGAATAGGTGACCTTGAAACGAGGTGAAAGGAAACTAGAAAATGTTAATTAAAATTATTAGTGCTGTTTGAGGTGCTTATCTTGTTTACTGCTAAGGTGTTGCTCCCTTCTGCATAATTAGGGGTAATTTTACTCACTTTCAAGTCTGTAATTTTAAATATCACAAAGTTTTATCTTCTAGCATGAACTAATTCATTACTGGTTTGTACGTAACTGCTTGATGTTTTAATCAATACGAGCAACTTCCACAAGTCTGCTGTAATTTATCTAGAGGTTTTTATATATTTTTATAGCAGTAGATTGTGAGTGGTACATGAATTAAAACCTTTTCTTTTTAATTTTTGCTGGAATTTCAACATTATTCTAGGTTTTTGATGTGGGGAAAGGCTTGCTTGATCTGTTCTTTTATATTTACGTGCAAGATTTTACAGGCCAGCAATATGAACAAAATAAGCCTCTCTGAAGTCTATTCTATTTGGAAACAAAATGTTCCTGTTATTTAATCCAAATAAAGACAAAAGACATATTTTTATACTATATAAACAACGAGTGTATATTGTACATTATTGATTATTTAAATCTAGTCTATGCTTTTAGCCATTGCTAAACATTTATATATGGGGCTTAATTTCATGTGAAAATTAATTATCAAAGCGCTTAGTGTTAGGAAGTGCCCAGATAACACGATCATCTTTGTATGCCTAATAATGGTACTTTAAAAATAAATCTTTCTAAGTTTTTCTATAAAATCTTTCATTTTTGAGAAGTTTTTCTCAGTGCAAAGCAGAAAAATATCTAGGCTTGATTTTTTTTTTCATTTAGCACAGTATGATTCTTTTTCTTAAGTAAACTGATAAAAGACATAAAGGTTGTAAAAACGGTGATTGGGTTAAGGCATGCTACTGGTTGTTATTTTAATTAAATTGTAACAGCAAAATGTTTAGTAGTAATATCAATGAACATTGTCAACTGGTTATTTTGTAGCTCAGTGATCTGACTGAAGATCTGGCTGTTTGGAAACCATCCTAAGAAATAACAAGTGTCATTTTTAAAGGGGCGTCACCAGTTCCTGAAGGTATCATCCTGTCTCTGTGTAGAATAGCCTGATAGTGAAATTCAAAGTGGAATATTCTAGAACAGGTTAGAGTTTAACATTCACTAATGTGAATCAGGCTGTATTAATATTACCCCTCCAGGATAAATGAGAATGGGAAGGAGTTCCTGCTATGAGTCCATGCTAGAGCTGGTTTGGGTGAATTATTCCCCCTGGAAACCGAAGGGTCCCTCGTGGTTCAGTAGCATCAAGGACCCTCCAAAAGAGCCATCTGAACCTGGCACAGCACTGTCCTAGATTAAGATCCGGCACGAAGGGTTTCCACGGTGCATGCTGAGTAATTAGTAGGCTCTGAATAACCCATCAGACCCACCGGAGGAGCACTTCCAAACGTGCTAAGGAAACAACCATAGTGACTTCACACGGGACATGCAGGAAGCCAGGCAGGTGCAGAAGGAGCTACAGCCCTCAGAATTATCTATCTGCACATATGTGCAATACAGGCATGGCCCTGGCCGGGTCCCACTTTGTCCATGGAGCTGCCAGCCCCAGGAGGCTCTCTCAAGATCAACCACCAGGTCTTCCTAACCGGAGCCCGACTGTGGCCCCTCTATTGCCCACTCTCCAAAGAACAGTTGAGATCCCTTCTTCCAAATGTTAACCAGGTCCCGTCATGCTAAGGCTGAAAACTCCCCCTGGCTTCCACCCCACTTCCGGCAAAGGCAAACTCCACTCAGCCTCCCCTGTCATCTTATTTGGACCCTTGACCCCTCTTGTGCCCCCATACAGCCCTGTTTCCCTGGTTTTTCCTACTCCTGAAACAAGTCTAGCTGTCCCTGCTGCCCGTTTCCCCATCCCATAGAGCCCTTGGGCTTCCCTGGACACTCGAGTCTGCAGAGAGGCACGCTCAAAGTCCACATCACATTCCTTGACTTTATGGCCATCTCAAAACTCGAGTCTAAGAGACTCTTTGTTGACCTGTTTCTTTCATGGGTATTTAGGAAGTGCCCAGATAACATGATCATCCAGCCTTCCCCAGCCCCTCGGTCCATCCCACGGGGGCATTGTCTGTCTTCTCTGCACTGTACTGACACCCAGGATCTCTGAGTCTGTGAATTCAATACGACCCTTCCATACAGGGGAGGCATCTGTGTGCAGCTCCCTGCAGGCACTGAGGAGCTGGGATTCTGTCCAGCTGAAGCTAACTCCTCCCCAGTCCCCCTTTTTCTCTCTTCCAAGATCCTTTCCCATAGCTGCCTGCCGGAGCCTGCAGGGCCAAAGCTGGTTTGAGAACATCCTGCCATTCCTCAGTTACATATCTCATCTGAAGAACTGTGTGCGCCTTTGCCCAGCACAGCTGGCCTGTGGCAGTGGGAAGAGCGTCTGGCACATGGTGAGTGCTCACCGCCTGGCCCATGGCTGGGCCAGCTTTCCATCTGTCTGAGCCCACGGAGCTGAAGTCCGTGGCCTGCCTGGGGTAGAAGAGAACAGTGTTGAGCAACCACTGGGAAGAAGGGCTCTGAATGCCTGCCCATCGGCCGGGATGAGTGTGGCCCTCTATGCCCTCCCCTAGTGCCCGTGAACCCAAGGTTTTCTTAGCTTTGAGTGCTGGCGGCTGTGAGAGCTCTTAGCTCAGTCAGAGCAGAAGTTCAATAGCTGCCCATACCCAAGAAGGCTGTAAGTCACCATGTCTTCCTGCAGGCCCGCCTGTGGGCCGTTTCTCCATGTCTATTCTCATCTCGCTCCCTTCCTAATGAAGGTGACAAAACTCCACCTATGCTTTGGTGATGTCATCAGTCCCTTTCCAGCAATGGAAGCTGCTTCCTGCTCATCACCGAATGAGAGCTGTGCCCTTGACCCACAAGATGTCAGGTTCGGATTTGCGCTCTATCCTTTCCGGCTAATATTAGCCCCAACTCCAAGACCAAACATTGTTCTTGGAACAATATTCATTGTAAGGAAACTTTTGAATGACGAGTGATTGTATTTCACGAGCAGATGAATCTCCTATATTCAGTTTGGGAGACTGGAAAATTCTGAGGATTTTAGCTATTCTTAGTAATACTGCTACAAATAATAATAATAATTGGCTGGGTGCTGTGGCTCATGCTTGTAATCCCAGCAATTTGGGAGGCCAAGGTGGGTGGATCACTTCAGCCCAGCAGTTCAAGACCAGCCTGGCCAACAAAGGGAGACCCCATGTCTACAAAAAAAAAATACAAAAAATTAGCCAGGTATGGTGGTGCTCACCTGTAGTCCCAGCCACCGAGGTAGGAGAGTGCCTTGAGTCCAGGAATTCAAAGCTGCAGTGAGCCATGATCATACCACTGCACTCCAGCCCGGGTGACAGGGAGACCCTATCTCAAAACATAATGATAAGGCCAGGCACGGGGGCTTGGTGGCTCATGCCTGTAATTCCAGCACTTCAGGAGGCCAAGGCTGTCAGATCACTTGAGGTCAGAAGTTCAAGACCAGCCTGGTCAACATAGCGAAACCCCATCTTTACTAAAAATATAAAGATTAACTGGGCATGTTAGTGAGAGCCTGTAATCCCAGCTACTTGGAAGGTTGAGGCAGAAGAATCACTTGAACCTGGGTGATGGAGGTTGCAGTGAGCTGAGATTGCACCATTGCACTCCAGCCTGGGAGACAGAGCAAGACTCCATCTCAAATAATAATAATCATAGTTCTGAGAGTCACAGGAACACTCACAATCACAAGAACCCAGAGAGGCTGTGTTAATTTTATAATAAGCATTTATGCTCAGAGAGCCAAGAGACTTGCTGAAAGCCTCGCTGTTGGAAAGCACATCCCTCTGACCCCATCCGTTTCCTTCCTTCCAGCTCAGGGACTGTCTCATCAATTAAGAAGATATCAGTCCATACCAAAAGAAATATTATTCAACAAAAACAAAGTAACTTAGGTGTGGGGCAGTTTTCTCCTTCCACTTTTCTAAACCTTTTGTTGATTGAACGCGTATCAATGTGGTAGCAATGGATGGGCCGCACGAAAGCCCGGCCAGCTTAAACGCAAGTTCATTTTTGAATCTGCGGTATGTTTGCTCAGAGCCAAAGGCCAAGGGGATTTATATGGTTGTTGGAAGTATTTTCCCGGAGGAGTTAAAAAATATTCTGCAATAGCCGGTTTTTTAATAAACTCTGAGATTGATTTGCTTCCAACCCGCTCCCTGCTTATCTTACTGGCTCACTGTTAATAGTCCCCAGGGAACTGAGAGAGATTGGTGAACACGCTGGATGGAGGAGGCGAGGGAAGTTTTAGAGGAAGACAGTGATGACCCGGACCTCGAGCCACTGAAAACATTTTTGAGAAGTAATACTTTCTGACCGGGTCTTGTCAGCTTCCTCCTACCCACCCCCGAGGCCCCCTGCTGCTGTCATCCACAATCACAATATTCTTTAAGAACAAGACAGAAAAATTGTTTTCCTACAAGAACACTGGCCTCTTTCTCTTCCCAGGGATACGCTCTGTCAGTGGGAAGTTTCTAGAGCAATGGTGGCCTTCTAGAAGACTGTCTCCTCTCTGAGCACTGTCCAGATGGCTCAGAGATGTCCTTGTGTATGAAGATGAGACTCGGGGAAGGAAATTTACAATGAGACTTTGAGGCTGGACATGGTGGTGGGTATCTACAGTCCCAGCTATTTAGGAGGCTGAGGAAGGAGGGGACCCTGAACCTGGGAGTCGGGGCCACAGTGAGCTGTAATCATGCCTTGGCAATCTAGACTGGGCAACATAATGAGACTCTATCTCTTCGGAAAAAAAATATAAGCCCTTGAATGCTGTAGCTGACAATGAGCTTGGCATGACCTGAGGATGCCCTTCTTGCTCTGAAGATGGGAAACAGATTAGGAAATTATCCAGGGCCATAAGCCGGGATGCCCTGATTCTGGGCCATTTACAAAGACACTGGTGGTTTTCCTAGACAATGATGTCTGTCCTCTGGTTTTGAACACTCTCTCTCAGTAGTCCAGCGATTCCCAGGCATCTAGACTCATCTCTGCTTCCCCGCCCAGCACTGGAGTCCTGGGTCCACCTGCTGGACCCATGTCTCCAGTGGAATGTCTACGAGCCTGGCAAATTCAGCCTGCCCTGAGCTTCTTAACTTTTGCTTCCCTCCCCATAAAAAGATTTTCCTTCCTTCACTCTTCTCCCCTCCCTACCCCTTACACTCTGTAAACATCACTGCCATTTATTCTGTTGTTGAGGCCTAAAACCCAGGAGGCACCTGTCACGTCTCTCTTTCTGTCTTGCTTCAATTCCAGTCCAACAGCAAGTCCTGTGCTGATTTTTTCCACATTTCTTCTACTTCCATTGGCCTGATTCTAGCCACTCCATTCTCCTCTGGACGCCTGGAAGAGCTTCTGAAACACACTTTCTCCTTCAACTCTGAACCCCTTCCTCTCCTACAAAGGCAAGAGTGATCTTAGCATCACATAAAGCAGCTCATATAAAGCTACTGCTAACACCCCCTCACCCTTGGCTGTTCCAGCAGTGGCTGCTGGACCTTACTCCTCCAGACCCTGGCAGGGCCGGTTCCTCCTCCTCATTTGTGTCCCAGGTAAGTGGCAATTCCCAAGAGGGATCCTCCCCGACTATCTTCCCTCTTGCCCACGTGACTCTGCTTCTCTTCGTTTTTTTTTTTTTTTTTTTTTTTTTGAGACAGAGTTTCACTCTTGTTACCCAGGCTGGAGTGCAATGGTGCGATCTCGGCTCACCACAACCTCCGTCTCCTGGGTTCAGGCAATTCTCCTGCCTCAGCCTCCTGAGTAGCTGGGATTACAGGCACGCGCCATCATGCCCAGCTAATTTTTTTTTTTTTTTTGTATTTTTTTTAGTAGAGACGGGGTTTCACCATGTTGACCAGGATGGTCTTGATCTGTTGACCTCGTGATCCACCCGCCTCAGCCTTCCAAAGTGCTGGGATTACAGGCTTGAGCCACCGCACCCGGCCCTGCTTCTCTTCTTAATATTGTTCAGAAACCAGCATTCCTGTGTCTCAGCCCTGTCTACTTGCAAGAAGAACAAGCTATGGACTGCGTCCTTGCTCTACTGCCAGCCCGCCCCAGGGCCAGGCTCGGTGAGTGTGTGTGGAGTTGCTATTGGACACAACGGTGTGGAGGTATTGAATGCCACTGAATCATACACTTCACAATGGTTCAAATGCCAAATGCTCTGTTCTCTGTGTAGGACCTAAGCCAAAATAATACATAAATCAAAATGTATTTGGTTTTTCCTGGGATCTGCCCTTCCCCACTGAGGCTCTGCCCTGAAGTTCCAATAGGTATATTTGAAATTCTGGGGGTAGGGGTGGTGACGGAGGGAATCGAGAGAGTATAAGACACCCTTATTTGTTTCTCATGGACTTAAGAAATTCCAGAAGTTGTATGCATTGCAATTTTAGAGAGTGTTGCATGGTCCCAGAGGGTATGGATGAAAACCGGCAGTTGGTCGCTCAGGAAGACAGGAAGGAGGCCTAGAACTGGCAGACTGGGAGTGTCCTGGTCACTGGAATAGTTTGATTCAAGAAACTCCAGCATCTGTTGTTGCTAAGATGGTGATGAAATAACACATCGCGGCAGCTGTGTCGTGTCCTAGACAGAAAATAAAATGTTTTCCAAAGGAACAAACAGGCAGACAGAGAGACATTGCGTGTGAGCATATGGATACGTATTCCGTGTAGTCACACCTACTTACATTCAGACCCTTCCAATGTCATTGGGGAACGTACAGAGTTGGTGGCATTGAAATAACTAAGACAAAGTGCTTAACATTGAGCTTCCCAGGCAGGCAGCGGAATGTGCGGTGCCTTACACAGTACAGCGTCTTCTTCTGCATCTTAGGAGAGCGGGAGGATGAGAACAAAGATGTCCCGCCGACTGAGGGAGTCGTAATAAGGGATGCGCAGCCTGCAGCTGAGCCTCCTCCTCCTGCCATCTGCTCCTGCCTTCCCCAGCTCGGCTCTGCCCCAAAGTTCCTATAGGTATCTTTGAAATTCTGGGTGTACAGAGGGAATCGAGAGCTTGTAAGTCACTGTTGTTTGTTTCTTATGTACTTGAAAAATTCTAAGAGTTGTATGCATTGCAATTTTAGAGAGTTCTACATGGTCCCAGAGGGTGTAAGATTAAAACCGGCAGTTGGTCCTGGGACTAAGTAGCAAAGACACTTTCTGAAGAAAATTTTTTATGTTCACAGCAGTTTTCCCATTTAGAAACACTGAACCAGACTTAGCACAGCAATCTGCACATACGCAAAGTTACAGGTGATAGAGAAAGCCGGGAAATTCATGGGTTTCATTAAGAAGCACAGTGATGACTTCCTTCCCCCTGCCCCAGACACATCTCTGGGCCCGCAGAGATGGGAACTGGGAAGATCTGAAGCCTATCATCAGCGTAAGATTCTTTCTTTCCAAATCAGGTTAAGGGAGTGGGGGACATCTCCTTAGATGTCTGCTAGAAATACCTTAGGAATGAAACAGTCTTTCAGTCACGACTGAGCTTGGAATATGCCTGTGCCTGGCACCAGATCTGCCTGAAAGTTGTTTGTCTTTGCAGAAATTGTTGAAAACCTCTAGAAAGAATGGCGGACATTGATGCAAATATGAACTCACAGCTCAGTGTGTATTTGTGATGCTCAAATGATTGTCTTTCCTTTAAACTGGATGTAGAAACAACTACATTTTTGCCATCACATTCTCTTTCTTCTTCTTCCTTCTCCCATTGAGTTCCAGGGTGGGTGTTCAGGGCTCTGACAGTCTCTGCACCGTCTTTGTCTTTCTGCTATTTGTGGAAGGCATGGGTGTTTTTGGTTATTGCCCCTCCCCTCTTGAAATACTCGTTGAAATGCCAAGATTTCTGTATGCAAATGTGAGCCCACAACTCCAGTTGTTCTCATTGAGCTTTGCTGAGAGGATGTGTTGGGAGTTTTCTCTGTGCTGGTTGTCAGATAGGCTTTGCTAATGACGGGGCTTTTCATTTAGGAAAAAATGTCGCTGCAGAAGGAACGAGAAGGGTTAAGATCAAAGGGCAGATGCACTCATTTACAGCATATTTTCATGGGCTCAAACAGTCTCACATGTTCTGTGACATTTGGCCACAATAGAGAGAATTTGGAGAGCCAGTGAGGTCAGGTGGGCGTCTTGGGAGAAAAACACAGAGAAATACTATAAAATATGTGCAGTTAAGCGGAAAAATCAGCATCTGCCAGCTTTTTGTCTTCTTGTTTTTTGGATTCACAGGAAAGTGTGTGTGTGTGTGTGTGTGTGTGTGTGTGTGTGTGTGTGTGTCTCCACGCGTGCCTGCGCCTGGGACTTCAGCTTTGGAAATGAGAGAGGAGGCAGAGAAGCAGCAGGCTCTTGGGATGCTGAGGTGAGGGACTCGTGCATTTAAACCAAGTGCCTCCTTCACATGTGCAGATGCAGACAACACAGGCTGCTGCCTCAAGGTGAAAAGTTTTGTGTCTATTTTCCCCTTTGAGTTTGTATGCTCAAAGACGGCCAGCCCTGGGGTAGATGCCACCAGCCAGAGAAGTCACCCTTTCACAGCATGCCGCTTCCTGCACGGAGGCTCCAGAAAACACCCTTAGGAGCCACCAAAGGCCTGGCATGGGCGGTGAGCAGGGGCTCTGGCCTGCACCACAGAAAACCTGCGTGTGTGGAGCCGGAGTATGCGAGTCTCGACCCCTGAGGGTGTGAGCTGTCGCCGTTTTCACTGGGTCTTTGTTTTCTTACGAACATCACCATGCCCGAGTTTACCACTGTGTTTGGCATGAACACTGCAGCGTCCACCCTGCTTTGAGACCATTTCCTCCTCCACTGGCAGGAAGCCCTCCACTTTCCAGGAAGCCCACGCTGAGGCGGAGTTGGGTGGGTGGGGTATTTATTAGGAATCAACCCTTCTAGAAGGACTGAGAGGACAGGAAACAGCCACTGCTACATGGGACAAAGTGCCCGTCATGGAGGCCTTGAGCAAGGGGCCCGAGGCAGGTTTTCTTGTGTTGGACTGCAGTGGCCAAGCCTTCCTTCCCAGCCCAGCACCACCCGCTGTTGCCCGTGGGCTGCCTGGGCATGGGTGTACCCCAGGCAGGGCTGCTTCTTGCAGCAGAGGCAAACCCTAGGCAGCTGACACCTGTAACCCGGAGTCCTCCTGTGGTCTGGGGGCTTTGCAGGGATCTGAACGAGGCCGTTCCGTATCCCCTGTGGGGCTCAGATCCACTTTATGCCCAGTCAAGGAGCAGCCCCTGCAGAACTGTGCGGGCCTCTCTTCCTGGGGATCCTGCATTTGCATCACCCTCTCCACATCCATCCCAGGTCCCCCTGTCCTCAGCTAGCACATCGGGCTGACCACAACCTCATGGGCAGCCCGGTGGTGGGATTGGACTGTCTCCCCATGGGGTCGAGCCCTCGGTCTCCATGCCTTTTTTAGGCAAGGCTGTTGCACCTGTCCTTTTACCCTCACAGGGGTCAGGGGAGCACCAGGAAGCGCCCAAGTGGACACGTTGTCTTCCTCCCCAGTTGTGTCAAAGCAGCTTGACCTCCTCCTGAGGACCAGGCTCAATCCTTCTGCCAGGATGGTGATTGTCCCTCTGCCTGCTGGGGTCCAGGTGGTGGCCACAGCTTAGAGTTCCATGGGACTCTTACGGTACCTCTCAGGGAAATTATGTGTTCTTTGGGGAACAGGACCCTAACCCTACAGAATGCAGAGATCCTGGGATAAAACACCAGCTGCCCCAGGAGGTCTGTGTGAGTTGACAGCAGTGCCACTCTTGCCATAGCACAGTCACTGCTCCGTGAATTCTTCCCATCGGGACAGGGCACCTTGTAGAGGTTTTGCCTCCTGGAAGGGGCACCCTGTCCTTATGGACTGCTATCCCCAGGGGAGCCTCAGCAAAGCCTCCTTCCACCCCTCCACCAGGCGCCACTCCTGAGTGTGCAGCATGTGGCACCCTCAATGCCTTCTGGGGTTCCGGGCACACTCCTGCAACTGCCTTGCTGAACGGTCAGCCCTGTAACATTATGTGGCATCCTACAATGCTGAGTCAAACACTTCCTCGGCCCTCAGATGGTGCCAGCTGAGGCCCAGTGGACAGGAAAGGCAAACTCATACCCAGAGGATATGCCCGTTCCGATGGTAACACACACATCGCTAGCCCTTCCATGTGAAGGAACCCGATGAAGTCTACTTTCCACCAATCAACCAGGGAGACTCTTCCAGGCTCCGTTGCTGGCAGATTGGACATTGAGGGGCAGCAGCAGTTAAACCATCCTTGGCAAGAAGAGCTCATGCTCTTGGGCCAGGAAGCCTTTGTCTCTCCCAAGGTGATCATCCCATCAATGGACCCAGCATGCCACCACGGGGGCAGCCCATGGCAGGCGCTGGCCAATGACAATTGGCTGCATCACTGTGATTTCTGCCTGACGTAAAGCTTGTTGAATCCAGTGTGAACAGGAATCCTGATAAGTCAGTTGAGTGAAAATCCCCCACCCTGGGTGTCTGACCATCCTGGATATCTTGTCACTCTGGCCTGGCTTCAAGCAATAATTCTATCACGTCAGTTTTGCCGGGACCCTCTGATCCCTGATGTTTCCTTTTGGTAGTTTTCCATTCACTCACTTGCAAACTTTGCTCTTTGGGCAGAAATTCCTGCTTATCCTTGTTGCAGTCAAAGTTGAGTATGGGCCGGGTGCAGTGGCTCATGCCTGTAATCCCAGCACTTTGGGAGGCTGAGGCAGGCAGATCACTTGAGGTCAGGAGCTTGAATCCAGCCTGGCCAATGTGACAAAACCCCATCTCTACAAAGAATATAAAAATTAGTCAGGCATGGTGGTGGGCGCCTGTAATCCCAGCTACTTGGGAGGCTTAGGCAGGAGAATGGCTTGAACCCAGGGGGTGGAAGTTGCAATGAGCTGAGATGGCACCACTGCACTCCAGCCTGGGTGACAGAGTGAGACACTATCCACTCCCACAAAAAAAAGTTGAGTGCAGTCACTCATCCCCATGTGCTGTAAGGTCCCTGTACCCCTCACCACGGCCCCATGAATAAAGTCAGCCTTACCACGTGAACAAGTGTGTGAGTTAATTTTTTGTTCAACAGTGTCTGTGTCCAGATTTCCTCTTCTCATCAGGACACCAGTCCTATTGGATCCAGGCCCACCTTAATGATCTCATTTTAATCTAATCATCTTTTGAAAGATCATATTTCCAAATGCAATCACACTCAGTGGTATGGGTGTTACGACCTCAACACGTGAATTTTAGGGAGGTCACAGTTCAGCTCGCAACAGCCCTGAAGCCTCATTGAGGTCCCGTTGGTTTCTCTCCTGCCTTCTCTGCAGCATGTTGGGGTTCAGATGCTCACTTTCCTTCCTCATTTCTTCACCTCCCCCCTCCCCTGAACAGTCTGATGCCCGTCCAGCTCCCAGCACACACTGAGCCACTCTCTTGCAGGGCAAGGCTTTGCAGACAGATCTGGGCACACATTTATTGGCAAACAGTAGCAGTAAGCCAGCTGAGTTCTCTATGCCCCACTGAAAGAACTAGAATTAATGGACAGACAGTAGAAGGAGAAGGCAGATCTTGGCACAGGGAAGGGGAGAAGACGCTCAGCATTTCAATAACCAGCAACATTACTAAGGAACACTGGGGGAGCCAGGCTCACCTCACCACTGATAAGCTTCAGCAGGCCCTGGATCACTGCTTCTTTCTTGGAGAAACTAGATGAAGATCTTAAAATTGGGTGAGGTGCTGACCTCAAGCACCAGGAGGCAACTCCAGGCCCGGCAAGCTCTTTTCTTTGTCCTCCTTGGCTGTCCCTTTCCACATGGCGCCATCCAGATCCTGCACACCAGGGCTCTCTCTTCACCTAAGTGTTGGCTGCCTTGCAATTTCTGGGTCCACACTCAAGCCTTTGGCTCATTCAACCTCAATTCAAACCCGTTGCCTCCTCTGTCAAGGGCAACTCTCCAGGCAACCTCTGCTCCGTCATCCTTGCTGCTGCCTGCCCTTGGAATATTCCAGTTACCTTTGAAGGAGAATCAAGAACAGGAGGGGTGCCCTGGGATGGCTCCCACCCCCAGCTATCTCTTTCTAGCCTCTCCACCAACTGCCTACTCTGGGCTCACTTACATTCTCTGCGAATTTTTGAGATAATTTCCTAAATGGTTGTTCTCTCTCTAGTTTCTTATTCTATTAGCAATCATGGGTATCACTGATTACAATTTCTAATTTTAAATTAAAAAAACTAATATGTGCACATGTAAAGAAGGTATGTTAACTATGCTGGATTCTGCCCAGTCCTCTCCCAGACACTACCCCTGCTCACCATTCCTTCAGCAACCTGCCTTTGTTCCCTGCCAAAAACACTCCTACTGAGACCTCAGCTTCTGACCAAGGCTCTTGAGGTCAATCTGGGGTGCTTGGTTCATGGGCAGCGCTCTGCCCAACGGTCTCTGCCTCTTCTCTGCTGCATCCCTTCACCTTTTGCATCAAGCGGAGGAGCGCAGTGTTTGCGGTGGCTGGCCTGGCCATCCTGTCCCACATCTCCCCCTTCTGCATCAAGCGGAGGAGCGCGGTGTTTGCGGTGGCTGGCCTGGCCATCCTGTCCCACATCTCCCCCTTCTGCATCAAGCGGAGGAGCGCGGTGTTTGCGGTGGCTGGCCTGGCCATCCTGTCCCACATCTCCCCCTTTTGCATGGACCCCTTCATCTTGTGCTGCAACACTTTGTGTGAGGGTTTCTTGCCATCCACACTTGGCAATGGCAGCTCTTTTCTTCTGCCTCCAATGACGCCTCACACAAGTAAGTGCCCAGGAAGCACTTCCTGAGCAAGTGAATGGATGTGTGGAACCTCCTCTACTTGTATGGCCCCTGACCCACCATGTTCACACCTCATCATCATCCCATCCATCCCCATGACTCCTTCAGGTTATGGACAAGAAGTGGAAGCTTGGGTCATGCACGTGACACCTAGAGAGACCAGTGAGGATTCCAGTGTGGAATCCTCTGGGCCCTGGTGCTGCGTGCATGGAGGAAGTGGGTCTCTTGGAGCATAAGGATGCAAACTGCTTGTGCCCTGACAGCAGCCGGGCAGCTCCCGCTGGGAACTGAGTTGGGTGGCATTTTGGGAAGAAAGAAGCAGGAACCGGGGGCCGAAGCCTTATCACCCACAGGTCACGGCAGGACATTCACTTCACTAAGTCCTGAAGCCAGCAGAGCATGACTGGAAGCTTGTGTGCTCTCTGGGACTCAGACCATGTGGTTGCGGGACCTAGGAGGCTGTGAGTGCAAGAATTTGAGGTGCAGAGCCCTGGGAACTGGCATCCCTGTGGCAGGAAGCAGGAATGGAGGGACAAGGTGAGGGCCAGGCAGATGACCATCAGGGGAGCCTGAAGGCCCAGGCTGTCAGACACCCAAGCATCAACCAGGCCGGTGGGCAGGGACAGCCTAGGGACACCCCCTCCAACTCTCAGCAGCAGGAGCTGGTGCCAAGAGGAAAGGTCAGGCAGGAGGCTGGCATTCACAGGAAGGCCAGGCAGACACTTCCCATGCTGTGGCTGGTCTGCCCATCACCACACTTCCATGACACACACAAAGGCATGAACAGCCCTGCAGAGCTGGAATCATAGAAAAGAATGTCTTCTCCTGGGGAATAACCATATGGGGGCTAAAACAGGCAAAATCGGGGCACAGGGTAAACTGGCATGTTTCAGGAAATAGCATTTCAGGGCACCCATGCAAAAATCAGGAGGGTTTTATCCTTATAATCCCAACAGTCCCTTCATCTCTGCAGTGCTCTTCAGATTTCAGGCCTCTCCCTGAACGTCTCATTTGAGCTTGCCGGGCCTGAGACTCAGAGCAGGCAGGAGCCCGCATTTCCTCCTGGGGGAGTCTCAGGGCCTGGCTGATGTCAAGGACAGGAAGACACTCATTCATGGTCCCAAGGCAACGAAAGAAAGTGCCAGGGCTCGAACCCTGGCTCTCAGCTACTGCCTCGACAAACTACTTACTCACAAATATTACAGGGTTCCTGGCAAAAGAGGCCATTGGGGAGGGTGTGAATAAGCTCAGAAGTCACTTCTATTTTCTATAGGTGGAAAGCTGTGGGTCATAGCTTTCTACTTTCAGATTTTCTATGTATCTAATATTATTATCATTGTGCCTCAAGGTAGATCATTATAATTAAATAATAAAACAAATGGAAACTCTATAGCAGGCCAGCCACTAGGAGGCAGCTTACCTATGTTGCTTCTAATCCTGATCATAACTCTGCAATTGAAATGGAAATTATTCCCATTTAACAGGGGAGAAGACTGATACAGGCTTAAGTTAGTTGCCTCAATTTATATGACTTAACAAATGTCAGAGCTGGAATTCAAATTGAGATCTGTAACTTAGATGCCTGAGTTTTTTTCTGCTACGGTGTACTGCTTCTTAAAAACTCCATGTAACTAATTGAGTATGATTTTCAAATGACATCTTACTATCAACAGCTACAAAATGAGAGGTAAGATGTTTATGAGGGGGAAAAGATGCTAATTATTGTAAGAAACCATGTTCAAGCTTGCATTGGCATTCATTTTTGCTGTTTAAAAATTGTTAAAAGAAAGGCTTCCCTCCCCCAAAATAATACAGATTGGTTTCAGATTTCCTTAGGGATACAAAATAGTTTCGTGGTTGCAACCTTGAACTTTAATTTCACTTCCAGAAAGTAGCAGTGAACTTGTAAAATTCAGCCAATTACTTAATCGCTTTTGTCTCGGTCTCCTCATCTGTAGCATAAAGAGAATTATAGTTCCCATCTCGTAGGGCCATTGCAGCACTTCAGTGAAATAGCACATGCCATAATATTTGCATTATTAGCAAACGTGAGAAAAAATTTCCTATTTTTATTATATAACTTCCTATGCTAAAGAGTTTTTGCTTCAAATATCTAAGAGAGATTTAAGAATTTTGAACTCCCTTAAATAAAAGGCACTACTGCAACCCTCAATTACCTTCCTTGAAATTTAGAAATTATTAACAATATAATTAAAACATCTATTATTTAAAAGTACTTTAAAACAAGGTGGTAATCTGGCAGCCCACGTACTTAATCTAAAACCGGCAAATGTTTTGTGTTCATCCCAAAACATTCTACAATCTTAGACCTGGCATTTTAAAATTAAGAGCTTTTACCTATAAATGTAGGTTTCTAGTTTATCTGGAAAGCTGGGAAACCCTAGAAACCTTGGCCCACGTTCCCACAGTGCTGCACTCCTGGGGGGACCCTGGGTTTGGAGCATGATGGTCCTCGCCGTGCAGAAACCACCCCTGCTTCCGCGCCCACCTCACGCCCCACTGGGTTGCACTAACCCGCCTGCTGTCCCTACATCTGCCCCTTTGGACATTTGGGTTTATGATCCTTGCTCCAAAATCATAAAGCAAGGATCTGTGTTTGAACTGGCTCAATACAGCATAATAAAGCAAATATGTTTGAACGTAGTTTTGCATTATCAGACTGAGAACATGTCGCATCAGTAACTAACTCAACCCTCAAAGTGGTTTAGCCCTTTGTCATCCACTGGGTGCACTACATTGGTTTTTCTGAAGTTTGGAAGTCTTGCCTTTGGGATTCTAATTCCTTCCTAATATTCTGGAAAACAGCAGAACTAGTGTAGTCTGGACGGGCAAAGGGGTGAGAAGGGGCTGGTGTGATTGTTTCCGTGTCCCCTTGCCGGTCTCCTTGCTCCTGCCTCTCTCCCTGACCCTGGCTTCTTCAGCAGCACCTTGGCAACCCTGTCCAGCCCACAGAACATTCCAGATGGGTAGGTTTTCCTTTGGCTGTCCTTGAGGCTTACCCGCAAACTAGTTATGCTTTCCAAATTGCAGTGGGAGCCGGTTCTTTACCATTCACCACCATTTAGTCTTTTCCCACACTGTGCTCATTTTTTTTTTTTTTGACACAGAGTCTCTGTTGCCCAGGCTGAAGTGCAGTGGTGCGGTCTTGGCCCACTGCGACCTCCACCTCCCGGGTTCAAGTGATTCTCCTGCCTCAGCCTCCTGAGTCGCTGGGACTACAGGCACACACCACCATGCCCAGCTGATTTTTTTGTAATTTTAGTAGAGACAGGGTTTCACCATGTTAGCCAGGAAGGCCTCAATCTCCTGACTTCCTGATCTGCCTGCCTTGGCCTCCCAAAGTGCTGGGATTACAGCTGTGAGACACCCGCTGGGCTGCTCAGTCATTTTTATACAACCCTCGGGTTCTTACCTCTCCTCTGGCCATTCGCCTCCATGGCCTTCTGGGTCCTTGGCCTAGAGCAGAGCTCAGAAAAGATGGCTGAATACAAGAACGAATGAGCAAGGAAATGATTTCCCTTTCAATTACTCTCGGGGTGGGTGGACAAAGAACGAAATTTAAAATGGTGTGGAAAATGATTTCTTTTCCGAGTAACCCGACTGGAGCAAACAGGTAAATGCTCTTCATCTACTTGAATTGTGTATTGTTTTACCAAACCGTGACCAAGGACTTTCTCTGGTCTGAATTTCTTAACTAGTCCTTGGATGAGAAAGACAGAGGAGGTGACAAAGACATGGTCCTTGTCCTCCAGAAGCCACGGTCCGAGGAGGTGGGTGTGGAAGGCCAGCATGATCATGTCGCTTAATGATGAGAATCCGTTCTGAGGCCTGTGTCATTACTTTATCAGAAGCATGGCCCAGCACTTCTGTTAGGCTGGAAATGACATGTTGTGATCTTTGACTTCCAACGTCATGGCGAAAGAGCTGCATCTTGAAGAATGGCAACCAGCCTGGCAAGGGACACTGGCTTATACAGCTCTTATCTACCTGGGCAAGAGCAGGGCTGCATTGGGAAGGCAGTGAGCGAGCAGAGCTGGGGAAAAGGCAGAGCGGGGTCTTGGGCATTTCCCTAAAGCTGTGGTTTTCAAAAGAACGGGAGAAAATCAACGTGCCCCCATCAAAGTACTCTTTTCCTTGCTCAGTTTGTGACAAGTGAGGATAAGAAGACTGTCTTTGCTTACCCTTCGAGCTCCAGAAAACACTGAGGTAGCAGAAGATAGGATGTGGTGGCAGTGGCCATGGACAGAGGAAGGAAGGCAGGAGGAGAGAACTCTACTCTCCAGAGCAGAGCCAGGAAATCCATGTTTGATGGTAAGCTAGGTATCGCTCTGCTGTCACCTCTATTCCAGGCAGCCTAAGCAGCTGGCACCTCGGCTCCTGGGGCAGCATCCTCAGGAGATGTTAGGCTCGTGTGCTTTCTGAACCCCTCACCAGCACCCCACTTCCCACCTCCCAGAAGGATGTGTGCTGAAGCCCTGGATAATGAGGGTTCTTAGAGTGGGGGAAAGGAAGGTCTGCAGGCTCAGTAGCCTTGGGCCCAGGTGTAAGGTCTTTTAGGCTGACTGACTGCACCACAGACTGCATGGTAACCCCTGTGATCCACACATATACTTCCAGATGAGTTCCTGGAACTAGAAAGTCTGAAGTAACTGGAAAACCACAAAAGGAAAAGAATGACCAACCATTGCAGTGCCTAATTAACTTTGAGACATACTTGTATTGTTCCTTACTCCGGCCTCAGCTGATAAGGCAACTGGACTTTGTAACCAACTTTGCTCAACTAATAGGTCAACCTCATGACTCCAGACTCTACAACCCCCTCCCATCTCTCAAAACCCTCCCTGAACTGGAACTTCTGTAACTTTCCCCTGACAACCCCAAACCTATAAAACCAACCCCTGTCCCACCACCCTCCGCTGACTCTCTTTTTGAACCCAGCCCACCCACACGCAGGTGAATAAACAGCCATGTTGCTCACACAAAGCCTGTTTAGGGGGTATCTTCATTCAGAGAGTGTTTAACACCAGGCATGGCTCCAGGTACTTCGGTGAGGAGAGGGGGCTCGGCCCTCCCTCCACAGGCTCCACTGGAAAGACACACAGAAAACAAGGGCGCCCTCCGGAGAAGCACTTGGCTGCACTGGGAGGGTCAGAAGCTCACGTCCCCTGTGTTTTGATTGGGCATGAAATCCTGTGCAAAACTCCATGAAATGTTGGTCCCGATTGCAGGCCCATGAGTTGTGGCCATCTTGGCAGAGCGTTACAGGACCACGGCCAAGATGCTGAGCACGGCCCCCGTGCTCTGAAAATTCCAACCTTTAAAATCCATTCTGAAGATGTGATTTAATTAAATGCTATGTGCTTGAAACTGGTTCAAATTAGTTTATCTATTTCTGATGACTGTCTCCCATGCGAGTGCACATATTAACCATGCAGAATGCACGGGCTGCTCGCAGACTAGGACAAAATACTTTTCTGCTATTTAGGATTTTAAAAAATAAATAAATAAGTGAAATGACTGCCCTTAAATCGGTAAACCAATTCCAGCCACCATAAAGTCTTAAAAAAAAAAGCCAGACGTCTTCTAAAACTCTTTTATGAGTGCACACGGTGAAAGCACTGCCAGTATTATTGTTTGTGAATAAAATGTAAATCAGTGCTTTTGTGTTCACCTGTAAGTTTTTCTTTAAAGCCAGTGACTGCATTTGGAACCTGCAATTCTCAACAAAAAGAGAAAAGTTCAGTGCTGATTGCTGGATATTTGGACCTCCCAGTGCAAACATTAACTGGCTGAGAGGCCCTCTGGAATGCAATGAGGGGAACAATACCGGGACCGGAGCCAAGCCCAGCAACGCTGGCGCCGGGAACCCAGGGATCTGCCTCCTGGTAGTCAGAGCTGAGCATGGCCCAGCACTCCTGTTAGACTGGAAATGACACACTGTGATTCTTGACTTAGCCAAAGGGATTTTAAATGGAGGGAAGAGCTGGCAAGACAAAAGCTCCTGCACGTTCACCGTGTTTTCTAAAACAAGCCGAGGAAATCAGGAGAAGAGACTGAAGTCTATTACACTTGATCCAGTTAAGTCAAGAGTGGAAGCTTTTTAACTGCCGCTATTATTTTTTTTTTGTACTTTCTCATCATGTCCCACCACCCAGAAAGCACAGACATAAAGCAGAAACTTGAAACTGCTTTCATTCCAGCAGAGGGGCACCCCAACATTGCATTATTGACAGGAGGTTGGAAAACACTGACAGCTGCAGAAATTGTACAGTTGAAGTTCAATTCCCCGGAGTGGGAACAATATACTGATGGGATTAATTCTGTTTGGAATTGTTAAAATAAGAAAAGGTTATGGGGCTGAGGAAGGGACCTGCCTTTTCTTCCTGCGAACAAAGGCATACCTTGTATCTTCCCTGGCGTCCTTGGAGTGTCATTTCCAACCTTTTGAAACTGTATCTGATTATCCATGTGGCAATTAATCATAATTAAGCAGGCCTGAGGTTTGGAGAGGTACAAAGAAGGTGGCTAAGAGCTGGCTTGGGTCCTGGGAAACCCCCTTCACCGTTTTGGGCTGCAGAGCCTCTTGTTCTGGAAGGATGAGAAACTGCTAAAAGGCAGAGGGAGGCAAGGAGGGCTGGGGGGACAGAAATTTGCAGGGGTGGGCACCAGACACAGGTTTCCTTCTGGTCCCCTTCCCTTTCTTTGGCGATTGCAGCTCTTCACCAAGCTCCAGTACGGTGGAAGCCAGGTAACGAATTACCTTTCTAATGCCAAGTGATTTGGATCCATTCTTACAAACCAGATTTTTTCAATTTATTACAGGAAAACATTCAATCATTATACACTGGCACTGGGTCTGGGGCACATGGAATTCTCCTCTCTCTGCTCCACCCCCAATGAGCATTTTAAAAGCTTAGCAAGCCCAGAATGCCGTCTTATTAAAATTTTTTATATATTTATAATTAAAATACGGGGCTGGCATTCAAATCGTTTTAACAGATGTAATCGGACACGCAAGGCTTCCCCCAGCCCAGGTCAGGCGAGAAACAATGGTTGCTTTAACTCCGGACTTCGGCTCGGGTTTCTGTTTGCACATGGGCCCAATTTGTACCATTTATGATTCGGTTTAAGTAAGTTGATGTGCTATTTATTTAGGAGAATTGCCATTTCAGAATATTGCCATATTCCCCCAACCACTGCATTGCCGTGTGGCCGTGGCCCATCCTGCCTGCGATGGGGCTGTTGCCGTAGCCCTGACTCCTCGCTGACGGCACTGCCCGAGGACATGGCTTTCCGGGTGACTTTCCAAGGTTGCTGCGTGGGCGGTTTGCGTGTTGTGTTCACAGAGAAAGCTACAGCACGAATGCTAGACCCTAAGACTGTATATACAGCTGGACACAAAGGAAGAGCTGAAGTCACTCGGAAACGCAAATCATCCACACCCACACCATCCATGGGCATCCCTGAAGTGCAGTCCAGGTGGATGGAGCAGCCAGAGAGCCCTGTGCCTTCAGGGCTCCCAGGATGCCAACCCGTACCCTGGAAGGCAGGGGAAAGTCAGTCCAGGAGAGCAAGGGCTTGGCTCCATCCTTCCTTGTTCTTTGATGCCGTATTAAACTTGGAAGCTTGATGATATCAAGTAGTACAAACCAAGATGACTGTTTCCTCTACTACTCTACTGATAAGTGATACATTGTATTAAACTTAGCTTCCAAAGGCGATGAGCCAGCCCTCCTGACTCCTTCGCAGCCTGCCCCTGCAGAGAGGAGTTAGCATTCTCACACCTGGTGTTCCTCCCTGGGGAGAGTCCCTTCCCTGTGTCCTCAGCTGGCCCTGCAGGCATTTCCAGCCCCCATTCTTTCTGCTGGACTGGATGCTGGCCTGTCCTGACTCCCTGTCCCATGATTGTCCTTCCTACCTTGGTGCCTGGACTCAAGCTCTTCCTGGGAGCTGCACTTCATTCCTTACTAGAGGCCCGCCTCCAAATCCAGATGCCTCTCCTCGAAAGGTTTCCCAAATGCATCTGACCTTGACCTCTAGAGGGTGGCTGACCTCAGCCTACTTTTCCCTGTAGCTGCCGCAATGACCTCTGGCCAGAGTGGATGTTGCAGAGAGGACATTCACACACCTGCTCATTTACCCCGTGAGGTCGTCATCATGATTCCCAGTCACAGAAAGACTCTGCACTTTGATTTCATCGAGAGATTGTTTCCCAGGCAGCAACTGTGGGAGGTGGCAGAGAGATGAGAAAGTGTGGTCCTGTGTCCCCAGATGGAGACTCTCACTGTTTCACACTAAGGTCACCTGCCCTTCCTGATTAAAGTGCTTAAGGGGCTTTAATGAGTCCACGTCTCATTTGGCTTTCTGCGGTCCTCAGCCTCACCCAGAGCTGTCCCATCCCAGGGAGCAGCTCCCACCAGGGTCCTCTGGCGATAGCTTCTGCTCTTCAGCCATCAGCTTCACAGCTGACCCCCTGGTATTCCACTGCCCAGGCTCCTCTCCCCATGTATGGACAAATTCCATTTTCCAGCTGATTACCCTTCGTGACTTGTTGGGTTAGGCGCCTAGGAGGAATGGCAGTGATTGCCAAGGGACTGGGCAATCACAAGGGTGCCAGGACTGGGGATTGGGAAAACCTGCTTTTCACTTTGAGAAAAGCCCTGGTCCCCAGACACCTCTTTTTTCCCCTTCATATCTGGTTTAACACGTGATCAGCAGCTGGAAATCACATAAAGATAAATTAATAACCACAATTGAGATGTCTTCCAAAAGAAACAGTTATGGAAGGAAAAAGAGAAAACAGACGCATGATTCATACTCTCGGGCTCTCTTGACTTTTCATTTTTCTAAAGATAATTACAGCATTGTTTGCCTTTTTATGCGTAAAAAACAGATAAAATAAACATTTGAGGGGAAGGAGGAGGTATTGCCATTTTTAAAGAAAAGGGCCCTGGGGCTCTGTTTGGTTGCCACGGGCCTCTGGAAACCCCATTTTGTTTCTGGAGTGGAGTTTCACTAACACCCTTACGTGCAGGATCACTCTGGCACAGGCACGGGAAGCACGAGGTGCTCTCTGTCCAGCTCCCCGAAGGAAAACAGTCAGGTGTGCCTGAGGAGCTGCAATGAATTAAAAGCCGGGAATCAATGTATGTCAGGAGAATGTGCTTGTCCCAGGGACAGTGCTGTGAATGTGGCACGTGAGCCAAGCTTCAGTAACCGGGTCAAAATGCCTTTCTCTTCAGAGATGAGGGGTCTCATTTGTCTCAGTAAGATCCAGGAACTGAGAAACTGCCCCTATTTTAAGCAGCAAGTCACCCCCAAAATCTAGACCCAGATCTCATCCAGAAAACTATCCCTGAGCCATGCCTCCCACATCTGCCTTCCCTTCCTGTCTTTTTAGGGGGTGCAGGTAGTAACTCGTGTCTGGAGGCTGTCCTCCGATCACCCTGAAATCCTTCCCGGGGCCCACAGCTGGGAAGAGGGCTTCTCCCTGCCAACCAAACCCTGCAGCTCACAGCAGGGCAGTTGTTTTTGGAGATGCGATCTGGATGCTCCCTCTCCCCCTCACCAGTCCTGTTCCCCCGGTCTTGGTCCTTCTGCCTTCACTTTCTAGGGAAGCTGTGGGAGCTGGCAGATGTCACTCTCTGCAAATGGCAAGGGCAGCAGTCAAGACCACGCACAAGTGAATTCAGGTCTGCAGCTTTGGGGATTCTGTGCTAGGAAGATGGTGGGGTGGAGGGGGCAGGAATGTTGGTGTTAGAATAGCTGAGGAGGGGGAGAATTCTAGAATCTCTGCAGCATCGTATGCACAGAAAAATAAATCAATGGCTGAGATGTCTCTAAAACTCCCATAGGCCTCCCTCCGTCCTAGGGGCTGGCCACACTGTTTACCTGACTTGGCTCTTGTGTTCTCAGAAATTCATCTCTGAGTTTGTAACAGGTGGAAGGGTTGGTCGGCAGAACACCTCTCCTCTTCACAGCCCAGTGTCGCTGGAACACAGCTATCTGTCAATCCTGACTGCTACCTTCTCTCTGCTCCATCACCCCTGATGGGAGGCCAGCCTCCAGCATGCTTGGAATAGCATTTCTTCAGGCTTTCATGCACTGACCTCTGTGGTTTCTGCAGCCCATGACCTGAAATTCCCAGCAGAGGAGACAGAGTACAAAGGGGTTGACCAGGAGGAGTCCAGGACACAAGAGGAGCCCCGTTCCAGACCCAAGGAGTGTCTTCTGCATCTGACTGCTCCATGGGATGAAGAAAATTCTACTTGTTCCTGTGGTGACTTTTATGAGTTTTGCTGACAAGTTTTTTTCTTATATCAGCTGGAAAATGTTAGATTATCTACATTCAATTTAAATCAAATACATCTACCACTATTGCTGAAAAGAAACTAATTACCAGTGGGATTAGAGTGGGTAGAAATGGCTGGGGGTGGGTGGAAACAAGACAGGTTTTCTTGGAAGGCAGTTTGGATGCTATTTGGATTCCAAACCTCCGCTTCCTTTCTCCTTGCTTTTGTTGCCCTCCCTCCAATTTAAGCTTCAAGTTCTCGTTTCCATTTTTGTTTCCTCCCCAAGGTTTGGGAACAGCAGAGATAGGGAAGGTGGAGGAGGAATGGCAAAATCACATGTGTGTGTGAGACTCCCTTTCTACCAGAAGAACCCCCAAGTACAATCCATGAGACCGCTGGACAGCAATGAGATGACAGGGACACTAAAGAGGTCGCCGAGAGTCTGAGAAGCGGGGGGGTTAGGACAGGCGGGGGGGGGGGGCATGAGAAAGGGAGGGAGGGAATCCCTGGAAAGTCTTTGGCAGTCTTGGCAGTGACTTCGGGCCAAAGTCCTCACCCATTTACAGGAGGAGGAGTTTCATAGAGCGAATTTGGGCATCTTAGGGAACAAATGCCACCCTGTTGTTCTGCACTTCTGCCTTTGAATTGAGGGCTCTGAGATGTTCTGTGGCTCCTCCCAGCACTGACCCTGGTTCCTGTGTCTAACAGGGTGTGGAGTGAGAAAGCCAGTGCCCAGGCCAACACTGGGTCCCACACCTAGCCGTGTACTCAGCAGGACCTGCCTTTTAGCTCCCGTGGCTTCCCTCTGCCAACTGCATTTCAAAAAACAAAAAACTCCATGAATAGCTCCTCCTGTCAGATGTGACATTTAACCACTTGAGAGAAATTCTGAACATTTAGCTTTTGTAGATTTTGAGTCAGAGTATCAGAAACACAACATTCGACTCTTCCCTTTTCTCCCTAAAGCCTTTCTACTGTAGATCAACATAAACCTTATGCTGATTTAAACAGAGACCCAGTTTCATGGACTTTCATTACACTTTGGACAAATATAACTTTTTGTCTCTAAAAGGAAAAAAAAAAAAGAAACTTCACTGATCTGTACAAAAAACTTGAAACCTTCTAGAAATTCACAGAAGTATTACAATCACCATTTTGATGTCATCATTTTTCAAAACCCAGAAAACCTAAAATGACATTTTTCCATATTTAGTATAATGAATGGGAATATTTTGGGCTGGTGTGTTTTTTTTTCTTTTTTCCAGAAACAATTTTTAAAGAAATCCTGATATGGTTCCAAGCACTAGTGTACACACAGTTACACACTCTGGGTTCAACACCCTTCCCTAAAACGGCGTTATTCTCAGTTTTTCCCTCTTAAAAATGTGAAACTCATTGCTATTTTGAAAGCTCCAGATCAAGCACAGGTGCACCGTTATTGTTAAGGCGCTGTGCCCTCATAACGACTGTATGAGCCTTGTCTTTCCAAGTAGTTTATGTTTCAAGTAAAACATGGGGTGGGCTGGCTAAGTCTTAAGGGATGAGGAGGAGTTCCAGAACTGTTCACGCCTTAGCAATAATCGTGCAATATATTAGGAAGAGAGTACAAAAACATATGCCAGAGGAGGCTCGGCTTCTCGGCCGGCTCATTCATCATGTTTCCAACCCTCACACCCTGGGGATGCTCTACCATTGGGCCTTCTCCAAGGCTTCGATACAACCAAGGCATTTTCCCACACTGTTTCCCTTCTTCAATGTGTCGTGTAAACTCAGCAGAAAAAGTTCCCTCATTTTGGTTTTCTAGATCAGAAGGCAGGGAGAGGAAATTGACTTGAGCCGAATGGATTTGGGGTTCATTTGTTTTTAAACAATCAGCTAACACAATAGTAGGAAAATCCCCAAAATCACAAGACATGTACATTTTTCTCTGGGGAGTTTAAACATCAGGGCCTAAACTCAATCCAGAGATCAGGGTAAGGGGAGAATGCATGGCTGTTCCAAGAAAACCAAGATTCCCAGATTTAGTCCTTGTAGAAAATCACTGAACACGGGCAGGTGTCTCTGACTACAAGTTGAGTCTGTGAGGAATAAGCCCTTTTTATCTGTTTGTTTGGGATGATGTGCTGAGGCACACAATATTTGTACCGATGAAAGTAACACCTTTTTTTTCTGTTGATTAACTGAAGGTCTTAAAACGAATCACTCTTATGGGGAAAATATGGCAACAATTCCACAGAAATGTAAAATCACATTTTGTGTTCATCCTGACTAATCTAAAATTCTTCAGGGAGTAGAAATGGAAGTGTGATGTGCCTAGAATCTTCTTTGAGAGTGAAAACACTAATTTCCTCAGTGGATAGATGGTAACTGACAGAGCCAACCTCACACTGCTCTGGGACCAAGGGACTCTTGGACCCGTCTTGTCCCTAAATGTGTTGTGTGACTTCTGGGGACCAATTCTCCGGGGCGAACTTTGTCCCTTCACATAAAGCTTTGAGGATGATATTAGGTTAGCATTGACCTAAACTTAATGTGCGGATTACTGGCTTCCTGCCATGTTGTCGAGCGTTCTATTTTAAAAAGGGAATGCAGAACAAAACAAAAGAAGAAGCCAACAGAGCAAGCTCTGAGATTGATTAGTGTCAGCACGTGCCAATTAAATGACATCAGGTAAGTCACGTTCAAAATGTATGCACTTGTCTTGTGATCAGTGGTTACGTTCTTATTGTGATCACTGCTAACTCTGCTATAAATGTTGACGATGAAAGAACCGAACAACTAGTGCATTCTTTTCTAAATATCTACTTTCCACAGATATTTAGCTTTCAAAATAAAGAATTATTCGGGAAAGGCTGGAGAATTAGCACATCTCAATGGAACAGAACAGAGGCCTCAGAAAGAATGGCACACAACTACAACCATGTGGTCTTTGACAAACCCGACAAAAACAAGCAATGGAAAAAGGATTCCCAATTTAATAAATGGTGTTGGGAAAACGGCTAGCCATATGCAGAAAGCTGAAACTGGATCCCTTCCTTACACCTTATACAAAAATTAACTCTAGATGGATTAAAGATTTAAACATGAGGCCTAAAACCATAGAAATGCTAGAAGAAAACCTAGGCAATACCATTCAGGATGTAGGCATGGGCAAGGGCTTCATGACTACAGCACCAAACACAATGGCAACAAAAGCCAAAATAGACAAATGGGATCTAATTAAACATTAGAGCTTCTGCACAGCAAAGAAACTAACAATAGAGTGAATGGGTAACCAACAGAATGGGAAAAAATTTTTGCAATCTACCCATCTGACAAAGGGCTAATATCTAGAATGTACAGAGAACTTAGACAAATTTATAAGAAAAAAACAAACAACCCCTCAAAAAAGTGGGCAAAGATATGAACAGACACTTTTCAAAAGAAGACATTTATACAGCCAACAAACATATGAAAAAAAAGCTCCTCATAACTGGTCACTAGAAAAATGCAAATCAAAACCACATTGAGATACCACTTCACGCCAGTTAGAATGGCAATCATTAAAAAATCAGGAGCCAACAGATGCTGGAGAGGATGTGGAGAATTAGGAACACTTTTTCACTGTTGGTGGGAGTGTAAATTAATTCAACCATCGTGGAAGACAGTGTGGCGATTCCTCAGGGATCTAGAGATAGAAATACCATTTGACCCAGCAATCCCATTACTGGGTATATACTCAAAGGATTATAAATTTTTCTATTATAAAGACACATGCACATGTATGTTCATTGCAGCACTGTTCACAATAGCAAAGACTTGGAACTAACCCAATGCCCATCATTGATAGACTGGATAAAGAAAATGTGGCACATATGCACCATGGAATACCATGCAGCCATAAAAAAGGATGAGTTCATGTCCTTTGCAGGGACATGGATGAAACTGGAAACCATCATTCTCAGCAAACTGACACCAGAACAGCAAACTAAACACCACATATTCTCACTCATAAGTGGGTGTTGAACAATGAGAAACACAAGGACTACAGGGAGGGGAACATCACACACCAGGGCCTGGGGGATGGGGGGCTAGGGGAGGAATAGCAGAGAATGTGAGGATTGGGAAGAGATAGCATTAGGAGAAATGCCAAATGTAGATGATGGTGTGGGGGGCAATGGATGCAGCAAACCACCACCATGGTTTATGTATACCAATGCAATAAACCAATGCATATACACCACCATGGTTTATGTATACCAATGCAATAAACCAATGCATATACACCACCATGGTTTATGTATACCAATGCAATAAACCAATGCATATACACCACCATGGTTTATGTATACCAATGCAATAAACCAATGCATATACACCACCATGGTTTATGTATACCAATGCAATAAACCAATGCATATACACCACCATGGTTTATGTATACCAATGCAATAAACCAATGCATATACACCACCATGGTTTATGTATACCAATGCAATAAACCAATGCATATACACCACCATGGTTTATGTATACCAATGCAATAAACCAATGCATATACACCACCATGGTTTATGTATACCAATGCAATAAACCAGCATGATCTACTCATGTACTCCAGAACATAAAGAATGATTTTTAAAAAGTATCAGACTGAATGGCAAAACAATCATAACATAAGGATATCCAATACTTTTAATTCAAGTAAAATTTGAAATTGCAGAATGCACAGTATTTCAGCATTAATTTGAATAAGGTTAGACAAATGTGTACATTACTATAACGAAAATCTCAGTCTTGACATAGAATCTTTCCATCATCCGGAAGATTTCCTCATGCCTCCATAGAGTTAACTCCCACCCCTACAGAAAACTACTATTTAATTTCTATCACCATTGAATGCTTTTATCTGAGCTTCCTATAAATGCGATCATTCAGAATGTACACATCTGTGTTTAGCTTCCATCCCTCAACATGATGTTTTCAGGATTCATTCATGTTGCCATATGCATCCATATGTTTGTAATGCCGACCTTATTCCACTCTAAGAATATACCACCATGGATTTGTTATTTCTCTGTTGAACATTTCTGTTGTTTTTAGTTGGGGGTATTCTGAATAGAGTTGCTGTAAGTATTCATATGGAAGAATTTTTTTTTTTGTGGCCATACATTTTCATTTGTCTTTGATAAATACTAAGGAGAAGAACTTCTAGATCATAAGGTAAGGATCTATTTAACTTTATAAGATATTGCCAGTTTCCCGAAGAAATTATGACATTTAAAAAATTATACCAGTTTATGTTCTCATCAGCAATGTCTAACTCCATTCGGGTTTTCCACATCTTCACCAACGTTTAGTGTTGTTAGTCTTTTTAATTTTAGCTGTTCTGTTAGGTTCAAAGTGGTATATAATGTGGATTTAACTTTTAGTACCCTGATGACTGATGACATAAAGCATCTTTTCATGTGCTTGTTGGCCATTTATTTCTTCTGCTGTGAAGGGTCTACCATAAGTGTTTTGCCTCTTTTTAAAATATTGGTTATTACTTATAAAGTGGGTTTTAGGACTTGTCTATATAATCTGGGTGCAAAGCTTTTATATATATGTGTGTGTATATATGTATGTGTGTGTGTATTTATGTCTATGTATATCTATATATATATGTGTGTATAAATATATAATTGCAAATACTTCTTTTTTCCCAGTCTGTGGCTTGACTTTTCATTTTCTGAATAGATACCTTTGGTGAATAGAAGTTGTTAATTTTGATGATGTCCAGTTGATAAATTATTATTGTTTTTTTCTTAGTGCTTTTGCATTCTCCGTAGTAAATCTTTTCCTAACTCAAGTTTGTGAAAACATCCTTTCATATTTTCTTCCAAAAAATTTCTAGTTTTAGCTTTTATGTTTAGGGCTATGATTAATTTTAGATTATTATTATTATTTGGTATGCGAAGCAAGGATTAAAGTACATTTTCTTCTATTATGCTTATCGAATTGTTCCTACACTATTAGATGAAAAGATAATTCTTCCATGTTGAATTCCACTTAGCCCCTATCAAAAATCACTTGACCATACGTAGGTGGAACTATCTTTGAATTTCTTAATCTGCTCCATTGATCTATTTGTAATACATACGCCAAAATCACACAGCCTTAGAAACTATAGCATATAGAGAGTCTTCATTTCAGGTAGTGAAAATTCTCTAACTCTGTCATTAAGATTGTTTTGGTTGTCCTAGATTTTTTTTTTACCGCCACATGTTTGAGAATCAGCTTGTTAATTTTTTTCAGAAATGTCTGCTATGATTTCGATTGGTATAATGTTGAATCCATAGAAATCAATTTCGGGGAAAATTGACATCTTGACAATACTGAGTTTTCTAATCTATGAATTTTGTTTACCTCTTTATTTATTTAGTCTTTAAAGATTTTCTCTCAGAAATTATCTTTTGTTTTTAGTGTTGTCATCTGCATAGTACAGCGTGGCTTTTATTGAATTTATTCTGAAACCAGATCTTTTTTTTTTTTTAATGTTACTGTAGATGGCGCCGTTTCTTAAAGTGGGTTTTCTGTAATGAGAATGTGTAAGTCCAGCTGAATTTGTATATTTATGCACTCTGTGAGCATGCTCCGTTCACTCACTAATTCTAGCAGTGTTTTGTAGACTCCTTAGAATTTCCTTATAGGAAATTAACTTTACTCCTTTCTTTCCAACTTTACGGCTTTTTTTTTTTTGCATTACTGTTCTGTTGAATTGAAGTGATGATAATATGTCATCATCTTATACGATTCTTAGAAGGAAAACACTGAACATTTCACCATTATATGTCATGTTAGATGTAGATATTTTTTTATAGACGCCCTTTATCAGAATGAGCAAGTTCCCTTATTTTGTAATTTGATGAGAGTTGCTTTTTTATTGTCATGAGTTGGGGTTGAATTTCGACAAATGCTCTTTCTGCATCTGTGGAAATGATCACGTTTTTGTTTTCTTACTATATTGACTAATTTTCAAATATGAAATTGACCTTGAATACTTATGATAAAACTCACTTGCCAAGAATGTATTAGCCTTTTTGTATGTTGCTGAATTTCATTTGTTAATATTTTATTAACTATTTTGTTTGTACATTCATAGGGAATATTAGTTTCTTCTTTACATTTGTTTTAATATGTTTTTTCATATCAGAGTTATACTGGCCTTAAAAACTGACTGAGAAGTGATCTCTCCCACTTTATTTTCTGAGAAAGTTCGTGTGTGACTGGATGCACGTTGTCCTTAGCCTGTGGGTGTCTATGCATGCATGTGTGCATGTGACAAGGCTTTTCATGGTAACTCTAATTGCTTTAACCAATATCACACTATTAAGATTTTTAGAATTTCTCATTTTTTAAAGAGATTAGATTTCAAGTGTTCTCACCATGAAAAAATGACAAATGTATGGGAATTCATATGTTAATCAGCCCTGTTAAGCCATTACACAATGTACAGATATTTCCAAACACGCTGCGTACCATAGACACATACAATTTTCCTTTGTCAATTAGAAATATAATTTAAAAATTTATTCCCGGGTCAGTTTTGGTAAGTTATGTTCCTCAGAAAATTTCACCATTTACTCTCATTTGTAAGGTATATTGACATAAAGTTGTTAGCAGTATTTCCATGTTAGCTTTCAGTGGCCAGGGTATGAGTGACACATGACATCCTCTTCGCTTGTGCTGGAGGTAAGTGCATTTTCCCTCTCCTTTTTCCCTGATGAGTCATGCTCAGGGTTAATGAAGTGTCATTTTGCTAATATTTTCAAAGAACTAAATTTGGTTAATTTTCTTTATTGTTTGTTTTTTATTTTTTTGATTTCTCTGATCTGTATTTTTTTATTTCCTTAATAAGTTCTTGTGTTTTATTTGCTGTGCATGTTCTATCTTCTTAGAAGAACTCTGCTACCAGTGATTTTATACCTTTTTCTGGAAATGTGCATTTAAAGCTCAACATTATCCCCACCTACTGCTTTTGCTGATTGCCACACGTTTTAATACTTTCAGTGCATGTAAGACAAGGGATTGGTAGTTTTTACTTTTTACCATTTTAAAGATGTCACTCCTTCATCTTTGGCCTTGACTGGTGGGTTGCTGAGAAGCCAGCTGTCGTTGTTTTCTCTGTGTATTTAATGTTATTTGTCTATGGTTCTTTCCGATGTGTTCTTTATCACTGGTTTCCATCCATTTTCCCGTGTGCTGTGTGCAGGCTCTCTTTCCACTGTGCTTCTTCAATCTGTTGATGGATGCTTTTCCTGAAACCTGAAACTAGTTCAGCATTATTTCTTTGAGGTGTATATAACTATATGTTCTTCTGGCCTAGTCCGCCCTTCCTCTCCTTCTGGGAATCCTGTTGCAAATTTGCTCCATTGCTTATTTTTCCCCTTCAGGTTATTGAGGCTCTGTTCATTTAAAAATAACAACATCCTTTTCTGTGGTTTCCTGTCTCTGTGTTTGTAGAATTTCTACTGGTCAATTCTTAGCTGCCTTTCTTTGCTCTCTAACCTGCCGAGCAGCTCATCTGGATAAATTTTTCTCTTCAGATGTTTTGCTTTTCTGGAACAGAATTTCCCTGATGGTCTCTTCGTTTTCTGCTGAGATTCCTGCTCCCTTCACATTTTATCTACCTCTTTGCCTTTAAATTCTCCAACACACGTATATTTCCATGGAATCCTTCTCCTTACGATTATGCATAACGTTTTCCTGCTTTGTGTAATAATTTTTGATTGCTGAACATTTATGACGTGTTGTAGGGTGTATTGTTATGCTGCCTTTAATGGATATGAAGCTCTGTTCTGGTAGGTAATTAAACTATTGGCAGATCTCCTGATCCTGTCAGCCTGCCGTTAGGTTTTGTTACAGTGGATCTTTTTCGATTTTGATCTTAGTCTTAGAATATGAATCTTAATCTAGGGAGATACATACATACATATATACGTGTGTGTGTGTGTGTGTGTGTGTGTGAAATTTCATGCACAAAGAAATATAAATGACTTTTGAGTTTAGGGTAAAAAGCTCAACTTTACTGTTTACTAAAAAGTTAATTGAATAAATTTAAATAAGATACTATGATCTATGAGACTGATTAAAAACCCTAAAAATTGTAATACACTGTATCCATCATGTTGACTGAAAAGAGGCATTTTGCACACAAATAATGTCTGTGCAAGTTTGTGCATCCTCTTTGAAAGCAATTTAATAATTATCTACAAACCTTTTTAACCAGGAATTCTCCTTAGGCACCCATTAAATAAAGATATATAACATGTTTATTTTAATCGTGATGAAGAACTTAAACAAATTGTTCGATAATAGTTAACTCATTGAATGATTTCTGTTATATTCATAAAATATTATACAAAAACAAACATTAAAAACAAGAGTTTTATGCTGATATGGAAAAAATCTCCAAGTTATATATTTAATTTCAAAAAATCAAGATGTAGTACAATATGCATAACACACACTACTGTGTACATAAAGATCACACACACATATGCACACACACACATATGCACACACACACTCATATGCACACACACACATATGCACACACACACGCATATGCACACACACATATGCACACACACACGCATATGCACACACACGCATATGCACACACACATGCACACACACACGCATATGCACACACACACATATGCACACACGCATATGCACACACACACATGCACACACACATATGCACACACACGCATATGCACACACACGCATATGCACACACACACATATGCACACGCACGCACATATGCACACACACGCGCATATGCACACACACATATGCACACACACATATGCACACACACGCATATGCACACACACATATGCACACACACGCATATGCACACACACATATGCACACACACACATGCACACAGACACACATATGCACACAGACACACATATGCACACACACATATGCACACACACATGCACACACACGCATATGCACACACACACATATGCACACACACGCATATGCACACACACGCATATGCACACACACATATGCACACACACGCACATATGCACACACACATATGCACACACATATGCACACACACACTCATATGCACACACGCACACATATGCACACACGCGCACATATGCACACACACATATGCACACACACGCATATGCACACACACATATGCACACACACATGCACACACGCATATGCACACACACGCATATGCACACACACGCATATGCACACACACGCATATGCACACACACACATATGCACACACATATGCAGACACACATATGCACACACATATGCACACACACATATGCACACACACACATATGCACACACGCACACACACGCAAAGAAGCTAGTTGTGATGGCTTCATCTGACAGTGAAGTTTGATGACCGGGGCGGAGAGAGACCTCCTTCCTTCTGTGCCCTATGTATCCTATTCTCCATTGTAATATTTGGAAATCTTCAAAGGTTACATTTTTAAGAATATTAAAATTATTTTTTTAATATTTACTGAATAATTAAATACAATACTCAAAATTATTTATTAAATAAAGGAGGAGACGTATTTAATTATTTATTACTTAAATAATTTTAAGTTTTTAAAAAATGTTTTTAAAAATTAAAAACTATTAAATATACAAGAATGATTGATGGGCCTCTTTCGTAGTTTGCCATTTAAGAAGCTATGGTGAGGAGATGCTGAGGAGGCACTGAGATTGGGCTGAGTGTCTATAAGAGTTTAGGTTAGTATGGATATCAAAACCTGGAAGTTTGGATTACTTGCCTAATGTGATTTAATTTGTAAAATAAGTTACTAATCCTCACCTCACAGCATTTCCCAATGTGTTAATCCATACGGGTCATCACTATACATTGTGTATTGCTATTTGTATGCTAGTCACATTGATAACATCGTGACAGTGATAATATGGCAGTAGCAGGCGAGGAGGGAAGCAAAGAGACAGGCCTGCCTGCTTCTTCCCTTTGCAAACGTGAGGACACGTGTGCTGTGAGCCAGGTGATGTTGAGTGTGCCCAGGAGTGCTTCCACGTGAAGGCTGGGACCACAGAGCCATGACCCGCTTCTGACAGGGCCGGAGGGGACAAGAGGCCACAGCCAGCTCGCACTGCACGGCACTGCCCTCTCAGTCCAGGAGGCCAAGCTGAGATCCAAGCTAGAATTTGCCTCGAGTTCCCCTTATTTCTGTTTTTCTTCCTCTCTTGTTGATGCCCCTGAGTGGAGCTGGGATTTGCAGGTCTCCGTCCCTCTTAGTTTAGGGTTTCTTCCAGGTCATTTGGAATTCATTCCTGGTACTTGCTCCCAGCAGATTCCCATATTGCAGAGTGCTGCAGACGGAGAGAACCTGGTGGAAAGCTCTCTGCCTTTTCTGTTTAAACAATTTTCTGCAAACTTTATGTTTCCTAAGTTTGCCAAGCCCCAGAGCTTCATCCGTGTCTGAGTTGAAGAGTGGTGAGTTTTCCAGAGAAAGGAAAGCAGAACAAAGGAACCACATTGCTTTTGTATTCAGCTGCAGGCTTGTTGTCAGTTCCCCTGGAATATGGCACCATGAGGGTAATCTGTTTGTGAACAGCCCTAAGTGGCCTGGCCTCAGCATGATGTTCCTAGCCCACAGATGTGTGGGAGAGCCCTTGCCAGACACTTAGGCTCTGGTGGTAGAGGTGGCACCAGCTCCCACCAGGCTGCCCTCAGAGCAATGGCGAACTGATACTCACTCACTCCTCTCACTACTGGCCAGGTGGTAAGTGCTCATTCCGGCTTTGTTTTTCCCAAGATGGCTTCATCTTGGATGCTTCCAAGTAAGCTTGGCGAGCCTGCCTTGGCTGTCCTGATGTGGGTTGGTGATGTCACCATCACCAACCGGGGTCTTTCCTGTGTGCCTCTTGCCAACAGCTGCCCATTCCACAAATGGCCCTTTAGTGCCTGCCGTGTGCCAGGCCCTGTGCTAAATGCTGGGCGGTTGGCCACCCACAGCCTTCTGGCTCCAGGCACACATGCTGCTGTAAGGGAGAAGAGTAGCACAATTTTTCAAAATAAGACAAACTGAGCTATGCTGCAGGGAGGGACGAGGTGTCATGGGGCCAGGAAGGGAAGCACATAGTTCCAGCCTGGCAGAGGCATCCAGGAAGACTTATCAAAGCAAAAGTGTTCTAAAGGGAAGAGTCAGGTGGGAGGAGGCAGTGAGTTCAGGACATTCTCTAAATGTGGGTCCAAGGTTAATGTCAGACGTTGGGAAGGAGCCCTTCTCTATCTTTCCCTTGAGTCAGAGTTATGACTGGGACTTGGCTGAAGCTTTGGATTCCCTCCTGCGGAACCAGTGGAGAGTGGGACGGACACTTTCTCCTTGCAAGGATCCTCTGTAGAATCACCTTACTGGCCCCTCAAAGGACATGCTTGCCCTGCCTTCCACCCTGTGCTGCAAGGAAACCCCAAAAGCAAGGCCCAGGAAATCAGCCTGGTTCAATCTGTGGCACCGTGGGTCCAGAACAGGACCTTCCTGGATTTGGCTTGGCATCACTACACAATGGGGGTCTTTGAATATTCATTTATTTAGTATTATTCTATTTATTCATGTTTCTGACATTTACTGAATACTGATTAACGATGATGATGCAGATGCAATAGATAGATGGATCGGTAGATGGATAGATAGATGAATGGACAGATAGATAGAAAGATAGACAACATTAATTGAGTCCTTATAGGAAATGTATGAGCCCAAAGCCAGACACACAGTATTTATCTCTTTTAATCTTTACAACCACTTTATGAAGTCAGCCTTAAGCTAATTATGCAGAAGGGAAAACTGAGGCTTAAAGAGGTGGAGGTGACTTCCCTACGCAGCCAATCAGCGGTGAAACTTGGGCTCCATCCCAGGCAGCTTTCACTCTAGAGAGATGGAGAGGGGAATGCCCACCTGCGAAGGTTCAGAAGCAGAAGTTGCATTTAGAAGAATGGCAAGAGCGTGGCAGATCACAGGCACAGCAAGGTAATAAAGCAAAGAAGCCTAGATAGGTGGTTTGGGGCAAGTGAGGGAGGCCCACAATGCTACACTGAATAGTTGTTTTCCTCAGCAGGCAACAAGAGCCACTGATACTTCCAAACACAGAACAAAGGCATACGCTAGGAAGGCTAATGCCGGGCTTTAACAATGTGTGTAATTTTATTTGAAACACTTTCATACAAAGATTCAATGTAAAACTAAGTAAGATGCTTCATCTCACACTGAATATGCTGATAAGAAATGCGTGGCTCAGGGAGGTCAGCTGTGTTCTCACTGGGAAACTCACACTCCAGAGGCAGCTCCCACTGGCATTTCTGTTACCCCATATCTTGATCAATAACCAGTGATCTAACAGCTAACACAATCTGTGCATCAACCCAGGCTCGGCAACTGCAAGATCTTTGTCATGTACCGTCATAAGACTCATTTCTCACCTGTGTGAGGCCTGCCGTCCGACAGCGGCTTCCATTGTCCTGGAATTCTGATGTGGGGTTTGTGTGGCTCAGACCCTTAGTTCGCGCCATGCAGCCAGGCACGCCTTCACATTTCCTAGCTGCCCTGGATTTCTTTAATGATAGGGAAAGATGAAAATAACCGCACAACGATCGTCCATGCATTTGTCTCACGCATCCGATCATCGGTACGAGTTTCCACATTTGCTTATCTCTAACTATGGCTCCAGCTGAACCTTTTAAAGGTGAGCACGGGCATCACGCCACACTTCTGTAAACACGCTGGCATGCAACTTCCAAACATACGGACTTTCTCTCACACAAAACACCATTATCAGAAGTAAGAACGGTAATCATAACTCCCTAAATTCATCTACTGTTTAGCCCATGCTGAAATTTCTCCAGTTTTCCTGAAGATGTCTTTGATGGTTTTCTCTTTCAGACAGGATCCAATGAAGGATCATGAACAGCTTCTGGCTGTTGTCACTTCTGAGGGTCTTTTATCTAGAGCACGTCTCTCCTATTTTTTTTTTCTATGATGTTGTTTTGAAAAGACCAGGTTTGTCTGATGGTTTCCATGTGCTGGGGTTTAACATTTTCTTCTATCCCCTGCAACTCCTGTAAACAGAGGTTAGGTATAAAGGCTTGATCCAAATTGAGTGTTTGGCAAAAATAGCTGAACTTTGTGTGTTTGTACTTCACAGGCCCAGGGCAGGTTGCCCCATCACTACTGAGACTGCTTCAGATGAGTGCTGTTGTATCTCTTTGTGATGAATGTGGATTTTTCCATTAACAATATGTGTGTGCCTTTACCTGATGGTTTTAATGTCTATTGGTAGTCCTTACCTGAGTCAATCATATTTTAGGTGAATATAAATCATGACTTTTTCAAAAAAGGAATAAGTTTATATTATAAACTCCTTTTATGATTATAAAAGCCTACATTGTCATTTTACTTATGATCCTGTATTTTATTTATTATTTTGGTGTTTTACAGGAAAGTTTCAAATACTCTGTTCTCACCAACCCCCCTCCATGGGCATGTTTGTGTACACAGGTCACTATCCTTTAAGGAACAATTCCTAGAAACAGAGAACAAATTACACATGTGACAAATTTTGATACATATTGCCAAGCTTCTCACCAGAAACAGCATGGCCCAGGTGTGCTGTACCCTCCTCCGGGCCCACTTGCTGCAAGAGAATAACCCTCCCTTGGGGGAGGGGATTTCATGGCAGGATTCAGAGGCCCTGATAGGTAGATTAGGAATGTTAGGGAGAAAAAGAAAAGAAAAGAAAATGCTAAGGGGCCTGACAATTCCCAGGACGGCGATCTTTAAAATCCTGTTTCCTAACTGGCATTGTTCTAATAAAGAGTGTTTTCTCACTTTACTGGATTAGCTCTAGTTCCTTCCCAATAAACTACAGTTCTTTCTAAAGAAATAGTAAGTTGCCTTGTAAAGTTACCAGTTTTCCCTCTCTCTCTCTGTCTCTCTCTCTCTCTGTCTCTCTCTCTCTCACACACACACATGCACACACACACATACACACACACACACATGACCCCCTCCTGGATTTATGAATTATGATTAATTCATTTTTGTAATGAATTACTGTTATTGTCATCTGTTCTGATATTGAAACAATTGTTTCAAATGCTTCTGGCAGAAACTCTTCCAGGCCGGCTCCCGTGTGCTGTGGCGCACACAAAATACCACCATCCTATCGTGGATGCGTTCTTGCTCTCGGGAAGGACAACATATCACAGCATTTCTCCTTTATCTTCCTTATCCCAGACCTGAAACCACCCATTGAATAAGTGGAGGGTGGGGTTTAGAAGCCAACATCCAGATTCCAGGTGTGCTCACTGCCCCTGGATTTTCCCTTCCTTCAGGCCCTATTGGTGGATAAAGTATGACTCACATTGACATTTCCATTAAAGTTCTACATTACAAAGTGTTCTTAACTTCTGTGATTTTATAGTTATGTGTATTTTATCTTACACAGAAAAATTTAGCTCCCATTTTTAAGCTTTATCTTATGATAATATAACATTATTTCCAAATGTTATCAACATCACTACTGACAACACCTTGACTTAAGGAAGCTTCATTTTCATTTAACGTTTTATTTTTTGGGTACATCTCTCTGAGAGCACGCACGCACAGTGTTGTTTCAAAGGTCTTTTGGAATCTTTATTCTGTGTGTTTGATCATTAGGTCCTGGGGAGGAACAGGGCAGAAAAGGACAAAGGGGAAGGTAGCTAATCCTCAGCTGCTTTTCACTTCCTCAGCTGCTGCCATTATTTACCAGAATGAACTGCGGACTTGTACAGGGCTCCACTGCCTAGGCCAGTTTGGGGCTGGCAGCTGCCAAGGAGAGGGTCTAGAGGGGGAGCAGCTGCAGGTGGGAGACCTGCATGTTGGGGCCACTGCTGAGGGCTGAGGCAGTGAGAAGGGGAGAGTGCCGCGGTGCTAAAAGGAAGGATGGATTCCAGGAACTGCAGAGAAAGAACCAGACGGGGTTGCAGCAGGGACTGGGGAACTCTAAGGCCCTCCAAATCTGGATGCTCAGTTGTCACCATAAACCAAGATGCAAATGTCTTTGGGGACAAAATCCAGGGAGCACCTGGGTGACTGAGGTAAGAGTCATTGTCCTGGAGCTTTTGGGGTGTCTGGGATGTCCCCCATTGGCTTGGCAAGGACAAGAGTAGCCATGGATGTGATGAGCTCATCCGGGAAGAGGCAGGAGGGGGAACACAGAGCAAAGGAGGATGGCAATGACTGTGTATGTTTATATTTCTTTTACTCTCTCAATGATCTGATCAACAAACAGTTATGGAGGGGTGCTGTGTGCCAGAGGGGGTGTGGGTGCTGGCATGCAGGAGGGCACCAAACCCATGAGCCCCTGGCCCTCACATGACAGTGGGAAATACAGAATAAAAAGGTAATGAGTAAGACCCACAGGTTATTGGATAGATCATGACAAGCAGTGAGAAGTATCAAGCAAGGAAGAGAAAAAAAGTGCTGGGTGAGTAGAAAATAGCCCTGCTCATGGATGGAGTCACCCACGAAAATATTTTTGAAGGGAGAAGTGAGGGAGGGGTCACATGGAGGCCATAACAAGTGTGAAGGCCGTCTGCTCAGAGCCTCTAGTTCAGCACGGAGCTGGTGTGGCTGGAGTGGAGAGGATGGTGGAGGCCAGGAGGCCAGTATGGCTGGAGTGGGGAAGATGGAGGAAGTTGGGAGGCCAGTGTGGCTGCAGTGGGGAAGATGGCGGAGGCAGGGAGGCCAGTGTGTCTCGAGTGGAGAGGATGGTGGTGGCCAGGAGGCCAGTATGGCTGGAGTGGGGAAGATGGAGGAAGTTGGGAGGCCAGTGTGGCTGCAGTGGGGAAGATGGCGGAGGCAGGGAGGCCAGTGTGTCTCGAGTGGAGAGGATGGTGGTGGCCAGGAGGCAATGAAGGAGACCGTGCGAGGAACTTTGGCTCTGGCTACAAATGACGTGCGAAGCCACTGTGGAGATTGGAGCAGAGGGGTGATGTTTCCTGAATGAAAGAACAAGCTCACTCTTGTTGTCTGAGGATGGATTCCAAGGACAAAAAGGGTCTTGAAGGAAGGAGACCACTTAGAAGGCTGCTGGAACTGTCCGGCTGTGAGGTAATGGTGACAAGGGTGCAGCAGCCTCTGGGTTCCGTACAGACTGATAGACTCAGTCTGGTTTAAAGCCATCTGGGGCAGAATTTGCCAAAGGACTGTGTGCACATGGGAGGGAGAGCCTTTCACTTGGGTGGTTGGAGGTGCATCAGGGCGCTGCTGGGTCGGGGGAGGAGGCCAGGAGCCCCAACATGGACACATGGAGCTGCTGAACCTTATCAGACCTCAGAGAAGGATGGGAGGAGCAGGGGACTAAACAGGGTCTGGCTGCCCAGGCCTTGAGTCACTGAGCTGGCAGAGGCAGTGGAAGGAGCTGGAAGCATAGGGATACCCTTTGCACCCCCTTTTCAGTTCAAACACTGGCATCACCCTCTATGAGCTTTGTGACCCTGGCCACACCATTCCATCATTGTGGGCCTCAGTTGCTCCATTTGTAAAGTAGAAACGGTTCCTTTTACTCCCTGGTGGCAGGAGTGATTTGAATGAGGTAACAGGCTGGGGACCTGGCCCAGAGCCTCCGTCGTGAGTCCTGGGTTATTGCGGGCCCCGTCCCAGTGCCCTCCTGTTCCTCCGCACCTTTCTTCTCCCTCCCACCTCATCTGCCTCCTGTTGCCATGGCTCCTTAGAAAGGCATCTCAAAGGGGAGCTCCAGAAGTGACCAAAGAGGATGCAGGGCCCGGGTGTGGTGTAGCCCCCGGTATGGGGCTCGAAGGAGGAGAAGGCATGAGCTGTGCGCTCAGGTGAGTCAGCACCTCCATGGAGTGTGGTCCAGGTGCAAGCCTATCTTCCTATATGCTGCACTGCATGGAGTGTCTTTGAGGGTACAGGCAAGGATCACAAGAAGGGGTGATCTGGTTCATGCCCCAGCTCTAGCCACGTGGCATAAATGCTCCCTCCTCCTGTTCTCTGAGATGTGTCTACTTGTGTCCCTATGCACTTCAAGAGTGACTTAGGCTATACAGCAAAAAATCTTTCTGAGCTAATCGTGGATATTCTTTTGTCCCTGAATTGTTGGCTAACTGTTTTGCAAGTAGCTTCAGTTCCTTTGATCCAAAGTACAGGGCAGAAAGCAAAACAAGTTTTAGAAAAACTGCCTGCCAGTCTTTAGTGCACCGGCAGCTGGCTTGCCTGTGAGCAGCAGGAGATGCTGGGCAGATGGGAGTATCTCCATGACTGGAGTATCTCCATGCCTGGAGGAGCTGGAACTCTGAAGTTCTTCTCAACTCAGGGGGCTCCGTGCTCGCTTGGCTCCTGCTCTGACCCTGGGAGACAGCAAGACCTCACTGGAGGACAGCAGGTGGGGCTACTAGGGAGGCTGGACTCTTCACATCAACCACAGCTCCTTGCGTGGAGGGTGATTCCTGTGCCCAAGCTCCTAGGAAGCAGCAGAGCCACTTGTCCCCAGGGCCTTTCATCTGGGCCTTTCTCTGGGTCTGGCATCACCAAGCTCAAATTCTGGTGCTGCCCCAAGAACGCATGAAGGGCTCTGCGATGGCTGAGATTGAGCGCCCTGTAGTGGGCGAAGGTGGAGCTTGGAGTGGGTCCTGTGACGAAAAGAATGCAAAATAGTATGCTGTGAATTTTACGTCTCCCTCTAAAGAATCACATTCACACACACCTTGAATGAAACTTGAGGAATGAACTGCCCCGAGCCCCAGTTCCTGACTGCACTGTTGAGTGACACATCGGGTTGGCTGACCTGCCCTGGTGCTACCGTGAGCTGGAGGGTCATAACCCCTGCTTGACATCATCAGACACCAAAATTCTGTGTGTCTGAGCCGTGAGGCACGAGAGAGATGATGCATGCCACCGCCTTCCTCTTCTAGGCAGTAAAGTGGAGGCTGGGAGACGGCACGACTTAGCCTGGAGAAATCAGCCAGCTCTGGAGAGGGTTGACATCGACCTGGCATCTGGCTTCTAAGCCCAGAGCTCTTCAGGCTACACCACACATTGATCAGTCAGGCCAAAGATGGGGGAAGAAGAGCAAGAGTCCACCCACCTCCCTGATGAATATCAGGGTCCCCAGAGCCTTGGATTGGCCAGGAAATACAGGAAGAGCAGACCGATTTGTTTGGAGGTGTGCCTCCAGGCTCTCAGTCACAGAGTTCTAAATCCCAGTCATTACCACCCACCAACTGTGATCGAGGTTTAAGCATATGGCCCTCTTATCAGGGTATTTCTGCTTTTATTTAGGGGAAATCATGTCCCTGCGGCCCTGATGGAGCAGGTTTCCACGTGCCTTGTATGGGTGAGTGTGCTGGTGGCGTCCGTCACTCAGAAGCTCAGCAGTCCAGTATCTTTTTGCTTAGCTGTGCTGTAGACAGTACAATAGATTCGAGAAGGGTTAGAAACCGACTTCATCTGCAATAAAATGACAGAGATGGGGACCCTGGGAAAGGGAAGTCAGAGCCCCCTGGGGCCACCCTCATGGAGCAATGTTTGGACCAGCCTGGAAGAACTTGGGAATGTATCTACAGTGCTTGTCCTGCCCGCTCCCCCTGCCACCTCCTCTTCTTGTTTGAGAATTCTTTTGACACTGATCTGTAGTCAGGACTCAAAATTAAATTCTTCTGCATTATTAAATTGAGTATTTGGCTTAATATTTTAAAATCTGAGACCAGTTGAGACCCAAATGCACTCCATCAGTGCCTCATGTTCCTGCTGAAATTAAAAGCTTGCTGAAAAAAAAAAAAAAAAATGCAGTGAAGGCTGACTGCCCCACGTTCCCTGGTGGCCACAGTCTGTTTATGGGTCTCTGAGCATTTCTTTCCAAGCTCATGTTCTAAGCTCTCTTAAGCCTCCTGAGTGTATTCACCAAAATGGGACTGCAAAGTGCCAAAGCTGGAATCCATCCTTTTATTCTTTTTCTCTCAGTTCCTCTAGCATTGTCTGACTCTGTCGATTGTATCCTGTGCTTTGCTGAACTCCCTGGAAAAGTCTGTGCAATCAAACCGCAGTGAACACATTTCGAACCGTTACTATGTATTTCAGCAGCTCATTTGGCTCTCAAGTATGAAAAAGTGCAAATTTCCTGTTGGCTTGGCTCTAGTTTAAATTTTTTTCCCCCTTCACTCCAAGACAAATTATAGGAGAACATTCAGGATATCCTAGACATTGAAGCTTGAGCTCGTAGATCAAAACGCCTCATTTGCCTTTCCTAGCGATGTTTTTGCTCCATGTAAAATTATAGCAGAACTTGGCAACCCAGCCCATCTATAGAGTTCCTGGGAAATACGTCAATTTTATGTCTAATTTTTATGACTAGGATCTAGGTGCTCCATAGACCTCCATGCAGCACGCAATCACAGTAGCTTCATTTGTCTACTTGCTTGGTGTATTTACTTCTGTCTTTTTCCACACGGTTTCTTGATTTTTCATTTCTATTATAACAGTCTGTGTTTAGTTTTCTAAATATAAAACTGACAATGCTTGGTAATACTCATTGTGAATAAGAAAAAAGTGCTTTCTTCTCCAGTTGGGTGATAAAGGGTCTACTCCCTTCAGGACAATCTATCCAGCCTTTCAAAGACACTTCTCAACGAGCAGATGCAGACGCATCACTGTCCTCCTGGCAAGACCTGGCAGTGTGGAGGGCGCCCAGCTGCCATTGCAAACATCTTGCATCTGTATATGCTCCAAGCTCCATGGACCCTTTGGTACGTTGTGAAGTGGTAAGCCTGGAGTGGAGCTTGAGTCCGAAAGACAGCAAACTTAAAAAGCCAATTTGTCATCTGAATGGGGTTTCTCATGGTGTGATTAATAGATCCCTGACCATCCAGGATGGGCTAACTTGTGGTCCCCATGCAGTTTATCACTTTGGGAGGAAAAACTAATGAATTCATACATCTTATTTTGAAATTGTGAATGTGTACGACCTAAATTAATATTCGAATTAATTGTTATAGTTTAAAGGCTGTTGGACACGTACAATGTTTGAGAGAGGATACAAGTTTCCCAGATTCACAGACAGGAGTGGCACAGGACTGGAACCTGGGCTGCCATTACTAAAGCCGCTGGCTTATTTTGAGCTGTGGTTCCTGCAGCTTTTGGGGCTGCTCACTGCAGTGCTCTGATACAGGAAGACGTGGTGTAGCTAATCATGTTTATTTATCTAAAGCACTTTACTTATTTAGATTTCTGGCAAAAGCAGTAATCCATGTTATTTGTTCAAAACTGGGAAAGCTCAAGAGAGAATAAGAAAATCAAAGGCATACCTGGAAGTGCTTTCTTTCTTTTTCTTTTTCTTTTTGTGAGACGGAATCTTGCTCTGTTCCCAGGCCGGAGTTTGGTGGCTCACTCTTGCCTCACTGAAACCTCCGCCTCCCGGGTTCAAGCAATCCTCATGCTTCCACTTCCCAAGTAGCTGGGACTACAGGCATGTGCCACCACACCCAGCTAATTTTTGTATTTTTAGTAGAGACAGGTTTTCACCATGTTGGCCAGGCTGGTCTTGAACTCCTGACCTCAGGTGATCCACCCACCAGGGCCTCCCAATGTTCTGGGATTCCAGGCGTGAGCCACCGTGCCCAGCTTTCTTTTGCACGTACAGGAGTCCCCCTTTTACGCAGCTTCACTTGGTTTGGTTTCAGTTGTCCAAGAGCAACTGTGGTTGGAAAATATTAAGATATTTTGAGAGAGAGAGAAAGGGAGACTGCATTCACATTACGTTGATTACAGTACATTGTTAGAATCATTCGATTTTATTATTGGTTATTGTTGTTAATTTCTCACTGTGTCTAATTTATAAATTGAATTTTATGATAGCTGTGCGTTACAGTTGGCCCTCCGTATCTATGGGTTCTGCATCTGTGGATTCAATCAAACATGAGTTGAAAATATTCTGAAAAGAAAAAATAAATAAATAAAAATAACAATATAGCAATAAAAAATGACAGAGCCTTAAAATGCAGTATAACAACCATGTATAGAACAGATACATGGTATTAGGTATTTTAAGTAATCTGGAGAGGAATGAAAGCAAACTTGCCCCACCTGCTCCCGGCCTACATGTGTCCCAGGGTAGCCGTGAATACAGCCCAATACAAATTCATAAACTTTTTAAAAACATTATGAGATTTTTTTGCGATTTTTTAAGCTTATCAACTATCATTAGTGTATGTTACGTGTGGCCCAGGAAAGCCAAAACATTGGACACCCCGAATTAAAGGATAAAGGAGATTATGTGTCAATAATACACCACTTTACATGTGACTCGAGCATCCACACATCTTGATATGTGCGGGGGGTCTTGGACCTAACCCCCGGGGGTATGAAGGGGTGACAGTCCGTCCAGGGTTATGTACCATCCAGGGCTTCAAGCATCCACTGGAGGCCTTGGAACGTATTCCCTGAGGATAAGGGGACTGCAATAGTGATGAAATTGGGCGTAAGATTTTCTGTACCTCTTCTAACAGGATTACTCACAGATTCTCTGGGAAGATCATTTTCAGCTAAATAGTATTCTGTCCTTTGAATGTACCTCTACCAACTTAACTAGCCCATGCTCCTGGATCATTCATGCTGTTTCCCATTTATGACGGGAATAGATAAAACTTGGCGGAATATCCTTACATGTAAGTCCTGAGTACAATGCTAACGGAAAGCCTAGTAGCAGTTACTTTATTAGATAGTGTGTGCGTTTCTTTTATATAGCATCACACACTGGGGTCCATTGTGGGGGACTACGGGAGGGATGGCGGGAGGGTGGGTGGGGGAGGGATAACGTGGAGAGAAATGTCAGGTATAGGTGATGGGGGGATGGTGGAAACAAACCACCTTACCGTGAATGTACATATGCAACAATCTCGCATGATCCGCACATGTACCCCAGAATCCAAAGTACAATAAAAAAATTATTATATCAACAAGACTTTGGCAAGAGTCTGCAAGGAAGCCTCCTTTCATAGAACCTTCAAAGAAGCTAAGTATGTTCATTAAAAGTTTTCAGAACTAGTAACCACTGCTTAAGCAAAACATGGTAGATCTTATTTTAACCTCCATTTTCTTCAGTAACAGTGAAACTGAACATTTGTCATGTTTTATTAAATACCTGTACTTCTTATCTTGTAAATTGATTGTTTCTTTTTCCATTGCATTATTTATCTTTTTCTTACTGGTTTGCAAATCATCGCTATACCATAAGTAGATTAGATCTTTGAAATGTGATCCAAATAACTTTCTCAGAATACTCTGGGCTTTTTGAATTTGTTTATGATGTTTCCTTTTAATACTTCATTAATGTAGTTAGATCATTAGATCAGTCTCTTCCTTTATAGTTTCTTTGTGTCATGCTGAGGACTTCCCTGTTCTAAGATCAGATACATATTAATCCATGTTGTATTCTAGTTCTAATTTCTGATTCATATTTTTTCTTTTCATCTAGCAGATATTATGATGTATGTCATGAGGTAAGACACTGCTTTTCTCCTTTTTTAATAATTATAAAATTATATACAACGTTTAAAACTTATCAGTCGTTTGGTTATGATTTTGAAATGCCACCTTCATCATAACTTCTGTTAGTGTTTGCACAGACCACACACATCTCACACACACACATTTATGAACTTTATTACGTGATCTCCTCTGAAGAGAGTTTATTGTTATTTGCTGTTAGTACAGATATACAACAGATCTAGTGGGCTTTTTCTTTCTTATTATATTTTCAATTGCATAGAGAGAAACCATATATTTTTATACATTTATTTATTTACCAACTACCTTATAGAACTCATATGCATTTTGATGTTTTCTTATCAAGGAATTTTCCAGGTGGGCAATTGTATCAGCTGCATATAATAACATTTATTTTACATTTTCTAACATACCTTTTTGACACTATTTATGATTGTTACAATACATTTTCTTACTTCTTCCATATTATAATGTAGTTCTTTCAAGAAGGGACTTCAAAACGTTTGTGGAAAAATAAAATTCAAAGATAAAGGTAAAAATTTAAATTTTCTTTTTCTACATAACCTCCATCAAGTTCCATACACTGTTGCAAAGATGATGCCAGCCATTTAGTTCATCTCTAGCAAACTGAGGGTCCTGGGAATTTAACCATGTGAATGAAGCCTGGTTTACATCATTGACTGAAGAAAAATGAGTCCTCTAAACATTTTCTTAAGATTAGAAAATGAAAATAAGTCAGAAAAAAAAAAACAAATCAGGACTCTAAGGTGAATGCCTAATGATTTCCCATCAAAACTCTGAAAAAATTGCCCCTGTTTGATGAGAGGAATAAGCAGGAGCACTGCCGTGGTTGGAAGGGACCCTGGTGAAGATTTCCTGGGCGTTTTTCTACTAACTCTTCAGCCAAATTTCCCCAAACACTCTCATAATAAACCGTTGTTACCATTCTTTGGCCCTTCAGAAAGCCAAAAAGCAAAAACGTCTTGAGCATCCCCAAAACCTGTTGCCATGACCTTGACTCATGACTGGTCCACTGTTGCTTTGGCTGAACCACTTCCACCCCTCGGTAGCCATTGCTCTGATTGTGCTTTGTTTTCAGGATGGTACTGGCAAAGCCACGTTCCCTCTCCTGCTGTAATTCTTCCAAGAAATGCTTCGGGATCTTCATCCGATTTGTTTATAATTCACCTTGAAAGCTCTGCTCTTGTTTGCAGCTGATCTGGGTGTAAAGGTTTTAGTACCCATCAGGTAAAAAGTTTGCTTAACTTTAATTTTTCAGCCAGAATTGTGTAAGCTGAACCAAATGAGATGTCTATGGTGTTGGCTATTGTTTCTGCTGTTAATCATTGGTCCTTTTCAACTAGGGCATGAACAAGTTTATTATTATTTTCTTTGAAAATTAATGTCTGTGGTCTGCCTCTGTGGGCTTCACCTTCAGCATGGTCTCGTCCCTTCTTAAAGCAAGTTATCCATTTGTAAACTGGTGATTTCCTTGAAGAATTGTCTCCATAAACATTTTGTAAAACATCTATGATTTCACCATTATTCCTCCCAAGTTTCAGCATAAATTTGATGTTTGTTCTTGCCTTGATTTTACCTGAATTCGTGTGGCTCTGACAGGGACTCTTTTCAAACTGATGTCTTATCCTTCTTAGTGCCTCAAACTAGATCCTGGTCAGACATGTTATATAAAAAGTTAATGCAAGCTTATTCTGGTATAAAAAATGTGAAATCCATGCATAGCTGTTCATAATATTCACTTTCTATAATCTTCTTGAAGACTTCTCATATTTTCTTGCTTTATTCTTACATTTTCTGTTTTATTATTGGGTTGCATTTTCTGTTATAAACGTTTTTCAAAAATATTTTTCTCTCCAGCATCTCGAGTAGAGTGCTATCTTACTTTTATTCTGTGGGATCTTTGCACTAGACTCACACAGTTTTTACTCTTCTCCAGATAAAAAGAAGTGTCTGCTAGTCTCACATTTCCACAAGGCAGGAATCATAGAGTCTCCTTGACTCTCTCCCTTGTCCTTCTTGGAATGCCGTTAGATCATGTTCTAGGACCTCAGTTCCAGGATTGGTTGATAACATTCTACAGATTAAGAGGCACAAAGGGCTGGAAATCAGGAGGGATACGGAATGATGCATGGCTCCAGGAGGAGATCACCTTTCCACACTGTGACTTTGTGTCTGGGGGATCTGGGTTTGTATGTGATCAAGCTTGCAGATTAGTCATCATTGAGAGAAAGGACTTTGCCCAGCCTCTGCTGGTGCTGCTGTTTGCCAGTCAGAGATCATCCCATCTATCAAGTTGGACTTTGCTGTGGGTAACTCCCATGGAATCTCAAGGACCACGAATTCCAGATGCTTCTTACTGCCCATAGGCTGTGACCTGCTGACACCTTGCTCATTAGGTACCTCTAATGGAGCCCTGCAATGACTTCCCTCCTGCATTGTGAAGGAAGGCTTTTGGGTCTACCATCCTAGGAAGCAGCTGTGTCAACACAGCCTGTTACCGTTGGCAGTGCATTTTGCAGACATTCTCCACATCAGGGTGTGAGAATAGGGGCCCATGATTCCAGTCTTATTGCAGATTTGTGTGTATTATATATCCTCCATATTGATATATGTTTTATGTATGCACTATATGTATATTAATATATAACATTCATTGAGCATTGCAGACGTTGTGCAGTGCAGCTGGGATTCTGGAAGGACAGAATTAGATGTCAGTCTCCTGTGGACAATAAAAGGCAAAAGACATTTACTTGAATTTAGAAATGGGGCATATTATTCTTCACAAGTAGTTTGGCCGAAAAGCCATAGTCAACCAACATAGTTAGACCGTTAATCTCTGGACTGGTGAGAAACGGCATCACTTTCGGATAAGTGCATCACTCTCTAAAGGACACCTAATGACACTATGTCCTGTAGAGCATGCACATTTACAGACTCCTTTCTTTGATTGTGAGATAGAGGAAGGGTGGTATCACCCCCTGAGCAGGGTTGTAATAAGTATAGGTGAAGTGAATGTTCACTTACTTGAAGAAAAGTTGCTCCCTGATAAAGTTGGACTTTTGTTTAACCACTGAGCAGGTAAATAAACTTATCTAGGTCCTCTTGATCTTTCTGAAAAGACAGATATTAGCTGCAGCTTCCCTCCCCAATCAACTAGAAACAGTGGACCGTCCATCCGCCGAGCACTTTAAATCAATTTAAATAAATGTACTCTGTTGGTCATCAAAGACCCTCGAGCTTTGATTAACCATTAAAAATACCGTGACAAGACATGACGAACATTTTACTGACACAAATATATTTCCCATGAAAGTTGAGGACAGAACGTTTAAACTGTTCAAAGTTCCCTTCATTTGATCTTCCTCTCCAAGCCTCTTCAAGGAGTCCTTGCTGCTGTTATTAGAATCACGAGATCCTTAGTTCTAGGGGTCTGCCCTCAAATATGAGGATGTGCCCCCAAATCGATTCAAATTCATCAGAATAATTTATCATGGCATATCATCTGAGGATTTCTTCATAGTTTATGTTATTTCTCCTCCACTTAAGGTAAGATATAGGCCGAACATACACAGGTATGTATGCAGGCTGAGCATACATATTTGCTTTTGTGTTTTATCCATCAATTTTTGAACTTCGAGGGTGACTGTTGGTCCCAGTTCTTAGACCTGGATTTATTTGCCTTTCACCCTGACAGTTTGTGATTCCACAGCCGTGTTGGGCTCGAGCTTGGCTGGCTTTGCCCTGCACACTGGAGCCCCAAGCTATGAAGCCTCCCAGCTGCAGCTATTCAGGCTCCTTGATCATTCTGCTGTCTTCTCTGAGGGTTTGGTTCCATCGTAGAATGCTGTTCTTTGTTTTGCTCCCTGCACCATTTCCTCCAGGCAGAACTTGGCATCCGGCAAATCTGTTTTGGCCTCCATCCAGGTAATTTAGTAGCATGAGTTTCTCATTATAAAATGGGTTCACCTGTAGGATGGTCCCATGGTCTGGACACCGAGCTGGCATTATCATTATTAAGACGATGCTTCTGTACGACATATGTCTTCAGCATAGATTGTTAATTTTCCCGTATCCAGGCCTAGGTAGGTTCCTTTCGGGTTGGCACCCTTTGTTCTTGTTGGGAATTGAGAGAACAGCTAGCTAAATTTCCAGCTGTCCTCTTCACATTGCTATTTAAAATTAGAGATGACAAAGACTGCAATTATAAAAACCAATCGCCGGTGTGTCTGTCCCTACGCTCGAGGAAGGGTTTTTCGATTGCTCTGAATGTTGGAGCATGCACTTTAATTTTGGGTCACCATGAAACCATGATTATGGTACATTTAACTGTCCCTTTGTTTTAAAGAAGGTATGGGTTACCTCAGCCCATTTGTGTCTGACTACTCTGAGGCTGATCTTTTCTCAGGTTAAAAGAGAAAGATTACACACTGGGGTCACTACAAATGTTTTGCATTAGTACAGAAATTGCCTTCATGTACCAAGATGTCTAAGCCCCTACAAAGCTGTCGCCAGCCATCCGGGCTGCTGGGAACACTAAATCAATCTGTTGTATGCACAAAGCCAAGTAATTTATCTGTCAGGTAGTATTTCATTTAAAACATATTTCCGGCAAAATGAAATACGTAAAATCGTCCATTTCTGTACCTGAGTCTGGCCATTCCCATTATTCCACAGATAAGTTTATCTTCTTAATGGAGCAAGAAGGTCCTTGGGCAGGCACACTGGCTTTCCACTTTAGGAAAGGGCTGCTATTTACATTACGAAAATATCCAAGAACTGTTGGAAGAAGCATCGGTATCTTGTCTGATTATTGTGTTTCTCCCACCCTAGCTTTGAAATTATTCAGATGAGTCCTGGAGTCAGAAGGTCAGTTGAGGTTTTCCGTGATGACTTCATGACAAAGGGTCCTTCCGATATCCAATCTGATGCAGTGAGAAGCCAGAGCCCTATTTTATCTCCTTATTCTGTAGTGGGGTCTGAGCAAGCTTTATGAAGCTTGAGTTTAATCTTCCTCTCAGATTTATGCTCCTCAACTCTCCAAATGTAGACGTGCCTTCTGGCATTCCTTCCTTTCTCCACTGTCAGACACCAATTTGCATTATGGGAAGTGCGCGTGCACTGTACCTAGTGTATGTACCTGCTCTGTTAAATTATTCCATTTTTCAATCATAAAAGCCAAAGAGGATTTGGATGAAAAATAACTGGCGCTCTTCCACCATTTTTGTAGTTTTCCTTTCCTATAGGTAAATGAATCATTCCTAACTTGATGCATTTAGTGTGGGGATTCCACTCTGGTATCATTTCTCCAGCCCTGCGAACTGATTAATGATTCACCATCTCGGCTGAATTTATGCTTCTGTTCACCTGGCAAAATGCAGTTTGTTCTTCCTTCACAAACAGAAAGGAAATGTGCAGAAATCAGGTTTCTCATATGTGTGTGCCAGAGGCCAACAGGAAAAGGTTGCAGAAAATGTTTCAGAAAAGCTGCTTGGGAAGAAAAAGGTGCTTTTGTAGATTTGAAAATATTACTTAGACCAAGAGTCTGTACCCTACTGGGATAGTTTTCACAGGAGCTGTTAACTCCTTGGAAATGTATCTATTTCTTCTCAAAGATGCTCCGGGCGCTGAGATGTTCTGGCATCTCCCTAGAAAGGTGCCTGACATCTCCTCTCCCTATCTTATGTCCTCCCCCATCCCTTCGAGGGCCAGTGAAGGCCGCTGGAGCCTCCTGGTTGAGGATCTGCAGGTGATCACAGATTTTTCCACCTGACTATATAGTTAAAGGTGGGTTCCACCAGGCTGGCACTAAATTTCCATTCCTTAAGTGTTTCTAAATGTTGAAAAGAGATACTGTAAGAATTTGGGTGTCATGCAAACATGTAAGGGTGACTAACTCTGGGATGAGATTTTAGGACCACAGAATAGAGCATCATTAAAAATGATGGGATCGTTCTGGTTCCCCACTGGATGAATTTCATGACAGGATGTTCAAAACCTGCTCACTGTTGGAAGAGCCCTGGGAGGGCCCAGTAGTGCAGCCCGGAATGGTGATCGATCCAAGCGCACTGCTGGGTCCCTGGCTCTTCCTGACGCTTCCGTTGCTGGGAGGACGGAAAAGAGACTTCTTTTTTCTTTTTCCTTCTCTCAGCTTTTCCTGCCAGGTGTTCTGCAAATCTTTGTTCCAAGCTTCTCATCGATTTTTCTCCACAGCAGCCGGAGTCGCCATCCACTCACACAGTGGCTGTAGCCCACACTCCCCTGATGACAAGGCTTTCGTGGCTGTCCTGCCCTTCAGCAGAGAGCTGTCTGTCCTCAGCCCCTCCCCACGGGACCATGGCCTACCCCTTCCTCACCATGTAAACTTCCAGTGCCGGATGCTCCACGCTGGAAACACCTCCCGTGTTGGCACATTTGCAGAATGCTTGCCTCTGTGGGGAACATTCCTGTCCGTCTCCAAGCCTGACACACTTTACAAGCCCGCTGATCTCAGCTCACCACTCCCCAGACCTCAGCTCTCCTGCAGCGGGCAGTGGCTCAGTGGTCCAAGAGTTCGACTTCTCGTGACCCACAGCATCACAGAGAGTAGACGCCCTCACAGCTGGCCCGGGCTGACTCCCTGAGGTCAGTGCACAGACTCTGTTTTTGCACAGACACATTGCTGTTTCTGTCCCATTTCTTTTAGTCCTGGGAGACAACCTGGCCGGCTCTTGTTCATTTAGTCTTTCAGCAAACATGTGCTGAGAGGTGGGATATGACATGAGCAGACGGTGAAACTCCAGGTTCTACTGTCCGGGGGCTGTGGTCTCCGACACTCCAGCTGCTGTTTTGAGAACAGCACCCAAGGCTACACTTGCCTTTGCTTCACCTCCTGAAGCCAGATCCCAGCCTGCCATCTTCACCCTAAATCCCGGTGGTGGGGTGGCTTAGTAGAGTATTGGTTAGTCATGTGCAAGTCTGTCCTTGTGCTGCCAGGGTCTAGGAGTGGGGATGGGTGGCTGGGGGGCAGTAATCAGGGTGGGGAGCATGGCACGCAGTGGGCTGAAGCACAGGCTTTCCCTGGGCGAGACTTCTGCATGAGGTTTGCAGCCATCTTCAGGGCTTGGCCAGGGATTGGCTTTTCAGCTTCTGTGAGTCTGGTTTGACTGTTTGCCAGGTAACTGCCACCCTCCTTCTCTGGGTCTTGAGTGAAAGTGTGTGAGTGTCCTGAGGCCTGATGAGATCCTGGGGCTGAGCAGCCGATCAACACACACTCTTCTGAGAGCTGAGGATCCCTGGTGGATTGATGGAAGCCACCCATGGCGCTCTCCAGGAGAGGAAGTGGGGACTGTCCTCATTCCCTTTCATTAGAGTGACATTTCCCCAGTGAGATGCCATGGGGTGTGATTCCTCTAAGGAACTCTGGATCTCATTATCTGACTCCTGGTGTGGAACAACATGGCAGGAGGACTAAGACTGGGGAACCATGTTCTTCCACAGTGTTAGAAGAACTCAGGCCAGGAAGCTGACTCAGAGATCAGTGTTTATAATATTAAATAGCATATTTTTCTCCTTTTGTAGGAGGAACAGGGCTTCAAGTGAAAAGGTCATGGTCACCAGGCTATTGAAGTGCAAACATGAAACACATCCATGTGGACAGGACCATGTTGCGTCCACGTTTAGTCAAATCATCCAGATAGTTAAGAAAAGTCAGACTATATTGATATAATCTTAGAACCTGATCAAGCCAGTATTCATTATGCCTTTCAAATTTTCAGATGGCATTAAGTGGATTTAAAGAGTGTCAGCCGAACGTGGTGGCTCACGCCTGTAATTCCAGCACTTTGAGAGGCCAAGGCAGGCAGATCACCTGAGGTCAGGAGTTTGAGACCAGCCTCACCAACATGGTGAAACCCCGTCTGTGCTAAAAATACAAAAAAGTTAGCCAGATATGGTGGCAGGTGCCTATAATGTCAGCTACTCAGGAGGCTGAGGTAGAAGAATCTCTTGAACCCGGGAGGCAGAGGTTGCAGTGAGCCAAGATGGTGCCATTGTACTCTAGCCTGGGCAAAAAAAGTGAGACTCCATCTCAAAAAAAAGAGTGCGTCTGTGTAGTTGCCACCAGGTGCCATGTTGGTGTGTCCTTGTGGCCCCTTCTCCATCATTCTTCTGCAGGTGTCACCAGGTTTTCTGCAGGAGACACTGTGGGTGGGTACAGGGGACATTTCCTGGAGGAATTCTCCATTTCTACTTTCCACTGGGAATCGTGTACACTGTGCATGACTCAGGCAGAGAGAAAAAGCAGAATGGCGTGGCCTCAGAAACGTGGCATGTTCCTGCTCCACGGGTCAGGGACGGGAAACTCTTTTCCTTTCCAGCAAACACAAAACACAGCTCTATACAACCTGCCTGTCAGGTGCCCCATCAACCGGACAATCCCCCAAGACCTGTTTAGTGGGAAACGGTATGATCAAGCAGACACTGCTCACCCCAGGAACACAAGCCAGGAGGTTCAGTCTCCTTGGTTTGCACTCCCAGGTAATGTCCTCTAAACAGTGGCAAGGCCACTCATTGGAACTGACACTCTGTGACGGGCTGAGGCAAACACAGGGGTCTGGCTGGCCTCCTGGAGCCCTGGGATGGGGTGACCCAACATGGTTATCGTTTGATTGAAACGATCAACTCATTTCCCATAGGTCACAGGATATCAGCAGGCTCCAAATCGGAAGAGACTTGGCCTCATTGCCTGATTACCGGCGGCTGCCCCAGCTGAATTCAAGAATGTGCGTTTGAAAGTAGAAAGTATCGGCCATGGCTGGAACACAGAAGTTGAGGTGATGTCTCCAGGAAGTTCCTTCTCTCGTGTCTGCACAGAAGACCACAATCCCTGCACAGGGCACAGGAGCTCCTGGCCCACGGCCCTGCCCTCGGCAGGGTCAAGAGAACCGGTGTCAGATGTGCACGCAGTATCGGGGAAGATGAAGTGCGTTCGTGCGCTAGGACTGGTGTAGCGAAGCACACCATGCTGTGGGGGACAACGAAGAGAAATGTAATATTTCACAGTTCCGGAGTCCAGAAGTCCCAAATCGAGATGTCAGTTGGGGCCTTGCTCCCTCCGAAAACCCTGGGGAGGGATCTCCCTCCTGCCTCCATCCCTGTTCTGGTGGCATCAAGTGTTCCTCAAGATAGATGCATTCCTCCAGCTCTTCTCTACGCGAGTTCTGCCTGTGTCTCCACATCATCTTTCCTTTCTGTGTGTCTGTCTCTGCATCTGACGATCCCCCTTTTATAAGGATACTGATCACACTGGGTTAAGGTCCGGATGTACTTAGGCTTTGTGTCTCAGCTTCTTTCTTTTTATGAGGCAGAGTCTCACTCTGTCCTCCAGGCTGGACTGCAGTGGCATGATCTCAGCTCACGGCAATCTGCCCCTCCCAGGTTCAAGTGATTCTCGTGTCTCAGCCTCCCAACTAGCTGGGACTGTAGGCACATGCCACATGCTGGGCTAATTTTTGTATTTTTAGAAAAGATCAGGTTTCATCATGTTGGCCAGGCTGGTCTCAAACTCCTGACCCCAAGTGACCCCCCCACTTCAGCCTCCCAAAGTGCTGGGATTACAGGCCAATCTCATCTTGAATTCCCCATAATCTTCATGTGTCAAGGGAGGAAACTGGTGGGAGGTAATTGGATCACAGGATGATTTTCCCCACGGTGTTCTTGTGATAGTGAACGGGTTCTCATGAGAGCTGATGGTTTTATAAGGGGCTCTTCCCCCTGCCCTCTTGCTTCTCTCTCGTGCCACCATGTGAGAAGGTCCAAGCTTGCTTCCCTTTCCCCTGACTGTAAGTTTCCTGAGGCCTCCCTAGCCATGCAGAACTGTGAGTCAATTAAGCCTCTTTCCTTTATAAATCACTCAGTCTCAGGTAGTATATCTTTCAGCAGTATGAGAATAGATTAATTAATACAGGTCCACACCAGTGACCTCAGTTTAATTTGATTATTTCCGTAAAGACCCTACTTCTAAGTCAAGTCACGTTTCATGGTACTGGGGGTTTGGCTTTCATATGTATTTGTGGGGGAACAAAACTCAAAATGGAAGAGAAACTATGGTGACTCCATGTTGTTTCTGGAAGGCTCATCTCGTGGGACAACAGCCCTAGTGCCACGGTATTCCGATGGTCCCATTCATACCTGCTATATCTCTGCTCTGTTTTCCCCCAGAGGCTGGAGATAAGAATAGCTTTCCTGATGTCTAGCGCTGTCATGTCCTCAAGCAGGAATTCATTCGTTCTATATGCAACAAACTGTCCTTAGAACCTTCTGACTGATGCTGGCACCAAGAAGAAGCTGCCTTCGCATCTTTTTCATGCACTGTTGTTCTAGGTATTGGCTTCTTAGAGACTTCTTCAGTGGCCATGAGAAATGGCCCTGACCTTGGGGAATGTGGCAGACATGACCTAAAATATATTCTAAGGAGAAAGAACGGAGCACCTAGAGTGGAGTCTGCAGAGCCAGGATCTCGCTGGAGCAGCCCTGATGAAGTCTCTCAGGTGCTATCCGGTGCCATCTGATGTGCCAGGTGTGACAATCCGTGACTGGTCACAGCTGCATAGATCCCTGACTCAGAGGCCCCACCTGACTCCCACCTCCTGCTTTAGCACGACCAGAAACAGCCCCAGGTTGCTGCTGGGAAAACTTTGCCAGCAGCATGTCAGAAGTTGCTAGTGAGAGATAAAAGCTGGCTGGTCACGAGGCCTGGAGAAAATGGTGAGAAGGGGGACTCCAACAGTGATGTGCAGGGAGCCACGCAGCTCGCTCCTTTCATCTTGCATCCCCTCTGTGGTCTGTGAGACATTGCTTAGAGATGACCTGATCCTCCTCATCCTCTCCTTTCTCTCCTTATTTTCCTTCATGGCCAATGCCAGAGGATCAAGAATCCACTTAGTCTACTGGATCACCAGGGTGAATCTGCTGTCCCTCTAGGTGGGAGGGCCAGGCACAGACTCCTTGGCAAGGCAGCAATCAAAGCCAGTTCTGAGTATTAAAAAAACAAACTCAGATGTTTGAGCTGCCAAGTCTCCTCAGCGTGTAAATGCTTTAAATGATGGCAGAAATCCGTATTTGCTTTGCAAAAATATATATATATATTTTTTTGAGACAGAGTTTCACTCTTGTTACCCAGGCTGGAGTGCAATGGCGCGATCTCGGCTCACTGCAACCTCCGCCTCCTGGGTTCAGGCAATTCTCCTGCCTCAGCCTCCCGAGTAGCTGGGATTACAGGCATGTGCCACCATGCCCAGCTAATTTTTTGTATTTTTAGTAGAGATGGGGTTTCACCATGTTGACCAGGATGGTCTCGATCTCTTGACCTCATGATCCACCCGCCTCGGCCTCCCAAAGTGCTGGGATTACAGGCTTGAGCCACTGCGCCTGGCCTCTGCTTTGCAAAAATCTAAATGAAATTAGTCACAAGTATAAACAAATGGGTTTGCATTCAACGGCAGTACCATTGCTGCTTAAACAAGATTCACGCTTGGGTTTCAGAGAGGAACACATTGATGTCCAGATCACCAAGTGGAGCAAAGGAGGTGCAAGGAAAAGGTACCGGGACATTTTTCCTTTTCTGATGCGTTTCAGGTTCAGTTTTGCCTTCAGGCATAGGCACGGGTCAGTATATTAAGTGGACAGCTGTGCTCTGCCGTGAAATAATGAGAATATCACCTACCAACACCACTCAGTCTTCCCAGGGAGGACTGCAGAAGCATCAGCCTCCTTGGCCAGGCTCTGGTGAATGTCAGCATTTTGGGTTGCTTGCCTAGATTCTGGAGAATTGGATGGGAGGTGGACTCAAACTGTTGCCAAGAAGATTTTGTCACACGGTTTTAAAAGTCCCCAGTGCTGGTGAGGTTCTGGAACACACCTCATTAATGCACAAAGCAGGGCTGAAGCCCTGATTCCCAAGCCAATGGGCCAGGGGTATGTGGATTGGAGGCTGGCTAGGTCAGCTTGTGAGGGTGAAGTGCCCTAGACAGCCATGAGTGGGGAACGGGGGACCAAGAAGATCAGTGGATGTATTTTAGCTGAGCACTCCTGCAGCAGCACCAGAAGGTGGGGAAGTGACCTGTGAAGGTAGTGTCCTTTCCTGGGAGCTGTGCCTGGGATTCACTGTCCCTCCCTCCTCCCAGTGCCATGCTGAGGGGCTCCCTCCAGCCTTTAACTGCGCTTTCTGCTCCTCTCCAAGGCCACGGTCCTCTGCACAGTCTCCAGACATTAGTCATTTTAAGTGGCTTTTTTTAGTAGAAGTTCCCAAGCAAGTGACCTCCTCCATAGAGAATCGATTGCTGAAGTTACAGTGCCTGCTTCTTGGCTGACCTGTAATATCGCCCCAGCTTGGGCCACCTTACATCCTTTCCCCTGACCCTCACTGGCATCCGCAGGTTTTCTGCAGCTCTGTGTGCTGCTCTAGAAAACACTCTCAGACCAGACTCTGGAAAATTGCAGCAGCCAGGCTCTGACTGATTGCTGTGGTGTTCTTTCTCAATGTCATATCAATATTCTCTCCCATACCTCTCTCACCCCAACCCAGCCCTTGGGGAGATGACAGATGCCTCAAGTCAGAGGCCTTTGCTGCCTCCTTCTCACCCAGACCTTGCAGGCTTAGGGGGTTGCTGAAGGCCGTTGGTAGCTGTGAGGCATCTGCGTGTGCACGCACCCACAAGCCCACAGAAGTGGAAGACCAGGGTGCAGATGCCCTCCAAATCTCTGTGCTGCCCCACCTGCAGTCACCACTTTTCCCCCTGAGTACCCCATTGGCTCCCAAACTCAACCACAGGTCCCCAGCTCCCTCCCTCCATTCTCTGTACAGCCTCCCCCAGCTGAGTCAGACCCTGCACTGGTTCTCATGACATGTTCTTGTTACTTCTATAAGAAAGACAAACACGTTGTATTAAAATAATCATGACAGTGTCTTGCCCTCACTAGCCTGGGGTCTGCTTGAAATTAGGGAGCTTGTCTTTCATTTTGAAAGTCCCCAGAGTTAGCACTTAAGAGGCAGATATATGTTTAATATATATGTATATATTAAACTCTCCCTCTCCATCTACACCTGAGCTTTGCTCCATCTGTATCTCTGTCTATATTCATATTTCTATCTATCCACCCATTTGTCCATCCACCTAGCCACCCATCCAGTCACCCATCTATCCATTCATCTATCCACCCATTCATCCACCCATCTATCCATCCCTCTATTCATCTGTCTTTTCACTTATTATTCATGAATCTCTCCATCCATCCATGTATCTATCCACCCATCTATCCACCTATTTATCAACCCATTCATCTGTCCATTTATCCATCCATCCACCCATTTATTCAGCAGCCCAGTAAGAGCTGGGCTCCCTTACTGCTTGTCTTGTTCCCTCATCTCTGATGTCTGGCTTTTCCTGTTGCAGGACAATGTGACTCTACATTCTACATACAGCTATTGAAAATGTGCAGAGCAGGTCTCGCTCTTTGCCTCTAGAATTTCTATCGTTCTACAAACACCGCACAGCGCTGATTTTCTAATGTGCGAACTTAAGGGTGGTTTCTGTTTTCTTGGCAGAGTCTCTGTGCCTTGTATTATCTGAATTTTATTTTAGGACATTTCTCCAGTTTAAAAACTTATCAGGACATAGTTCTGGAAATCTGGAATTTTTAATAACACAACTATGCAATATAGCATAAAGTTTCAAATTCCCTTTGTAAAATGAGACACCCAAGCATGGCGCTGCTCGCCCCACCCACCCCCTGGATTAACTGAGTGAAATTAACCCACCCCCTGGATTAACTGCGTGAAATTAGAGTCTGTGCATTGCATCATTCAAATGCTGCCTGACCACTTGGACTCACAGTGCAGCCCGGACTTCACTGACAGTTATAAACAGATGCATACGCTCTCCAAAGAAGACCTTCCTCGTCATTATGGATCTCCTGAAAACAGTGATCTACGCTTCTTTCCCAATGCGACTTTGCCATTGGATGAAGCAAAATGCCAGGTGAGCTCACTAGCGAATGTGCCTGTGAGCACAGCCCACTTCTGCCTCTCCAGCATGGCCTCCTCTGTGCTCTGCTGATGGTGGAGGTGAGTGAGTCGGTCCCAGTGTAGGGGCAGAGCCTTGAGGAATCATGGCAAATACTCTAGTCAGTTCCTCCCATAAGTGTGTCAGCTCTGTTCTGTACAATGGAGAGGGTGGGTCCTGGTGGGCTGGAGAAAATAGGGGGGCACCAGGGAGCCGAGGAGAAGGGGCTCATTAATGAGACAAAAAGGACATTTTCTTGGGAAGAAAAAGTGACATTTTAAGATGTGATTTATTTGTAAAATAGCCAGAAGCCCCATGTAGTTTGGTCATAACCTCCCCCAGCAGGAGCTCCTTGGAGATCTGACATGGCAGGAGGGCTCCTTCCCATGCCTGACATGAGAACAGCCTTGGCCTGAAGCAAAGGCGCTGCCAGTCACCTGCACCTGGCCCCATGAAAGCACATTCCCCTGTGAGCACAGGCACTGCACGAGCTTCCATGTCAACCTCTCTGTCCAGGAGCCTTCTGTTGTTCCTCAGCTTCAGGTCATTGAACCTAATATTGATGGAATAAGAAGATTCATAAAGTGAAGAGCGAGGCTGCATGCCACCAAGAAGCTCTGTGGCATCCGGGAAGGCAAGCAGCCACCAATGTCTGGCCTGGTGCCCAGCTGGGGCTTGCTGCAACAGTGAGTCCTGAGTACTTGGTGCACCGTGAGAAACCTGGAGGTCTTATTTGTGCACAGCACAGCGAGAGCACAAATGGACAGCACCCTTGCCTCCTGAGCATCTTAACTGCCAATCAAATGGAATTGTTGAAAGGAATCCTGGGCGCTGGATCATCAGGAAATTGAAAGAGCTTGGAAAGAAGCTTTCTCTTCCATAAAGCAATCACTTTCTCACATTAGCTGTGTCCCAAGGTTCAATCACTTATGACTATTTATGTGGTTATAAAATATCACTGATGAAGTCGGCTTTTTCATCTGTCATGAATCATTTGACAAAGACTTCCTGTTTAACCTGCATCGCCTGGACCGCACTATGCTGTTGCTGAAAGAAGCAGGTGCCGTTGCTGCTACAAACCATGCAAACTGTGGACTTGGGGCCAACACCGGACTGTGTGAGAGGTGGTGATCTTTGTAGGGTTTTTTCATTTGCAGAGAACCAGAAATCCGTTTTCCCTGAGTCCGTGGCAGTCATCAAGATGCTCAGTAAAGAAGAAGAAAATTGAGAAACTTAGGAGAAGAAAGTACACGGTGACAGACACGGAGACCATGCAGTGAAGCGCCACACCCATTCTGTGCTGGGTCAGGTCTTTGTTCATCTTTCTCCTCCCTGCTTCCTTCCCTTCCTCTCTCTCTGCCCCCCCCCCCCCGTAGGCCACATCCTGCCATGATGTGCACTGTGATGGTGCCAGGCAGAGAGAGACTAAAGATCCATTTTCTCACTGATGTCCATCTCTAAGTTTTAGGAATATACTCCAAGTATCCCCATCTTTCATTTAGCAGTGGGGACTTTCAGGACACATCAATTAGCTCAGCTTTTCACAAATGTTTTCATAATGAGCAAAGCATCAAAGCCAAGCTTCTGTCAGAATCAGACAGAGCAAGCAAATGGGCTTAACCCCTTATTCCACAGCTCACCAGCTATGCACCCTTGCGCAGATTCCTTTGTCTCTCAGTTTGCCTCATCAGCAAATGGGAGCCTTCACACCCTATTACTTCTCTTCCAAAAGGGCTTAGATCAGTGCCATGTCTGCAAATTGATGCGCATACTGAATGTGTAGTATTTGTTTTGTCAGATGATATTATCAATTATAAGTCAGATCCCAATTTCAGAAATATTAAAATGTGACAAAATGCCTAAAAACTAGAGGAACTCCGTAGCATCTTCCTGGGGTCAAATGCGCCAAGGGCTGTAAAGCGATTTGCAGTGGGCTTGGCATGTAGCAAGGGCTCGGGGAGTGAGGGCCGCTCTTCCTGTTATTCTCAGGATAATTAGGACGGATGTGATTATGACATTACAATCAGCTGGGCCATGTCTCAGCTAGGAATTTATAGTGCACTTTGAAGCCATGGAAACACCTACATGACACCTCTTGTGTTGCCTGCTTCAGAGGACACCGCAAAATATCACCAAAGCCAGAGTTCAACTTTCGAAGGAAGTTGTTGAATTTCCAAATTTATTTCTATTCGTGGATGAATGTTCTACATGCCAGGGGTTGCTCTGGTGGCACACCCGTGACAGCAACTGTGAAAGTGTATTTGCTTCCATTTAATTAAAGTCGGCCGTGAGGAATGTATTCACAAGTGTTGGCCAAGTGTGTGATTTTTCTGGGGAGTCCTTCAGTCACTGGCATAAATAAGAAGGGGTCTGTGCCACAGAATCTTCTGGGGCCAGTCCATCACCGAAAACACGTTTTCCACGACCCGGCCTCTGTGTTCTCGGCTGGCAAACCCACAGACGCCGAAGAGACACGGCTCAGAAACACGCCGCAGCTGCCAAACGGCTTCCCTTCCTCGGCTGCTTTTCATTCCTGGGGCCAAATGGGCCTCAGAACAGACCTGAAAATCTGTGAGATGGAAGTTGGGAGCTGAGCGGTCCTGTGCAGAAAAGAGGCTCCAAGTGTTGAGACGACATCCCCAGGATGTACAGCACTGTCCAGGGCAAGCCTCTTTCCAGACGCCTGCAGAGCCCTGCTTGCATCAGATGAAGCTCCAAGTTTCCTGCAAAAACTGCCTTGCAAGGCTCTTCACCCTTCCCTCAGCTCAGAAATGGGGTTGGAGTGTTTCACACACACAGCCAAGGTAGGCGCGCACCTGGGATCCTGCTGTGTTGCAATCCCACGAGGGTAAACATGGCTGTTAAAACTGGGGAGTCACGGGCTTTGGAGTTTTAGAAAATACTCAATTCTGAACACAATGGGAATGAGGAGGAGGAGGAGGAGGAGGAGGATTCTGTGACGTAGGGAGCTCCATTTCCCTCGTGGTTCAGACCGAAAATCATCTTTCTTTCCAGATTCTTCAGTGGAACCCTAGGAAATCACGGTGTTTTGTGAAAAACTCCTCAGTCTGTGGCATGAACCTGGAGCACAGACAAGGACAGCTCCAGGCTGCTTTTCAAATCCTCTGGAGAGGGAACGTCTGCAAGAGGAAGTCGCGGGGAAGAGCAGAGAGAGAAAGATGTAAATCATGGTAACTTCATAAAACGGAGTTTTCTTGTAATATTCTTTGGTAATGTTGAGCTGAAAATAGATTTACAATCAAAAGGGGCTTAATCTGATATTAAAGAATTCTCTTAAAATCCCCCAAACAATTGAGATTTTTCCCCCCTTTGGTTTGTTTTGCATTAGTTCCTCCAAGAGGCTGTGGATGTAAAGAAATATACTGACTTTAATTAAAGTGACGTTCGTGTTGCTTAGTGGGGGCAGTGTCAGCTCTGGATTATCAGCTGCAAATAACCCTGCCTGGCTCGTGTAGATGGAGCCTCGCTCCCGAAGCGATGAGCCACTCCTAGCAGGACAAGATGCACCATGAGGTGGGGGCTTTTTGATCACACCACACAGAGGGTAGATGTTCCCATAGCTAATCCATGTTTCCGAGTCAGAACCAGTGCATTCAAAAAGATTGAAAATAGGCCAGGTGTGGTGGCTCATACCTGTAATCCCAACACTTTGGGAGGCTGAGGCAGGTGGATCACCTGAGATCAGGGGTTTAAGATTAGCCTGGCCAACATGGTGAAACCCATTTCTATTAAATATACAAAAAGTACCTGGGCATGGTGGCACATGCCTGTAGTCCCAGCTACTCAGGAGACTGAGGCAGTGGTAGAATTGCTTGAACCCGGGAGGTGGAGGTTGCAGTGAGCGGAGATCATGCCACTGCACTCCAGCCTGGGTGACAGAGGGAGACTCCGTCTCAAAATAAATAAATAAAAATAAACAAAAGGATTGAAAATTTATGTCATCCCTGTTCATGCGGCGCCCAGACAGACCCTAGAGTTCCAGCCTAATCCTTCGATTTCTCTGGTCAGAAATGGAAAGTGGCAGATTTTAGGGAAATGCGCCAATGGACTAGTACCTTTCTGGCCCTTCAGAAAGGTGGCTGTGGTGTCTTTAAAGCAGGAAAAATGCATTTTTCCTTGGCTTTTTGTCATAATGTAGACCCTTTCATCTGGGGGAAGCAAATCTATTTCACAGCACATCCATTACTTCCGTTGATGAGGTCTAATAAAAATTCTTAATTAAAAATAATTGTATTAATGATAATATCATAATCAGAGCCATAATTCCTATTTTCACACATAAAATCCTTTGATTTTGAAACAAATCACCGCACAGCTCTCACTTGGCTTCTTATTGACCAAATTAATCAAACAGGAGATAACATTTTAAAGCAAAAGCACCATGTTGTAGACTGTTTCTTCATGAGGCACAGCATGTTAGGAGCCCCTAATTTTGATGGAAGTGTGATGGGTTTCATCTCTGTATCTGCACACAGCATCCAGCTACACGGGCACTGCAGAACCCATGCGTGGCACCCACACCCACGCGTGGCACCCACACCCATTTCCTGCTAAGCTGGACGTTGACTCACAAGGGCTGTGATATATTTTCCGATGCTCACTCTGTGTCTTCACAATAAGATTATGCCATTGGACACAGACAATAAACCAATGTAATTGTTCTAATATGGCCATAGCCACATGGCTGGAAAACCTTACCTTTGCCAAGGTGCTCCAGGCCCCCATGGGCACAGTCCATGCCTTTTCTCAAGGAGTGAAGACGAAACTTTGCAGAAGCAAATCTAAGAATAAACCCCTAGTCTGTTTTCTGTTGCTTTTAACAGAATTCCCGAAATTGGGTAACTAATAAAGAAAATAAATGTAGTTACTGAAGTTCTAAAGACTGAGAAGTCTGAGGTCAACAGGCCCAATCTGATGAAGGCCTTCTTGCTGGTGGGGCAGCACAGATCATGGCACAGCAAGGGGCAAAGGGTACAAAGGTGGTCACTCTGATCCTCTTTTTATAAAGCTACGAGGTCTCTCCCGTGATAACCCCTTAATCCATTAACCCATGAATGGACCAGCCCATTCATAAGCATTCTGCCCTCCTGATCCAATCACCTCTTATAGGATCCCCCTCTCAATACTGTCACATTGGGGATTAAGTTTCATCATCAGTTTTGGAGGGGACATTTAAACCATAGAAGGACCCAACCGGGGCCGGGCATGGTGGCTCAAGCCTGTAATCCCAGCACTTTGGGAGGCTGAGGCGGGTGGATCACGAGGTCAAGAGATCGAGACCATCCCGGTCAACATGGTGAAACCCCGTCTCTACTAAAAATACAAAAAATTAGCTGGACATGGTGGCACGTGCCTGTAATCTCAGCTACTCAGGAGGCTGAGGCAGGAGAATTGCCTGAACCCTGGAGGCAGAGGTTGCGGTGAGCCGAGATTGCGCCATTGCACTCCAGCCTGGGTAACAAGAGCGAAACTCCAGCTCAAAAAAAAAAAAAAGACCCAACCGGAACTCTTGATGGCTGAGATAGCCCCACCCTGGGTCCGTAGGGATGGGTTGGAGACAAGGCATCTGCTGCACCTTCAAGTTGAGTTCTCAAGGATGCTCTCAGCCCTGTGGTCTTGCAATCACGTGAGTGGTGCCTGCTTCAGTGGCTTTGAAGGTAAAATATGACTTCAGAGGCATGACGCACATGATTGATGAAACTGAAACGTGAAAGGCTAAAAGGAAACGAACAATAAGCTGAATATGTTTGGCATAATGTGATTTTTTAACCTAATGATTTCATGTAAATCTTTCTTGGCTATTGAGGTTTATGAATAAACGCAGGGCCAAATTCTTAGTCATTCAAAGACTCTCGGTTTTGAAACCGTATATCGCCAGATGTCATGGAAGGGTTCTGAGACTCATCTATTTTGAGGATGGCTGTTTTATGGCTGCTGGACTCTCGGTACCTAGGCTGCCCTTTATTACACTTGGCAGGCAACAGTGGAGAGCAGTTTGCTCTGAGTGGTTTTGGATGCAGCCTTCTGTCCCAGAGGACCAGTGGGTGGAGCGGGGGGAAGGAAACTCAGTTGTCCAGAACACGTTGACTCTGCCCTTTTGGATCTTGGCAGAGGACCTTAGATGACAAATCCATTTATCATGGGTTGAACTCTCTCTCCCACCCCCCAAAGATGTGTCCACCCGGCGGACACCCCTGTGGATGTCGCCTTATTTGGAAAATACATCTTGGAAGATGTTAAGTTAAAGATATTGAAATAAGCTTTACTGGATTTAGGGTAAGCCCAAAACTCATCGACAGGGGTTCTCATGAGAACAGGGGAGGCAAAGGGACAGGCAGAGAGGAAGGGTTTTTGAAGACAGAGGTGGCAGAGCAGCACTGATGCATCTGAAATCAAGGTGCTCTAAAGAGTGGTAGCCCTAGCAGAGAAGAGAGGCAAGGAACAGATTTGCCCACAGAGCCTTCAGGAGGAATTCACCTGCTGGTTTGTGCTTCTGGCCTTCAGATCAATGAGCCAATAAGCGTCTGTTGCTTTATGCAACCTAGTTTGTGGTAGTTTGTTACAAAAGCCCATGGAAATTGATCTCACCATGTCTTTAATTAACACAGTATCTATACCCTTATGGAAATTTTAAGTGAATGTAATATTTCCTTCCTCATATTTTGCTATTTGTTCACACATCTGAAGCATGGATTTCTTTTCAGTGGGTAGATTTTCACTGGCCAAAGGGTGCCTCTGTGCTCTGTGGTCTGTTTGCAACACCCTAAACCACAAGGGCTTCCTCACAGGGCTTCCACCTTAGGCCAGGCTCCCAGAAGCAGAGCCTGAGGCAGGGATTTGGGCAAATGTGCTAGAGATTGAGGGAATGCACTTCAGGGAGCAAAGCAACAGGGCTGAGACCAGGAAGACAGGGGAGGGGACGCACAGGGCAAGGATGTGGCTTCAGGTACAGTCTGGGGGCAGAGGGGACCTGTGGGGCATCAACTCTACCCCCTTGTGATGAGACAACTGGTCTTTGCACCTCCATTTCTGTTAGCCATTGGTTGCAGCTGAGGAGGGCATGGGGTGATGTAGTCCTCTGGTTGCTGGACATTGGGGCCCAGAAATGGAAATGTGTGTGGGCACCAACAGCACCTGTTCCAGGGGTACCCACAGGTGAGGGGCTCCACAGCAGACATGCCATGCCCTCCTTGTCACTGGCCTATTTCAGAGCAGCACCTGTTCCAGGGGAACCCACAGGTGAGGGGTTCCACAGCAGACCTGCCATACCCTCCTTGTCACTGGCCTATTTCAGAGCAGCACCTGTCCCAGGGGTACCCACAGGTGAGGGGTTCCACAGCAGACCTGCCATGCCCTCCTTGTCACTGGCCTATTTCAGAGCAGCACCTGTTCCAGGGGTACCCACAGGTGAGGGGTTCCACAGCAGACATGCCATGCCCTCCTTGTCACTGGCCTATTTCAGAGTAGCACCTGTTCCAGGGGTACCCATAGGTGAGGGTTCCACAGCAGACATGCCATGCCCTCCTTATTACTGGCCTATTTCAGAGCAGCACCTGTTCCAGGGGTACCCACAGGTGAGGGTTCCACAGCAGACATGCCATGCCCTCCTTGTCACTGGCCTATTTCAGAGCAGCACCTGTTCCAGGGGTACCCACAGGTGAGGGGCTCCACAGCAGACATGCCATGCCCTCCTTGCCACTGGCCTATTTCAGAGCAGCACCTGTTCCAGGGGTACCCACAGGTGAGGGTTCCACAGCAGACATGCCATGCCCTCCTTGTCACTGGCCTATTTCAGAGCAGCCACCCTATTCATATTTTGAATCAACTAGGACCTAGCTGTCCCTTGACCATTGGGTTTTGTAGTGTCCCAAGACATGGACCAAACTTCTCCTCCATTTTCCTAAGCACAGGCATTTGAAGATCCTGTGTTGGAGTGGCTACAGGCATCCTCAAGTTTGCACTCTTGTTATTTCTCAACATTTCAAAATGCAACATACAGGAAATGGTGTCCTTTCCCTTAAGTGTGCACTCCATCCTCCCATCCCCACTGAATACCAACGGGGGCCTCAGTAGCTGAGGCTGCAACAGCAAAGCAGGCACACTTTAAACGAGTCGCCCACGTGCATTTCCTCTATGTTGGTAGACTGGGCTGTGGGCAGTAGCCTAGGAATCCAAGGTCCTGGCCTGGCCTGCCTCAGGTTGCTGGCCTGAATAGGGTCCTCTCCACAAAGACCATTTCACCAGTGCAAAATGCTTCTTTGTAGACCTAGTTCCCATCACCTGAGTCCCAACCTCTAACTGCATGTGGTTCTCTGACTCTTTTAAAGAGTTCAGAGCCTGGGTTGGAGACAGGCAATGAGCAGATCATAAGGACCTGGGTGGAAGGTTGCCACTGCCACCACAGAGGGATGTGGGTGCTTCAGGAATCCCTGACGCTGAGATTGGAGGAGCAAGCCGAGACAGTTTCACAGTAAGGCAGGTGCTGACCAGGTGGAAAGAGAGCAGCATGGCAAAGCCTCAGAGATGCCAGAAAGCACTGACTTCCCCACACTCAACGAGGAGTTTGGTGGGGCCGAGGGGTGGTGTGCTCGGGAGAGTTGTGCAAGACTGTGTCAGATGAGTCGGCTCAGAGCAAGCCCTTTACTGAGGCTGTTCAGGCTGATGGGTTTGACATTGCTATCGAAATTTGGGAATTATGGCAAAAAATAAAAGAAGTGTCACATTTCTCTGAGGGTTGAGACAGTATAGCCCAAGTTTAGCACCCAGACACTGCAGAGGACAATCTGCCCCACCCAGGCCCCTTCCAGCTGAATGACCTTAGATAAGTGCTTTGAACTGGCTCCACCTCAGTCTTATCACTTGTCAAATGGGGGGTTGAAATAGGCCTCTAACTCCTAATCCTGTGAAGATTCGAGACAGTGAATAACACAAAATGCTCAAGACAGTGGCTGGGGACAGAGTGTGAGCTTGGTGCATTCTAGCTATGAGGCCTAAAACAGTACCCAGCCTATTACAAGAACTCGGTCAATATTTGCTGAATGAAAATCTTGCATTCTGTTGTGAAATATGCACACTTTAAATCCGGTTGACATAATATCTTTGTTTACATACCAGATGATTTTTCTCCAATGGTTTAGTCAACATAGCTGCTCCAGCTGTGTGCCCCTTGCTCTTGTTGGGATTCTGCAGCCTCCTAGGGCGGGTCTAGAAAGATGTGTGAGCCCCAGCTGGGAAGCGGAGGCAGGGGCTGAGGACAGCCACGGGGGGAGTATGGACTGAATCAGTTGTGCGCCCATCACTGCAAGCTGTCTACTTAATTTCAGGAGCAGGTCATCAGACGGGCTGCCTCAGGTCACAGTGGGTCTGAGCAAGGGCGTGGTCTGCATCAGTGTGCCTCCACACACCCAGCCAAGAAGACCAATCATGGGAAGAACCACATGCAGTCAGAGGTTGGGACTCAGGTGATGGGAACTAGGTCTGCAAAGAAGCATTTTGCACTGCTGAAATGGTCTTTGTGGAGAGGACCCCATTCAGGCCAGCAACCTGAGGCAGGCCAGGCCAGGCCAGGACCTTGGATTCCTAGGCTACTGCCCACTACCCAGTCTACAACATAGAGGAAATGCACTTGGGCAAAGGCAAGAAAAGTCCAAAGGCCCAGGCTGGGAATCTCTTTGCTCCTGGTGGCGGAACTTCTGATGCTCAGCTTGTCTGGATCGGATGAGGTGCCCATACATTTTTCTCTCTCTCTTCACATGGTTAGCCATTTCTCTAAACTATTAGCCAGGATGTGCTTCTGGTTATTTAGTATTATGGAGTCAGGTAATAACAGGGTTGTCATCATACATTTGTGTACTGGAACAGAGAAGGTTGCCATGGGAACTTTGACTCTTAACTTCCAGAAGTTTCTGAGCTTGGTTCACAAACTTAATGCTTCAGGGACCTAGCTGTTGTACCATTTTATTTCTTGATTGACACATTTATTTATTTTTAAATGGGGTCCATGGCCAGGAGGAGCATTTGAGGCCAGGAGTTTCGAGACCAACCTGGGCTCAAATGCTCCCTGTGTTATGTTGCCCAGTCTGGTCTCAAACTCCTTGGTTCAAACAATCCTCCCATGTTATTCTCTCAAAGAGCTGGGATTACAAGTATGCACTGCTGTGCCTGTCCGGGAACACCATTTTACACAGCATTTCCCCCAAGAAAAAACCAGATCCCTCAAACACTTTTAAAAACATCCTGAGACACGTTTATGGAGTACATTACAGCACTCATCTGATGCAAGAATAAGGACAATCCGGAAATTTAACTTTGCAGTGGTGATATTCCAACTTCCTACAGCACCCAAGGGCAAACTGTTGGGATTTTAGCAAAGTTCAAGTTCTTTTCATGCTTTTCTCAGAAGAGTGAGACGCACTGTGTGTGAATCTTTCTGTGAACCTGAAAGAATCGGCTGTCAGGTGGTTTCTTGTAATGCTGCTTCTACCATCACGGCAGAAGCAAGTCTGCCAATGAAAGGGTCTCAGCGCAAACTCAGCAGGCTCTCATGATGTACTTTAGGAAGAAAAGAGAGAGGATTAGGAAGAGAAGGAGCAAGGAAGAGTGGAAGAAAGTGGAGTGGCTGCCTTGTGCCCAAGTCACATCTGCATGGCCTTGGAGAATGAAGAGCAAACCTCAAGGAAGATGAGCTCTCATCCCCAAAAGCAGCCCGTGCCTCTCCTCTCTTTCTCCTTCCTTTTGGCCTTTCAAATCTACAGCCTTTCAGAAGCTGGTCCAAGTATTCTAAGGATCAAGTGTCAAGGTTTCAGAGTGGCTATGGTTGTTCCAGCAATTTCCACGTTGTGATTTCCTGAGCCGCTCTGGGGCCACAGTCCGGCTATCACTGGGGCTGGGCAGTGATCCAGATAACGGGCCGACTTGCAGCCCTGCAGTCTCATGACTCTCTCCGGAGATAATCTTGCTTCTTCCCCTACACTAGCTGCAGCTTGGTTGGAAGCCACACACAACCTGTTCCTGGATATCAACGGTATCAGTATCCCTGCTCGGAAGTCCATTATTAATCTGCCTCAGGGATTCCTGCTCCAGAACTCATGCCAAGCCTGGCTGCTATGTGATCCACAGCATCCAGGAAAGGATTCCAGAAGAATCAGGAGCCAGGAGCAAAGATTTCACAAGATGCACAGACAGTTGACTAGCTAGGGAACTGCCCTGTGGGCACATTCACTGGGTGTGTGGCCAAGCACCCTGCTGTGATGTAGTCAGGGGTGCTGAGACCTGACGCCTGGGCAGAGGCTGAAGAGTAACGGGCAAGGTGACGCACTGAAACACGACTGAGGGGCACTCTGATGGCGGGTCGGTGCCAGTCAGGCAGAAGACAGGCACGTGCTGGACAGGCTCAGGGCTGGAGAGGAAGGTTTTGGAAACAGGCTTCCTGGATCCCAGGCAGCCAGGATTCCTGCCAGGAGGTGGTGGAGGCACACCCACACTCACACATGACCTGCTCTATTTAACATGGAGGAACTGAGGGCTCTTCTGTCTTGTTTGTGCTCAATTACTGTTTGTTGAATGCCTGAATAAACAAATAAGAGCTACCATGAAAGCCTAAGAAATGTAGAAATTGAAAAGGTAAACATGAGCACAGTGTCTCACGTTAGCGAGCTCAAAAATGCCTGACACTCTCTGGCGATATAGCTGAGTTGAACAAAGACACACGGACTTCCCCCTACAGGCCAGGCCATAAGCTAGCCGCCGGGGCTGCCAGCAAATCTCATCCTCTGCCCTCGAGAAGCCGGTGATGGAAGGGGGTCATGGTCAAGTGGACGTTTCACAGGCCCCGTTTTCCTGCCGGCTTGGTCGTTAAGGATGCCCAAGTATGAATGCCAGAGTGTGGGCCAGCACAGCTCCCCAAACGCCCAGTGTAGGGTAACTGTTCTCATTCTTCACTACCTACTGCCAGAATGGCAGAGTGGGGGCGGGGGACTTTCACACATACACATACTCCGAGGCAGTGCCCAGCTTTCCTGAATCTTCATGACAAAGCACAGTTGAGAGCAAAAGGAAAAAAAATAACTAAGTTACAGCATCCTATAATCTTAAGGGGTTACTTTTCCTAAAATCTAGATTAAGCATCTAATAGGACGTTCTTGCTGACACAAAGAGCCATTGACTCCAAGTGGCTTGAAAACCACTCACACAGTCAACGCTAAGCCCAGGCTAGAGTCTTTCTCCCCAGCCGGGGTTTTGAATCCCAGTTGCAGATTCTCCATATTGCTTCTGAATGTGGGGAAAGAACTGTGACATATAACTTGAAGTGGGTCCACATTCTTATTCAGGTGGTTTGTATTGCTTTCTGCTCTGGGTCATGCTCTCTGGGTTTTAGTCTCCAGGGGCGAGGGGGGGATTCATGCTAGGACCATCACAGCAGTGCCCAGGTGTGAGTGGACCCAGTCATGGACATCTCACCGAGGCGAAAATAAAACAGAAACACAAGATATGTCCCTTGTTTCTAATTCAGACAAGGACCAGAGGGTTCCTCCATCTTCTTGGAAGGCTGATGCAAGAAGAGGAGACCCTCTGTGTATTTTCATATATTCCATGTGATACGTTTCTTTTTCTATAAAGTTGCCCTGCAGGTGACTTCTCACTGCTGGACCAGGGAATCGTCTGTTTCCATGGCTGTTCCGCTTGTTAATCCAACCCTCCCGCCTTCTACATCTACCCCACCAAGGAATCCCAATCTTGCAGTGATGCATAGCTCCTGGTTCCTGAGAAGGCCGTTAGAACTTTCTTTCCAGTGACCCCAAATGTCAACTCTGTAAAATCCTCACCCACAGTCCAAACTCAGGCTTTCTTCCATGAGAAGACAGACTCACATTCTTGAGGGTGTACAGGATTTGGCCCGACTCTTCTTCTCCAGGATAAACGCCCTGGGTTCTTTCAGCTTTGCCTCAAGGGCTGGTCGTCAACCCCTCTCATCAGGGACACCCTCCCTCACACACACTCCTTTCGCCAAAGTCTTTTTAGGTGTGGAACTCAGAATTGGATCTGGGAGTGATGGGACTCTAAGATGCATGCCAAGGGTAGCCAACCTCTTCATCTTGGCCCCCTTCTCTGTAGGTGCAAAAGCCTACAGTGTGGATGCGGGCTCCTGTACGCGTGCCAGAGCAGGAAGCCAGCCCAGCAAACGTGGAAGCGTGAAGCCAGGAGCCCCTTATGATTCAGAATACTTTCCGATTCCCTGTGATAAGTTAGAGAGACGGAGAAGGCTTAGCGGACTGATACGGTGGTTATTTTCTCAGGATGCCAAGACTGAATTAATTGTGTACACCTTGAGGAAAGTGTGGAGGAAACAATAGGAAAGCTTCCTTTAAAGTCGTCTTATTAAGGGAAAAGCGTCCTGGCCTCTCTCTCTCCCAGGGAACCTCCATTCTGCCTTATCAAACACAAGGTGCTTGCTGGATGCAACAGGTTCCCTCCTCCAAAGCTGTGTTCTCACATTCCTCACACCCCCTGTAGGCTTTGAAATCAGTGTTCAAAGTGGACTTTCTGAATTCATGAAAACCCACAGGTCTATAATCCATCCCTAATGGAAGTCAAACATGACACCGGCAAGATAAAACACAGTGGCCTCCCCCTCTGTTCACAGTAGGTGTCTGCGTATAATAAATATTTTATTTTACTACAAAAACAAATAACTAAACATACCCCCTGTGTTTGTTCTGAACCCGACAGTAGCTTTTGTGAGTTTACTATATTTCAAAGCAGAGCGAGGAAACCATAGTGTCACGCTGGTAACTGGGTGCACGCGCACAAAAGGAAACCAAAGCTGCTTTCATTCTCTACAAACCGCGTATTACAGGGATGCCAGCCAGTGCCCCTCTGTGGAGAGATGTGTTGGCACTCTTCTTCTGAGTCGTGTTTGAGAGCAAAGAGTGGCCACCATAAAAACAGGCAAAGAGCAGAGGTGTTTGGAATTAGTCATCTTTTGGCCTAAGGGACTGGAATTCATTCTCCACAGCCAACATTCACCAAGAAATGACCAACACATTTACCGACTTGGTGCTGGGCAGACCTCGCCTTCCTGTCCTCAGAATGCCCAGGCCTGGAGTCTTTGGGGTTCCGTGAGAGCAGAGAAGAAGGAGCAAAGTTCTAAGGCTATTAGACTCCAGGGGGACTCAAAGTCAGCCCTGATGAATATCACCCATTTCATAGACTCCATCAGTCTGTAGAACTCTTACAACCACAGTATTTAAAGGTTTCAGGAAGGTCCTTTTGATATGTCACAATCTTTTACTAGTTGATGCTTGAATAAATTAAGTGAGCAATACAAGAAATTCATCTGCTTATGTTGCTCGCCTTCATGGCTGAGTCGACACTGACAGCTCTTCCGGAATATTATCTGACATGCTTCCTTTTGGGCACGTTGCTATGACTCACAGGTCCACGGAAGGTTTTAAAGGGACCCCGTCTCCAGTGCATTTGTGCAAACTAGTGGCTAGCGAGAATACTGCCCCAATGCTGCTGAGCCAAGTGGGGCAAAGTGGTGACCAGGAGAGTGCTGCCTCTGTGCTGTTCACATTGAGTGCCACCCAATGTGGCAGTGACCAAAGTTAGGGATGGCTGTGAGTCCTCTCCAGGAGAAACGGGCCAGTGATAGTGTCACGCTGCTTAGATGTGATGTTGGATTGCCAACCACACCACTTCTTCTTCTGATCTCCAAAGGATGTGGATCTGCCTAAATTCTCGGTTGCACAGAAGAGTAGCACAACAGACTGTCATCATGGTGTACACCTGAAACGTGAGCCCAGCTTCCCTGGGGGCTAACTGTATGTGTCAGCGTTGACAGTGTTTTTGGATGAGATTAACATGTGATTTAGTGAGCATGGAGTAAAGCAGGTTTCCCTCTCCAGTGTGCGTGGGCTTCATCCAGTCCCTCAAAGGCCTGGATAGAGCACCAAGCCTGGCCTCCCTAAGCAAGAGAGAATTCTCCAGCTGACTGCCCTCAGACTGGAACTGCATGCTCGCTGTTGGCCCTCCTGGCCCTCCGATCTGCTGGCCAACACTGCACATTTGAACCTAGCGGCATCTATAATCGTGTGAGGCAATTTCTTACAATAAACACCTTTTATTTTCCTCTCTGTATACATACAGAGCTATCCTATTGGTTCTGTTTCTCTGGAGAACTCTGACTGATATACCCTCCTTGCCAAAGCCAATAGGAGCAACATGATCTCTAATAAGAAAAACAGCAGCGACATGGTTAGATAGCTTGTCCTTAGGGTAAATTCTACCCAACCATCTGGGAGCCCAAGAAAAATTTGTATATTTCAGCTTTACTGAGGTGTATCTCAGTGCCAACCCTCCGGCCAGCATTAAAGGTAAAACGCAGGCGTCAGACAGCACGTGGATTCACTGCGACTAGTTGTTCCTGACAGCAACAACTGTCCCGCTCAGTGTCTTCTTTAAAACGCTCCTCATGAGAAGGAAGAAGGTGTCCTGACTCTTCCAAGGGAAAGGATGTGTAAATCATCATGTTGTCCTTTTAGTTTTCACTGAGCTTTCTCCAGCGCTCAGTTTCCAGTTCCGGTTTTCCATGACAGAGTCTGCTTCGTCTTCCTCACCCACACACGTCCTTCCTCCTGTTGGCTCTGTTGTCATCAGGAGGATGTTGTTTTCTGTCTTTAAGTAGCTAGACATTACCTGGGGAGATGGGGCAGAAGTAGGCAGCACTGGTTACAGTTCATGCTCCAGGCCCTCTGTTGGCCACTGTGGGGCCTCCCTTTATCCTTCTCAATCTTGTTCTCAGCTTGGAATTATTATCCACCGGTTCAGCCCATGAGGACCCCCACGGAAGGAACAGAAAGAGGGCTGCTGGAACGTAGCATCAAGTTATTCTCCCTCTGAGGCACCTTGGGCTGATTGTGTTCCCAACAGGTCATCGTGCTCCCCTCAAGGCAAGTCTGTCCTGCCCTGCTCTACCCCTCCCCAGTTCTGGCCACCACCCCCTCTCCTTGTCCCTTTGGGCCCAGGGTGGAAATAGGTCCATCGTAGGGAGCCCTGGCAATATCCCTCATGGTTTCCAGTCACCGCCTCCACATCACTGTAGTTAGGTCCTTGGTCAATAAGCTATCCTTGGATTATTGTGTGGGAGAATGTTGTCTGTTTCTTGCCAGGACCCTGACACTCAGCTGGGAATTTTTTTTAAGACCAGAAAATAACCCAGAGTGGTGGCATTCATAATTGAAGCTGTAAGTTCAATTCTGAGGAAGTGGACGGTGGTCTGTAGTGAGTTCGACTGGTGGCAGCAGAAACAGGGAACAAATCCATCCACGGATTTAAATAGACCACTGTGAGGTGGGGCCCTCCATAGGCAAAGAGCTTTAAGGGGTCTAGAGCGATGATGGCTTGGCCTTGACCTCTTGCTTGCAGGGACAAACCACTGCCCTGTGGTCACAAATTTCAGCCTAACCTTGCTAAGTCCTGGCACCAAAACAAGCCAGGAGAGTCCATTTCCCGAAAGTGCACATAGCGGAAAAGCGTTTGATCCAGCACCTTTGGTAGCCAAAGGAAGAAAAAAGGCAAAAATACTAACGACCTAGTGAAAGCAGCTTTTACAGGTTGGCAACAAGTATCTCAGAGTCCTGTGCCAAGATCATTGCCAAGGGAAGGGCGAAGACCAGGACAGTGAAGGCCATAGAGCCCATAGCCAGACCTAAATGTTGCCACCTCCAGGAAGTCTGCCGGGGGTGCCTCAGATGCTCAGGCCCCTGAAGACAATGGCTGGGGTGACCTTGTGGGGCCTATAGCTGGCAGGGGCAGGTGAGGTTCCTGGTCACATCACCCCTTACCTCAGCCTGGACAGTGGCTATGGGCATGCTATTGGAGAAGGACTTCTGTCACATGTCCCCATTCCCGCAGAGCCAAACTTGCACCCTCCCTGGCACTTTTGCTCCTGAATTCCCTCTGCTGAGTGGGAAGGCCCAGCTTAAATGCTCCCTTCTCCACAGAGGCTTACTGCTGAGTTCTCTCCACCCTTGGGGGTAAACTCTGAAAAAAGGTAATACAAAGAAATACTCAGACACACACATGGATATACATGTGTATGTGCATCTGTGTGTATGTGCATCTCTGTGTATGTGTATGTCTGTGCGCATGTATGTGCATGTGGGTATGTCTGTGTATGTGCATGTGTGTATATATATGTCTTTATGTGCATATGCATGTGTTTGTGTATATGTATGTGTATGCATGTGTGTTCATGTGTGTATGTGCATTTGTGTGTCTGTGCATGTGCATTTGTGTATGCATCTGTATGTATATGTTCATGTGCATATGCATGTATGTGTATGTGTGTCTAAGTGTGTATATGTGTGTGCATGCGTGTGAGTGTGTGTATGTGTATGTATTCATTTCCTGCAGTTGCTGTAACAAATTGCAACAAACTGGGTAATCTTAAAACACAGAAAAGTGTGTTTTCTATCAAGTTCTGGAGACCACAATTGTGACAATAGCGTCCCTGGACCGAAATCCAGATGCCAGCAGGGCCATGCTCCCTCTGAAGGTTCTAGGGGAGGCTCTTTCCTCGCCTCTCCCGGGTCCTGGTGGCTCTGGTGTTTGTCGGGTATGGACACATCACTCCCATTTCTGTCTCTGTCCTCACGGGGCCTCCTCTCCTGTCCATGTCAAATCTCCTGCTGCCCCCTCTTCTCCAGACCTTTGTGGTTGCATTTATGGCCCACCCAGATAATCCAGGATAATCCCCCATCTCGAGACCCTTAACTTAATCACAGCCATTAAATCTTTGCCACATAAAGTAACATTCTTAGGATCCAGAGATTAGGAACTCATAGCTTTGGGAGAGCCAGTTTTCTGCCAGCAACAATGCTTGTGTGCACACATACTCACACACAGAATTTTTAATGCCTCTGTAAACATAGCAGTACATATATGTAATTTTACAAATGGGTTTTACACCCCATGTATGCTGTATAAGTATCGTATGCTTTAACTATGCTTCTCCACTTACATTCTAGGCTCCTTTCCACAGAGACTCAACACCACTCACCTCCGTGCTTTTGACATCTCGTGCATGCTAGGAAACATTGCAAGTTTCCGATGAACTTGGCAATGCTCTCCACTGCCCTTTGTCCTTTTGTACCTTAGAGCTTTTTCTCACTTATTCAGCAAACACCTGACTCTGTACTAGACCCTGAAACAGACGCCCAGGTACCATTCCCCCTACCCTGCTAGAAGCTCATCATCAAGGCACCGTCTACTTAGGCTACATGTGGCTGCATCCTAGACCTAGCCTGAGCCTTAGATCTGGTCCCTGCAGACCAGACCACACCACTTCCAAAAGTGGATGTGACCCCCTGGAGATCACAGGTGGATCTAAGGACTGGATCTAAAGTAGCTGTCACTACCTTACACTGCAGGAAGCAAAGACCTCTGCCTTCCAGAAGGGAAGCTTGGGCACTTCCAGCTGGGAACAGACTCACTATGCCACTGGCTCCCTTTCAGCCTGATTCCCACAGTTCTGTTAAGAATCAGTGCTATACACCAGCAGTATTAATATTCTATTAAGCCATGACATCTTCATGTGTCCCAACATCACTGGTGACATAAATATAAAATAAGATACAGATCTTTGCAGGATGACTTGAGGCATCCATGACCTACCACAGTTTCTCCCCAGCTACATATGTCCATTGCACTTTGGGGTGGGTTGAATGGTAGCCTCCAAAAAGATACTTCCTTATTCAAATTCCTGGAACGGTGAATGTCACCGTCTTTGGGAAAGGGGTCTTTGCAGATGCAATTACGTTAGTTAACTTGAGGCAGATGATTGTAAGCTTTAGAGTTCTCCAGAGAAGCAGAACCAGCAGGATACAGATTGAGAGAGAAGAGGAGATTTATTACAGGAGTTGGCTTAAGTGGTTATGGAGACCAAGTCCCACAGTCTGCTGTTTGCAAGCTGGAAAATCAAGAAAGCTGAGGTAGTTTCGTCAAAGGTTTGAGAATTCAGAGGCAGGGTGATGGTGTAACTTCAAGTCCGGGTCCAAAAGCCTAAGAACCAGCAGTGCCCATATCCAAGGGCAAGAGGACATGTATGTTCAACTCAAGCAAAGAACGGACCTGCCCTTCCACCATCGCTTTGCTTTGTTTGTGCCTCAGTGGATTGGATGATTCCCTCCCCACAACGCAGGGGAGGACTATCAGCTTCACTCTAACCTCTTCTAGAAACACCCTCACAGGGAAGCCAAGAAATAATCTTTTAGCAGCTATCTGGACAACCATTAGCTCAGTTCGGTTGACACAAAGACTAGCAGAATGACATCTAGACTAAAATGTTCGACCAGACATCTTGATACTGTGTCCCAGCTACGACAGCACATAAAATTAACCATCCTGGGTTATCTACATGGACCCCAATTCCAACAACAAGTATTGTTAAAGGAAAAAGACAGAGACACTGACACAGAGAAGAGGAGAGGGCGCTGTGAAGCTGGAGGCAGAGACTGGAATGACACAGCCACCAACAGGAAAGACAAGCTGGAAGACACAGAGGAAGGACTCAGACTAGAGTCTTCAGAGAGAGCATGACTCTGCCAACACTTTGATTTTGAACTTGTGTCCTCCAGAACTGTTGGGGAATACATTTCTGCTGTTTTAAACCACTTAGCTTGTGCAATTTGCTATGGCGGACCCCGGACACTGATATACACCCTCAGGTAGTGCAGGTGATGCCGGACCAGAGGGGGCCTTGGCTTCGACTTCGCAGGGGCAACGTCATCATGGATTTTGTGGAACTTCTCAGGCTGGAGGTCTGGGGAAATGCCACTGTCTGTGGCTGCCAGAGGCACCACGGCTGAGGCATCCACATAGGCATCCACCGAACTGCTGCGTGGCAGCTGAGGACAGACAGACGGCATCTGGAGGAGACGCTTTGCTGAGCTCCATGGAGTCTACTAAGGGCGGTTCTCCGCATGCTTCAAGCAAAAAGCCCAGGCCACAGCCAGGGCTCTGAAACTTATGCTCTGATACTGAGCTCTGGAAGGTTTGCATCTGGGCAATTGCAAGCTTTGGGGTCTGGCCCTCCCAAGAAACATCTGATGACACCCGCTGGACCCAGTGTGTATCTGGTCACCCAGCCTGGACACCAGCTTTGCTTCTTCTATGGATTTGCATGGTTGGAAATATGCCACAGTAATTACCAAAAGTCCTTTGTGCTTGCTGGCCTACCCGGCCAGTCTGCGGGCTTTCTGTGCTGAAACAAGACCCTAAATACTCCCTTAATGCAGTTTGGGGAACTTTTTTTATGTGTTCTGGTGGTTTATATCATCATTTGTACTGTACTAAAATTTACATGCCCTTTTTAAAAAAATAATATTGTCATGTAAATTTTTGTAAGCTCTAGGTTTATTTTATGACTCATAAACTTAGACAATATATTAAAATCTTGGAAGAATTTAATATCAGCAGCAGATTATCCTTAAAAAATACCCACCCCTAATCCCGGGTATTCTAGGGACAGAGGCCTATCAAGTATGTTACAAGGTTTAATGGCTGTTAGTAAATTTTACTGCTGCCGTCAATAACTCCATAATATATTGGGCCAGTTAATAGGTCAATGGAACATATTTATATCTTGCTATAAACTGTTTACCCAAGAACAAACTAATTTCTAATGATAATGAAACACCGAGTCAATAAATATTAATTTTAGCATTTCTAATTTAAATACAATTTTTCATATCTACCATAAATGTTGGGCTGGCAGCATTAAAACACACATGATTGGTTTTGTGTACCAAGGGCAAATGTGTTAAAAACTAACTGTGATATTTAGCTTAAGAGGCAATGTTTGCAGGTGACATAACCTTCAAGGTGTGTGATTCTTTACTTTGTTACTAAAGCCATAAAATACTTAGAATGTCATTTGAAATATTTGTTCAATCACTGCACAGGACTTTAATATATCTCCTACTACAGATAAACATTTTAAGTGCCTCGTTTAAAACATATTTTTAAAAAATCCTGGCAAGCTTTTGTATTTAACACGTTTTGAATTCAACTTCAAAAAATCATTTTACTGTCTTTCAATTGGTTATCCAAGAGTTCAGTTAAATTCTGTAATTCAGCTGCATAAACTCAATAAACATGGATCTCACTTCATGCTATGGACATGTTTCTAGTGAGAAGAACAATGTCATGAATTGATTATGCTTCCAATAGATTTGAGAGTTAGAGAATGAACGGCCAATGGTGAGTCCTTTTGTAAAACAATAACACCTGGAAAGTACATATTTGTAAGACTTTTCATCCTTAGGGATCTCCTGAAGAAAGATGCACTCAAAGATGAAAAAATATACAGAGGGCATCTTAGCCATATCACTTTTTTTAACAATAGGTAAAATGTTATGGCACATTATTCATCAGGGGACAAATATTTGAAGATCTCCCTCTGCCTAGCACTTTGCTGGGCACAGCAGCTAGCCAGCCATCCTTCCATCCATCTGTCTGTCTGTCCTTTCATTCATCCATCCATTCATCCCTCCATTTATCCATCCATCCATCCTTTATTCTTTCATCCATCTATCCATCCATCCCTCCATCCCTCCATCCATCCTTCATTCTTTCATCCATCTATCCGTCCATCCCTCCATCCATCCTTTATTCTTTCATCCATCTACCCGTCCATCCCTCCATCCATCCTTTATTCTTTCATCCATCTATCCATCCATCCCTCCATCCATCCTTTATTCTTTCATCCATCTATCCATCCATCCCTCCATCCATCCACCCATCCTTTATTCTTTCATCCATCTATCCATCCATCCCTCCATCCATCCACCCATTCTTTATTCTTTCATCCATCCATTCCTCCATCCCTCCATCCATTCTTTATTCTTTCATCCATCTATCCATCCATCCCTCCATCCATCCTTTATTCTTTCATCCATCTATCCGTCCATCCCTCCATCCATCCACCCATCCTTTATTCTTTCATCCATCTATCCATCTATCCCTCCATCCATCCACCCATTCTTTATTCTTTCATCCATCCATTCCTCCATCCCTCCATCCATCCGTTATTCTTTTATCCATCTATCCATCTATCCCTCCATCCATCCTTTATTCTTTCATCCATCTATCCGTCCATCCCTCCATCCATCCGTTATTCTTTTATCCATCTATTCGTCCATCCCTCCATCCATCCTTTATTCTTTCATCCATCTATCCATCCATCCCTCCATCCCTCCATCCATCCTTCATTCTTTCATCCATCTATCCATCCATCCCTCCATCCCTCCATCCATCCTTCATTCTTTCATCCATCTATCCATCCATCCCTCCATCCCTCCATCCATCCTTTATTCTTTCATCCATCTATCCGTTCATCCCTCCATTCATCCATCTATCCTTTATTCTTTCATCCCTTATCTGTCCATCCCTCCATCCATCCTTTATTCTTTCATCCATCTATCTGTCCATCCCTCCATCTATCCTTTATTCTTTCATCCATCTATCCGTCCGTCCATCCCTCCATCCATCCTTTATTCTTTCATCCATCTATCCATTTATTGCTTGTTCGCATCACTGATGTTGTCTGAGTTGCAGCTACTCTTTCGTCCCCTGACCTGAGTTTCAACTCATCTTGTTTATTCTTCCAATGTTACTTGCTGCCACAGGCATTATAGGATATTTAGTAGCAACCCTGACCTGTCCAGCTAGGACAATCAAACGTGTTTCCAAACATTGCCTAGACCCCTCAGGGGGAGACATGGAGCAAAACTGTCCCTGGTTGAGATTCGCCAGGATTGAAGACATGCACGCCGTGTATGTCTATGAAGTTGCAGTGTTGTCTGTGTACATTACGTGATGAAGCACAGGGAGTAGAAAGGGGTTCAGAAATCGCCCACCTATGCCTGGATTGCTTAGACGAGGTCACAGGCCTAGCAGGAATGGCTTTCCCAAAAGCCACCAGGCATTAGACCAACACCAGGATATGGCTTCGACCTTCTCCCTGGGCATAGCACTGAGGGCCCTTCCTCTGCTTTCCATGGGAGGACAGAGTGGGCAGAGACTGGCAGATGGTGCAGTGGCTAAGGCAGATTTGCGACTGACCCAGACTGCGGTAACAGGCACTTGAGGTTCGTCCTGTTCCAGCGCTGGTGTCTTTTTCTAGAAGTTTCTCAATGCATTGCTCTTCTTCCAGCTGCTTCTCACTCTGATCTGCAGGAAGTGCTGATAAACACAAAGATAATCCATTTGCCGTAACTGGGAAAGTGACACGGGGCACTGCAGAGAGGAAGGGTGGCCCCTCACTGGTTGGTTCCTTCCCCAAGTCCATCCACTCTGCTTTGTGCACTGTGGGGCTGGCAGCCTGGCCTCTCTTGCCCCCTGGCTTCCAGAGGGTGTGGGCCATGGGAAGAGCTGGTGGGAGCTCTAAAGAAAGAGGAGAGAGAGATCAAGATGTGGACTCTCTGGTGCCTTTCTTGAGAAGCTGTGGACTAGGTGGGGACGGCATGTTAACACGCATTCCCTAAAGCCCTTCTCAGTGGCCAAAGCCCTCACTGGCCTGGCGTCACTGTCCGTGCCTTTTCCAGGCCCAGGGTGGCGAGAGCTTCCCACTGCTACTAGTCCCAGGGCTTCACCATTCCTTGCTCACTCCCTCACTCTGCCCCCAGCTTGGTAAACAGTCCTTCAAGGAAGCCTTCTGCCTGCGTCTGCTGGAAACTGACTGCTGGAAACCCCTCTCTGCTTTCCAATGAGCCCAGCCTCTAGCTGGTGGCCACGGCCATTGTGCCTGGTAAAAGTCATCAGAATCTTCTCTTTTCTCTTTTATGCTTAAACTGAGGCAATTCCCCCAATGAATGTGTTGTATTAAATATTAGGCTTCTTAATCTAGTATTTTATTAATATATTTTAATATTTAATGCTAACATTTTATGTGGAGTTCTCAGTCATATTAATCTAGTAAATTTTGCTAATAAAACTACTTTTTTTCTATTTTACCATTTGAATAGTAGAGACTATGGTGAGTAAAAATAATTCGATTTCATTGGGGTGAGTGATGGGGGAGAAGAATTTATTTTCCTGAAAATGGTTCCTGTTCCTCCTCTTATTATTCCCTAAGTCTCCTATAAGATCTTTTGTGACACAAAAGGACCCTGGAATGAAGGTGGATGAGACCTGGGAAAGGCTTCCTGGATGATTTTCAGGGTTGGAAAAACCTTATGGAAAATGGAAGATTTTTTGGTTTATAAATAAGAAAAGGGGGCCTCTATCTTTTCACAAGCAAGAGCCACCTTTGCTAAGAGCCCCCTTTCCCCTGGCCCCTTCCCTCCATGCCCGAGTTGGCAGGCTCAGATCTTCAGTGTCTTATCTCCAGATTACTGACTCAGTCCTGCAGCAGGTGGGGATACATGTGCTACTTCCAGCGGACGGCATCACCTTCTCTGCTCACTGAGTGTTTGGTGAGCCTTCCTTTCTTCCTCTTCCACCTTCAAGGGTGACTCTCTGTCAGGCGAGATGAGGCTGGGGGTACTGGGCAGGAGGGGAAGATCCCCTGCTCCAGCCAGGTGGTCCCTGGCCACGGTGGGAGGTCTGCGTGTTGTCATGAGAGTCCCCCTTCCCTGGACCTGGCCCTCCTGCCCTCCTCCTATGTGGTTCAGAGCCCCTTCCCCATCCTGAATCCCACCAAGTCAGCTTGAACAATCCTACATAAACTGGACTTTTTCCTCTCTTGCCTGCTTCAAGAGGAGCACCTTCTCCTATGGACTTGTCCAGCTGGAAAATATTTCTATTCAAAGAGTCCTTGGAGCAGACGGGCTGACAACTAACATCTAATAAGGTATCATTGCAGGCCTAGTCCTTAGAAACACCCCACTAGCTTTCTTATTTTGAAACAACCCAAACCTCTAGGGATGGGAAGAACACACATGGACTGGGGGAGTAGGAGTTTCCCTGCTTCAACTTTTTGATGGGGTCGTGGGGGGCTCCGTGGATTTGTCCCTGTCTCTCCCTAGCTGCCCCTGACTCTGCCTGTCCCTTTACCCACATATTATACTCCTGTCGCTGGAACAAACCTGGGTGTCCCTGCCTTTGCTCAGTATCTCTTTTCTGCCTAGAATTTTCTATTTCCCTCTCCCTCTCCACTTTGTTTCCTTACTTAAAATTTGTTTTTCTTTAAATTAATGAATCATACAAAGAAGAAAAGTACTAACCATTACCTCAGTCACCAAGTTCATATGTTGTCCCTTTATTTCAGTCCCTTTTTCTATTACACGTATATCTTTGTATAATTTTAAAGCGTGCTTCATAATTTGATATTCAGAGATGGATTTCTAAGAAGCACATGAAGCTTATACTTCCGGCCCCCTACCCAGGACTCCATCCTGCAGTGGGGATTTGTATTCTCTCTCTTAGAGGCCACACACATCGTATAAACCTCAGTCTTCCAAAACCTGGATCTGCCCTCACCTTCATTTCACGCATGAGTTCCCCACGCTGCCACAAGCTGTTTAGGAGTGGGATTCCAGTAGTGAGGCATGGAGCACCGGGGGATGGGTCTGCACCTGCCCCGTGGTGCTGCACCTGCCCCGTAGTGCTGAACCTTAGGCTATAGCCAAATATTTGGCTATTACAAACAACACATCAAGCCACACATTTATGCATTAATCTTTGTCCATATTTCTTATTATTTCCCTGGAATAGGCTTCCAGGAGGAGAAGTACTGGGGAAAAAAAGGAGGAATGGATTGATAGTTCTTGATACTCGTCGGCCAATCGCTTTTCCCTGATGGACAGTCTGTCGGCAGGATGAGAATGCTACCCAACTGTGTCCTTGCCAGTACTTAAAAACAGGCATTTAAAAATCCCTGACAATTTGATAGGTAACAAATGGGATCACCTTGTTCTAACCTTTCACTATTTGAGTACTTGCAAGATGGAAACTTCCTCGTCATCAATATCCATTTGTATAATGTTTTCCTTTTTTGAAAAGACCCCGGCCCTCTCCTTGAGTCTTAGCCCCTTCTAAAACATCCACACATGTACATTTGGGCATTAAGGGTGTTCACCCTTGTGTGTCATAAAGGTTTGAAATACAACTTTCCCAGTTTGATATATGCTTTTGAATTTTTAGACTGGAAGTTTTAGACATCAGAAGTTTTAAAATCATAAATGGTGATTTCGATTTATTAACACTTTCCCTAAGGTTTCGCTTTGTTTTTACTTAGAATGCGCTCCTTTGCCCAAAGGTCAAATAATCTTGTTGATTACTCGATTTTTATAATGAACTTATTATTTCATCTAGTGTTTGTTGTCCTGTATGATGGGGTGGGGAAATATTTAGGTTCAATCGTTTTTTTGTGTGTTTGCTAGCACTATTTGTCCTGGGACCATCTATTAAATAATCAACCCATCTATCCCCCATAGATTTAAAAAGATGCACCTATCACATTTTAAGAGCTCTGCACCTCTCAGGCACAGCTGTAGAGTAACTCGCTCTGTGCCCTGGCGGGGCTGTCTGCTCCTGGACACTGTTTCCAAGCTGCGGAGTGACCCGCTCTGCGCCCTGGCGGGGCTGTCTGCTCCTGGACACTGTTTCCAAGCTGCGGAGTGACCCTCTCTGTGCCCTGGCGGGGCTGTCTGCTCCTGGACACTGTTTCCAAGCTGCGGAGTGACCCTCTCTGTGCCCTGGCGGGGCTGTCTGCTCCCGGACACTGTTTCCAAGCTGCGGAGTGACCCTCTCTGTGCCCTGGCGGGGCTGTCTGCTCCTGGACACTGTTTCCAGGACTGCAGAGTGACCCGCTCTGTGCCCTGGCGGGGCTGTCTGCTCCTGGACACTGTTTCCAGGACTGTGGAGTGACCCGCTCTGTGCCCTGGCGGGACTGTCTGCTCCTGGACACTGTTTCCAGGGCTGCGGAGTGACCCGCTCTGTGCCCTGGCGGGGCTGTCTGCTCCCGGACACTGTTTCCAAGCTGCGGAGTGACCCTCTCTGTGCCCTGGCGGGGCTGTCTGCTCCTGGACACTGTTTCCAGGACTGCAGAGTGACCCGCTCTGTGCCCTGGCGGGGCTGTCTGCTCCTGGACACTGTTTCCAGGACTGCGGAGTGACCCGCTCTGTGCCCTGGCGGGGCTGTCTGCTCCCGGACACTGTTTCCAAGCTGCGGAGTGACCCTCTCTGTGCCCTGGCGGGGCTGTCTGCTCCTGGACACTGTTTCCAGGGCTGCGGAGTGACCCGCTCTGTGCCCTGGCGGGGCTGTCTGCTCCCGGACACTGTTTCCAAGCTGCGGAGTGACCCTCTCTGTGCCCTGGCGGGGCTGTCTGCTCCCGGACACTGTTTCCAAGCTGCGGAGTGACCCTCTCTGTGCCCTGGCGGGGCTGTCTGCTCCTGGACACTGTTTCCAAGCTGCGGAGTGACCCTCTCTGTGCCCTGGCGGGGCTGTCTGCTCCTGGACACTGTTTCCAAGCTGCGGAGTGACCCTCTCTGTGCCCTGGAGGGGCTGTCTGCTCCTGGACACTGTTTCCAAGCTGCGGAGTGACCCGCTCTGTGCCCTGGCGGGGCTGTCTGCTCCTGGACACTGTTTCCAGGACTGTGAAGTGACCCGTTCTGTGCCCTGGCGGGACTGTCTGCTCCTGGACACTGTTTCCAGGACTGCGGAGTGACCCGCTCTGTGCCCTGGCGGGGCTGTCTGCTCCCGGACACTGTTTCCAAGCTGCAGAGTGACCCGCTCTGTGCCCTGGCGGGGCTGTCTGCTCCTGGACACTGTTTCCAGGACTGCGGAGTGACCCTCTCTGTGCCCTGGCGGGACTGTCTGCTCCTGGACACTGTTTCCAGGACTGCGGAGTGACCCGCTCTGTGCCCTGGCGGGGCTGTCTGCTCCTGGACACTGTTTCCAGGACTGCGGAGTGACCCGCTCTGTGCCCTGGCGGGGCTGTCTGCTCCCGGACACTGTTTCCAGGACTGCAGAGTGACCCGCTCTGTGCCCTGGCGGGGCTGTCTGCTCCTGGACACTGTTTCCAGGACTGCGGAGTGACCCGCTCTGTGCCCTGGCGGGGCTGTCTGCTCCCGGACACTGTTTCCAGGACTGCGGAGTGACCCGCTCTGTGCCCTGGCGGGGCTGTCTGCTCCTGGACACTGTTTCCAAGCTGCGGAGTGACCCGCTCTGTGCCCTGGCGGGGCTGTCTGCTCCCGGACACTGTTTCCAGGACTGCGGAGTGACCCTCTCTGTGCCCTGGCGGGGCTGTCTGCTCCTGGACACTGTTTCCAAGCTGCGGAGTGACCCTCTCTGTGCCCTGGCGGGGCTGTCTGCTCCTGGACACTGTTTCCAAGCTGTGGAGTGACCCTCTCTGTGCCCTGGCGGGGCTGTCTGCTCCTGGACACTGTTTCCAAGCTGCGGAGTGACCCTCTCTGTGCCGTGGCCGGGGCTGTCTGCTCCTGGACACTGTTTCCAGGACTGTGGAGTGACCCGCTCTGTGCCCTGGCGGGGCTGTCTGCTCCTGGACACTGTTTCCAGGACTGCGGAGTGACCCTCTCTGTGCCCTGGCGGGGCTGTCTGCTCCCGGACACTGTTTCCAAGCTGTGGAGTGACCCTCTCTGTGCCCTGGCGGGGCTGTCTGCTCCCGGACACTGTTTCCAAGCTGCGGAGTGACCCTCTCTGTGCCCTGGCGGGGCTGTCTGCTCCTGGACACTGTTTCCAAGCTGTGGAGTGACCCGCTCTGTGCCCTGGCGGGGCTGTCTGCTCCTGGACACTGTTTCCAGGACTGCGGAGTGACTATGCATGGTCGTATATACAGCTTGCTTATTACTCTCATTTTGACAAATTTATTCTTTTCTAAAAATTCTCATTTCCTTAGAACTTTTTTATTATGAAATGTAATGCATGTATTAAAATGTATAAAACATAAATGTAGAACTTAACAAATTATTAAAAATAAACACCCATGTAATTACCACCCAGGTCAAGAAACGGAACACTGAAGGCCCGAGACCCCCTAGCCTGAGCTGAGCCTCAACTCACTGCTTCCGGAGAGGAGCCACCACACTGACTCTCAGCGCGATCACAGCCAAGTACAAATGCTGAAACACTGTCATGAACTTTGCACACTTTTGAACTCCATATAAACGGAATTATATAAATATGGACTTTACGTAAAAAAACTTAACATTCTTTTGTATCTGGCTTCTTTTGTTTAATTTTTTTTTTTTTTTTTGTGACCGTGTTTCGCTCTTGTTACCCAGGCTGGAGTGCAATGGCGCGATCTCGGCTCACTGCAACCTCCGCCTCCTGGGTCCAGGCAATTCTCCTGCCTCAGCCTCCTGAGTAGCTGGGATTACAGGCACGCACCACCGTGCCCAGCTAATTTTTTGTTTTTTTAGTAGAGACGGGGTTTCACCATATTGACCAGGATGGTCTCGATCTCTTGACCTCGTGATCCACCCACTTCGGCCTCCCAAAGTGCTGGGATTACAGGCGTGAGCCACTGTTTTGTTTCGAAAACTCATCTACATTGTTATGTATAACTTCCGTGCAATCGTTTTCATTGCTACAAAATATTTTCTAACATTAATATCCTATAGTATATGTATCTGTTCTGCTGTTGCTGAAAAGTTAAGTTGCTTCCTGTTTAGGGCTTTTCTGGATAAGCTGCTGTGGATTCTTGCATACGTCCTCAGGGCACGTGAGACTCTACGCACCATGTTTCAGAGGGTATGGTGCCAGTTTCGAAGTGTATGCGTGCATTTAATATTGATGGCAAAGCCGAGTGTTCCCAGTATACCAGGCACACTTGCACTCCCACCAGCAGGGTCTAAATATTTCCATTGAACTCCATTCTCACCACTACTTGATACTGACTAGTTTTTCCTTTTAGACTTTCAGGCGAGTATGACGGAAGTTCCTGAGGCTCGACTTTACCTTTCTCTGATGCCTTGAGCACTATACGCTTATTGGCAGTTGGGATTCCCTCCTTTGTGAAGTGTTTGTTCATGCCTTTTGCCCATTTAAACTGAATTGTCCAGTCTCTACATGTGGTTTTGTAGAGATTCTGTATATGCTCCAGGTTTGTGCTTTTCGTTGGTATGTGAATTGAAAATATCTTCCCTCTTCTGTTTTGTGGCTTGTTTGTTCATATATGTGACGGTGTCTATGGATCAAAAGATGCTCTTATTTTTAAGGTTTTCAAATGTGTCAGCCAATTCCTTCATAGCTACTTTCTGTGTTCTTTTTAAGAAATATTTTTCTACCTTTAAGTCACGAGGATGTTTGTCGGCAATGCCTTCTAAACAGGGTATTCTTTTGCCTTTCACACTTAAGTCTATAATCTCTTGGGCTAGAGTTTTGCATATAAGATATACAATATTTTTTTCATGCGAATATCCAATTTTCCCAGCACTGTTTTTGAAAGTCCACCCTTTTCCCCAGTGTTCTACAATCCCGCCTTTGTCCTAAATCCATTGCCATATACGTATATGTTTGTTTCACATCCTTAAATTCCGTTCTGTTGGTCTCTTTGCATATCCCTTTGCTGATACACACTGTCTTAACATAACTTTGTAATAAACTTTTATTTCTTATGAAGCAATCCTTCCTACTTGCTCTTTTCTTTTAAGGTGACCAGAGCTGGTGTTTGCACTTGGATTTTTATAAGAATGTTTAAATCAGCTTCAGAATTAGATCATCTTTAGATCTGCTGTATTCCCACTCGAAAGCCACCGATCAGCTTAGGGCGCTGGCATTTTCATGCTATTGTGTCATCCAATTCGTATGGTTTATGTCTCCGTTACTGAGATCACCTTTAACTTAATTGGTTTTATCGTTTCCTATGTAGATGCCTTGCCCACAGTATGTATGATATTTATTCCTATGTACCTGATATTTTTAACGTTACTGAGAATGATACTTTCACATTTTTCATTTTTTGTTGTATATGACTATATAAAAAGACGACTTCTCTTTATTAACATTATCCCTAGAGAAGTTTTAAAGTCACTTCTTCATTCATTCATTAACCTGAAAATCCTTTTGGGCTATTGATGTAAACAATTTCTTATTTGTGATTTTATTTATCATTTTATCATTTTCAAAAATGAGAGTGTTCTTTCTTCTTTCTAATTAATCTTTCAGCTTTTCTTTGACTGTTCCTCTAACTGCAGGGGCAAGAACCTCCAAGACAACCTTGAAATGAAATTGAAAGAGTGGGTATCCTGGCATTGTTCTCTATAATTTCATCTTCCAGATAATTTTTAGAATGATCATTTCTAAATTTAGTGAAATTCTATTGGGATTTTCATTAGGACTGCAATTTGGCTCCTGTATCATAGCGGATCTTCACATCCAGAAGTAAAAGATTTGCACTTATTTTAGTGGATATTTGATAAAATATAAAATCTTTATTTGCTTCCTACAAATGTGTGCACGTTGTGTACAAGCACAAACTTATTGATATGTTCTCATACATGTACACACACATAATAGTTATAATAGTGCACATATATACTTATATGTGCTTATACATGTACACACGCAAATAGTCATAACACACTAACTCTAGCTCTATGTGTACCCAAGTATAAGTGTTTGTGTGTGATTGAACTTGCTAATTTTGTCAATTATATCCTCTACAGGCTCACATTTTTGCCTATTTGATTTTCCAGTGCTGGAGAGAGTAGATTAAATGTTCCTCTACAAACATGGTTTAATTCAGATTTTACTCAACATTATTTTTTCTTGATACAATTTGGTTTACGTTGCTCCCTGTATATGGCATGATGACGGCTATTCCTTCTCAGGCTATTTTAATTATCAAATATAAAATATATGCTTCTTTGTCCTATGTAAATATTCCTGCCTTGAACCATTCTTTGTCAATTTTTTATAGTGCCATTTTAGCTTTTCTTTTGGTTAGCAATCAACTCTCTGACTCTTTAAAAATATTTATATGATTTGGTTTAATGTATGTGTATAAGCAAGGCTGAACTGTATATAAGTTATGTGTATTGATATGCAAATCATTTAATAGAAAAGTTAGAGTCAGTCACAGTTGTTACATAAGTAATATGCCTTGGCTTTATTTCTGTCCTCATTCCTCTATTTCGTTTTCGATTTGGTAATAAAACTGCATTTTAATCCTTCTAGTTAAATGCTTCGAGAAAGTATCTTCCAAGGGACCTGGGCTGGCCCCACCACATCACGCCCCCCAGACCATGCTGGAGAGTGACGCCAATGCCAACAGCCTCCCGCTGTGCTGGGGGCCCCGGAGTGTGAGTCCGGTGCACCCTCTTTCCAACAGTTCGATGACTGTGCCAGCACAAGCAAGATCTCTACAGAGCTTGCAACAAACAGCTGCACCTGGGAAACGGGCTCTGTTCCTCTCCACGGACTGCTATTTTGCCACTGGGAAACTCCAGTCCATTTTTAATGAAAGTAACAAAAACCATGTTGATAAAGTAAACATTACCTGAGAACTCACCCCACTTTGCTGAAAGACATTGTCAGCCACCCAAGCTCAGCCATGGTGAAATTCAAAAGAGTAAAGCTTGAGTACGGCTTCTGTCCTGAATCCGTCTGATCTTTGTGGTTAATCGCTGTGTGTTTTTTACCATATCACTTCCCACCAACCAGAACTGGGACTTACGGTGTAGAGCAGTTAGTATAGTTTACTGAGAAGCGGAGTTTACCACATGTAATCAACTTGAACTCCTTTGGGTCCTAGAGGCAGCAGAATTGCTTTGGGGAGGACAGTACCAATAATTATCATTTAAAAATCAATATATTTGAACAAAACATCTGTATAAAGCATTTATTTCATCACTTAAATTTGTTGCATTTATTAACAGTTGATTACTATAAAGGTAGAATAAAGCTAGGTGCAGTGGCTCACACCTGTAATCCCAGCATTTTGGGAGGTCTAGTCAGGCAGATCATGAGGTTAGAAGTTCAAGACCAGCCTGGCCAACATGGTAAAGGCCCATCTCTACTAAAAATACAAAAATTAGCTGGGCATGGTAGCGGGTGCCTGTAGTCCCAGCTACTCGGGAGGCTGAGGCAGGAGTATTACTGGAACCCAGGAGGCGGAGGTTGCAGTGAGCTGAGATTTTGCCATTGTATTCCAGCTCAGGTGACGGACAAGACTCCATCTCCAAAAAAATAAAAAAAAGAAGTAGAATAAGTACAATTTTGTAAGAAAGAAGGATACTTTCCTTTAAACTTGTGATATAGGAGAAAGGTGACAAGTGTGTGAAATGTTTGTCTTATTTTGGGCAAAGGGTAAATTATAGTTACAAACTTTTAGCATTTATATGAAACATATTTAAAGGTAATATGAGAGAACAGAAATAGTATATATAAATTACAAAACACTAGAGCAATTAAGAAGAAAAATTTAATCCAACTAGGTAAGGTATGAAAGATTAAGAAAAAAACAAATAAGAAAATCAAGCATATCAATTAGGCCAGGATATGTGCATACCTTTATTTTGTACATTAAAAGACAAAGAGGAGATTAGGTACAAAGAAAAAAGTTGTGATGTGCTATGTATAAGAAATACACACAAAGTAACATGAAACAAAATGTTGAGAGATTAAAAGGCTGAAAAATAGATTGGAAAAAATTTGACAAGAGGTATAAAAAATAAAGAAAAAGATATATAAAGAATAGAAAAAATATTAAAAGAAAGAACATTAAAGTGGTGGTATTTTCAAGGAGGGTAGGGGGAAAGAAAATACCCATAAACATGTGAACATAGTCTCAGCTCAATAGGAGGGAGTGTATTCAGAGCACAGCTATGAGGAGATACTGTATTTTGCTAGTACAGATCAATGTAATCATGAGTGACAGCAATGGCAGGGAGTAGGAGGCACATTCATAGACATTTACAGGGGTTTATTGAATGCATTTTGCTGGAGCATTTTTGAAGAGCTTATGGCAACAACTATCCACATCCTTAACAACAAGCTGCTGCTAGAAACTGTCCTCTAGAAATATCAATACAATTACACAGAGCCGAAAGTACTCAGATAGTATTGCAGCATCGTTTGCAATAGCTAAAACCTGGAACCGCCTTGAATTCTCATCAATTGTACGGTAATTAAATATAGTATGGTACACCCATCCTATAAAATACTACAAGGGGGAGCAAAAATACTCGTGTTAGGAACCTGAGAAAATACTTGCAAACCCATACATCTGAGAAAAGCCTAATATCCAAAATTTATAACAAACCCAAACGTCTCAATAACAAAATAACAACTCCTTTAAAAAATGGGAAAAGGTTTCGAATAGACATGTTTTACAGAAAGACATACACATGGCAAGCAGGAACCATTTATGAAAAAATACCTTCATTAATCATCAGGAAAATGCAAATAAAAACCACAGTGCAATATCATCTCATACCTGTTAGAATGGCTATTATCACAGAGACAAAAGATAAACATTGGTGAAGATATGAAGAAAAGGGAACCCTTGAACACTCTTGATATGGAAATGAAAATTAGTAGACCCATTATGGAAAACACTGTGGCGGTTTCAGAAAAAAATTAAAATAGAACTACCCTATGATCCAGCAGTCCCTCTCCTGCATATTTATATATATATATATATATATATATATATATATATATATATCCAAAGGAAATGAAAACTGTCTGTTTTCCACTGTCATATTCATCGCAGCATTTTTCACAATAGTCAAGATGTGGAATCAACTTAAGTGTCCACTGATGTATGAATGGATAAATGGAGATATATGTACACAGTGGGATGTGTGTACACAGTGGGATGTGATACACAGTGGGAGGTGATACACAGTGGGATGTGTGTACACAGTGGGATGTGATACACAGTGGGAGGTGATACACAGTGGGATGTGTGTACACAGTGGGATGTGATACAGAGTGGGATGTGTGTACACAGTGGGATGTGATACTCAGTGGGATGTGATACACAGTGGGATGTGTGTACACAGTGGGATGTGATACACAGTGGGATGTGTGTACACAGTGGGATGTGATACACAGTGGGATGTGTGTACACAGTGGGATGTGATACACAGTGGGATGTCTGTACACAGTGGGATGTGATACACAGTGGGATGTGTGTACACAGTGGAATGTGATACACAGTGGGAAGTGATACACAGTGGGATGTGATACACAGTGGGATGTATGTACACAGTGGGATGTGTGTACACAGTGGGAAGTGATACACAGTGGGATGTGATACACAGTGGGATGTGATACACAGTGGGACGTGATACACAGTGGGATGTGTGATACACAGTGGGATGTGTGATACACAGTGGGATGTGATACACAGTGGGATGTGTGTACACAGTGGGATGTGATACACAGTGGGATGTGTGTACACAGTGGGATGTGATACACAGTGGGATGTGATACACAGTGGGATGTGTGTACACAGTGGGATGTGATACACAGTGGGATGTGTGTACACAGTGGAATGTGATACACAGTGGGAAGTGATACACAGTGTGATGTGTGTACACAGTGGGATGTGTTACACAGTGGGATGTGTGTACACAATGGGATGTGTTACACAGTGGGATGTGATACACACTGGGATGTGTGTACACAGTGGGATGTGATACACAGTGGGATGTGTGTACACAGTGGGATGTGATACACAGTGGGATGTGTGTACACAGTGGGATGTGAGACACAGTGGGATGTGATACACAGTGGGATGTGTGTACACAGTGGGATGTGTGTACACAGTGGGATGTGATACACAGTGGAATGTGATACACAGTGGGAAGTGATACACAGTGGGATGTGATACACAGTGGGATGTATGTACACAGTGGGATGTGTGTACACAGTGGGATGTGATACACAGTGGGATGTGTGTACACAGTGGGATGTGTGTACACAGTGGGATATGATACACAGTGGGATGTGATACACAGTGGGATGTGTGTACACAGTGGGATGTGATACACAGTGGGATGTGTGTACACAGTGTGATGTGATACACAGTGGGATGTGTGTACACAGTGGGATGTGTTACACAGTGGGATGTGTGTACACAGTGGGATATGATACACAGTGGGATGTGATACACAGTGGGATGTGTGTACACAGTGGGATATGATACACAGTGGGATGTGATACACAGTGGGATGTGTGTACACAGTGGGATGTGATACACAGTGGGATGTGTTACACAGTGGGATGTGTGTACACAGTGGGATGTGATACACAGTGGGAGGTGATACACAGTGGGATGTGTGTACACAGTGGGATGTGTTTACACAGTGGGATATGATACACAGTGGGATGTGTTACACAGTGGGATGTGTGTACACAGTGGGATGTGATCACAGTGGGATGTGTGTACACAGTGGGATGTGATACACAGTGGGATGTGTGTACACAGTGGGATGTGTTACACAGTGGGATGTGTGTACACAGTGGGATATGATACACAGTGGGATGTGATGCACATTGGGATGTATGTACACAGTGGGATGTGTTACACAGTGGGATGTGATACACAGTGGGATGTGTGTACACAGTGGGATATGATGCACAGTGGGATGTATGTACACAGTGGGATGTGATACACAGTGGGATGTGATACACAGTGGGATGTGATACACAGTGGGATACTATACTATACATATGATACACCCTTCCAAAGAAGGAAGTCCTGTGATTTGTGATGACACTGGTTAACCTGTAGTACGTTATGGTAAGTGAAATAAGCCAGTCACAGAAAGACAAACACTACCTAATCTTAATGGTAGGTGGAATTTAAAATTTTCAGACTCACGGAAACACAGTAGAACGGTGGTTGCCAGGGACTGGAGAGGTAGGGGTTGGGGAGACGTTGGTTAAAAGGTACACAATTTTATTTAGAATTTTTAAAAGTTGGAAGTCTGTTGTATAGCATGATGACAACAGTTAATAACAATATATTTGAGACTTGAAAATTGCTAAGAGATTAGACTTCAAATAATCTCACTGCAAAAAAGAAAATAAATATGAGAGGTGATGGATGAGGAAATTAGCTTGACTTAATCATTTCTCAATGTATTCATGCATCAAAACATGATGCCATATCCTGTAAATATATACAGTTATTTGTCAATTTCACCTTATTAAAGCTGTGAAAAAATTAAAAGTAAATACTATTGAAAAAGGTGAAAGAGATACTGATTATTGGTGAATAAAGTATTCTGCATGACAATAAGACCAACCAGAACACACTTGCATGTGTAAAATATTTACTCATGTATTTTGACATAAAAAGACGTAAACGATACCCGCCAAATAATGTTTTCAGCAATTATCTTTGAAAAGGCAAGTGGATTTGCGAGACACAGTAAAAGAAAACTGGCTTTTGACTCCATCTGATTCTGTATAATCTGACTTTCATGACTTCGTTAAAAAACTTGATTGTTAAAAAATAAGAAAAGACAGAAAAGTATGTGACAAATAAGAAACAGCCTGGAAATTTTTGTTCAAGGAGTTGGGGTTAAAATCAGGGGATGCATCATGAAAGGTGTAAGGCACTAGGGCTTGTCTTCAAACCTCTGAGGCTGAGGGGTGAAATGTCAAGTCGAAAGGCATGCTCACAAAAATAAGAGCAGCGTACTGAGAACAGCCCATGTGGTTGTTACGGTGAGTCAAATAAAACAAAGTTATTTATGAGACTTCAGTTTCCAAATAAAACTGAATCTGATTAGCTTTGGTGGATGCAGATACAATTTTAGCACTTGGAAGGAGCATGTTTATTGTTTCATGCCTTGTTTCATGTTAGTTATTATTTACTAAGGTGATTTCTACTGGTGCTATTTTTACTCACTTTTTAGACACCTAATAGTCATATATTTGTCAACTAATACCGTGATAGAAGCTCTGCTATGTACGTTTCACGTATATCCGAAGCCACTAGAAAAGAGTTAGTATTACAGATACCTCAGCCTTCTGAGTAGCTGGGACCATGGACGCATGCCATCCTACGCAGCTAATTTTTTAAAAATTTTTTTATAGAGGCCAGGTGCAGTGGCTCACACCTGTAATACCAGCACTTTGGGAGGCCGTGGCAGGCAGATCCCTTGAACTTAGGAGTTTGAGAAACATGGTAAAACCCTGCCTCTACTAAATACACAAAAATTAGCTGGGCATGGTGGTGCACACCTGTAGTCCCAGCTACTTGGGAGGCTGAGTTGGGAGGATCACGTGAGCCTGAAAGGTAGAAGTTGCAGTGAGCTGAGATCATGCCACCACACTCCAGTATGGGTGACAGAGCCAGACCCTGTCTCAAAAAATATATATATTACAGATACCAGGAATTATTCTTCACCTTAGCAGCAAATAAAAAACACTCTGTGACAGAAGAAAAATTGTAATTCCCTGTGGACTTCCCCAAAACTCCAAACAAAAAGTGGCAGCACATTAGCCCATTCAGGATAGACTAATTTACACAATACAGTAAAAACAGATCTCGAAATACCAGAGGTTTACGGTAACAACCATCTTTTGTGTTCATCGTGGATCTGCCATGGCATTCTCCAGGTTCTCTTTGCTACAGGTCCCCAACTGACAGAGTAGCCCGCGTCTGGGAGGCTCTGGGTCTCCTAGCAGAAAGGAAAAAGGAAATCATGGTAGTCTCCTGGCTGTGATAGCTACTGCTTGGGAGTGGCCAGTGTGGCTTCTGCTCACACTCATTGGCCGAAAGAGGTCACACGACCAGGCCTGCTGTGAGTGGGTGGCCATGACAAGGAAGGCTCCTGGAAGGGCTGGAATTCTTCACACCCCGTATTCAGAACATGTTGTGAATACCCTGTTTTCACAACATCTAAGAGAGGGGCCCTGCCACCTGGACTGTTAGAGTCACAGACAGGCACTCACAGATTGGTATCAAACACTACCGTAGTCTATTGAAAAGCTGAAAGAAGAAAAGTGCATAAGAGTCTTGTGTTGGTCAGCCCAGAACTAAATATGGGTAAAAATGGAAAATTTGAGCAAAATGAAATACCGAGCTAGGGAGACCTAATAAGAGTGACTTAACATCATAATAAACTCTTGCCTAGGTGGGGCAGGGACAGTAGATACCTCCCCATCTTAAATATACACGCGTTTGTACGTGCATATGGATACACGCCCCAAATTCACATCAGGTAGAATCTCCCTTTTATTGAGGACATTTTCATGCAACATTCAACAGACACCCTGATAAACTACACACCTTTTTCAGCCTCCTCTGCCATTGCCCCAAGGAATGCCTTCACTAATAATGCATTTCATAGCGTTCCCTCAACATGCTTTTGTGCATGTTCCTCCCTCTGTCTGGCATGTCATAAATCCTCAATAAATATCCATTTAAGAGTAATAAGTGAAGAAAAACGGAGATGAGGAGATAAAGCTACATGACGATAGGAAATGTTGACAGGGTGCACAGGCGGTAATCAGATAGGGCTGGGGATTCTGCAGGAAGCATCCTCCCTGTGAAGTCACTCCCAGTGGGGTAAGAAGATGGGCATTGTCTGGCTTTTTTTTTTTTAATTGTTTTTGGAGCCCTAAGCTGTCAAGAAGGAGACGTGGAGATGTGAATTGCCACTGACCCTGAGAAGCGAGCACTGGGAGAGAGGTGGGAGCTGAGGTCTCTGGGGACTGTGACACGTTTGCCTGAACCTGGAGTGCATGGTTGGGTACCTGTGGTGCAAAGCCTCTGAATGAGAGGATCGTGTCTGTTCTTCACGTCATGTTATTATACTTCTTTTTGATATTAATCAGAGAAACTGGAAAGTTTATTGCAAGGATGACGTGGGTGCCTCTGTTTCTCAGAGAGACCTGCACAGGCTGTGCTGTCTCTTGCTCATTGATTTGACAAGGGGACTACAAGCTCCCCTCTACTGAGCAAAATGAAGCATGCCCATAATTGGCCATAAAAGGGCACACAACACAGACTCGCTGTGATTCCAGGCCACAAGAGAGGCCCCGCTCTGGCACGGTGGCTTCAGTTTGTCCCTGGGCTGATTTCCACTGGCTGCGAAGTTGGTAAACGTATCCAGGTTATTTCAATCATGTCTGTACAGCTGGACTTCAATTTTTTTAAGCCCTTGTTTAAATCCAACTCTATTTCTACACTAGCCAAATCAAAAACATCATTCCGCCTTCCAGACCTAACCTACTTTATCCTGATTTATACTTGGGAACATAAGCCTTGCCAAGCACATGACCTCTCCCCAATATTAATAATCGCACTATGGAGATAAAGTCAATTACATGGAATAATTCTCTACATGGCTGAACATATTTAAAGGAAAAAGATGAGATTCCAGCTTTTCACTAACAGGACTGAATGACTGTTCATTGGCAGCAGAGTTCATGGGGAATACGAATGAATGGAGAAATGCGTTCTGAGCATTTCCTCAAATGGACTTAGCATGACTATTGTAGAGCTGAGAGCAGAGGGCATGAAACTGTGCTAGGAAGTGTTTCACATGCAGTGTTCCAAGGGGGAAAGTTCTGATGGATAGTGGTTGCCCGTTTCCGAAGTGTAAATACTCCTACTAGGTAGCCCTCCAATATATACTACTCTTACCATCTAGATAAAATTGGCATAAGTAACTTCAAAAGGACAGTTTGCTGGAAAATGTCACAAAGTAATTAGAAAGTCATTTGTTTGGGGCATCTGTTGTCTTTTATAAAATATAATTTATTTAACATTAAGTATGTATAATTTAGTATTTAACAATGGCTGTGTTTAACAAAGATTAACAAAATCCCTGAAAATGTAACAACTGGCTCCTACAAGCTGGTACACGCTCCAGCAAGGAGGGGCCGTGGACAAAGGCCATCCATGTGGGTGTGTGTTTAAGAATAATCTCACAGACAGAGGAGTGAATCTGAGTATGAAGCAATACATTTCTATCTACTTTACCTTTCCTGGGGTCTGGTTGCCGTTGGCCAGTGCAAACTGGCTGTATTGTGGAGGCAGCCGTCCTTCTGAGCATGAGCCGGCGCACAGGGCCCGTGTCCTCGGGAGGAATCCTCAGAGGCTTCCAGGTCTTTTGTGAATGTTCCTGGAAGGAACTATATCATGCACATTCTTTTTCTTAGTATCTAAATCCTTTAAGATGTTCTTGCTTTGGGTAAGATGAAGTAATCCAGAATGTTATATTTCCTTGTATCATCTCTAAAACAGAAACCAGAGAAGGTAGGAGACTTGGACACTTTTCTACAAGTTATTAATACATAAGCCAGGCCTCATGAGGTTGGAGGAGTACCATGAGTAACGGGAACCAGAGGCCAAGAGGCAATGCCTGTGGGGCGATATGGAAGGGAACAGCTGTTAGGAACGGGCTCAGGGGTTTCCATGCATCCTGGAACCGCTGGGGCTTGGTGGGAAAGGCAGCTTGCTGTGGGCTTTGCATTCTAACTCTCTCCTTACTCTTCTGAATCTAAATAAGGTAGAGTGGTGGTTGCCAGTGCTTCACTTGAGCAAGGTCACCAGATGTCTGCTCTGTGGTTTACACAGGGAAGGGAATGGGCTCCATGATGAGCCATTTATTCATGTTGGAAGAACCGAGCAGAGGCCCGTGCAGTGATACCAGATACCCAGACACAACCAACTGCAACACAGATCCTTCTTAAAGTCAAGGCTTCCAAACCTGCTTTCAGGGTGGAAACTCAGGAAAGCAGCAAAAATCCCACAACTTGAGGGTCCTGTTACTTATGCACAGTGGGTACGAGGGTGGCCAGGATACAGGCCCCGACTGAGCTCAGATTCAGGCCAGTGTAAGAGGCCCTGGGGGGCTGAGCAAATCTAATTCCTTCATGGCCAAACCTCTCACAGGGACATGGCTTCTGGCCTGGAGCAGCGCAGAAAGAGAGGAGGAGGAAAGTCTGTCTTTTTTTTTCTGAGATGAAATTTCACTCTTGTTGTCCAGGCTGGAGTGCAGTGGCACAATCTCGGCTCAGTGCAACCTCCCCTTCCCAGGTTCAAGCGATTCTCCTGCCTCAGCCTCCCGAGTAGCTGGGATTACAGGCACTCGCCACCAGGCCCGGCTAATTTTTGTACTTTTAGTAGAGATGGGGTTCTACCACTTTGGCCAGGCTGATCTCAAACTGCTGAGCTCAGGTGATCTGATCACCTCGGCCTCCCAAAGTGCTGTGATTACAGGTGTGAGCCACTGCGCTTGGGCAAAAGTCTGTGTTATGGAGGTTTCTAAGGATTTTTAAGTCAAAGGCTCACTGCTGGAAGGCCAACCCTGTGTGAGCACGTATTTGCTGCACTGTTAGACAGTAGGCTTTCCAGAAAGCCAGCAGCACCTTTTAGTTGTCTTGAGCTGTCCTCAATGCCCCCAATCCTTCTTGCTAATATTTTAATAATTGTGGAAGTAGTCAGATATTTGATAGAAATTTGAAAGAAGTTTTGGTCTCTGGGTAATATGGAAATCTCAGTTAAGGGAGGAAGATGTCCTAATTTGAAGGCTCTAAGAAGGTCAAAAATTCTAAAGGCTTTTTTTTTTAATTCACTATATTTAAGGTATAGTATGTTTTCATATACATAGACAAAGTGAAGTAATTATTATAATCAAGCAAATTAACATACCCACCTCTTCACAGAGTTACGTGTGTGTGTGTAAGAGCGGCTAAAATTTACTCTCTTAGCAAATTTCTAATATACAACAAATGTCATTGGCTCCAGTCCTCATGATGTACATTCCACCTCGAGGCTTTCTTCTCCTCTGTAACCGCAGGTTTGTACCCTCCGACCAGCTTCTTTCTATTTCCTTTATCTGTCTACTGTAATCACCGTGTTAACTTTTTTTTTGCCTTCCACATGTGAGATCATGCAGTATTTATCTTCCTGTGTCTGGCTTATTTCACTTAGCATAATGTCCTCCAGGTTCATTAATATTGTCACAGACAGCAGGGTCTCCTTTCCCAGGTTGAATAATATTTCATTGTGTGTGTGTGTGTGTGTGTGTGTGTGTGTGTGTGTGTGTGTCCACATCCACATCTTCTTTATCCACTAGTCTGTCAACAGACACTTACATTGTTTCTACATCTTGACTATGGTGAATAATGCTGAGATGAACATGCGAACCTAAATATCTCTACAAGGCCTGGATTCTGTTTCCATTGGGTTATATACCCACCTCTTCACAGAGTTACGTGTAAGAAATCCCAGAAGAGGGATTACTGGGGTCATATAGTCATTGTACTTTTTTTTTTTTGAGGAGTATCTCTCTTTACTCTAAGCCACTTGGCATTTTCCTGAAAGCTTTTTAAGGTGGGTTGGATTACCATGTGAGGGGCTTGGCTCAGGATGACAATTTATAAGTGACTAGTTTCTGGTAGAAGCTTCTGGCCAGAGATCACTGTCCAGGAACATCGTCCCTGCTCTGCTGTGGGCTGATCACACCAGACATTTTGCTAGGGCATGAGATCAATACAGAGAACAGCCAAAAGCAGGAGTACAATTGACCTGCTCAGTGACAAGGAAGAGTGCTCACACGGTAAAAGAATGGTGAAAAGTCAATTCCATTTTTGAAAACTCTGTCAGATTAATTAAAATACAGTGTAGTACAGGGGAGCTAATTAATATCCCCCCAGCCCCACTCCTTATCTGCAGCTTTTCTTCTCTTCATCCCCCTCCTTCCCACAACGTTGGGACTGCAGGCTCGGAAGTAAGTGCTGGCTTTGCCTGATGCAAGAGTTGAGCACTGGGCAGCAGGAAGGTAAACTGACACGAACAATTAGTGTCCGTTTCTAAAACAAATTGAAACCAACTAGCTATTTATGCTGTCATTTTTAATCCTCTGAAATTATTTGATTAAAATAAAAGCACGCAAACCATTAGATGAGACCACTTTTAATGGCATAATTGATCTTTAAAATTTGCCTGTTTTATTTTGCATTTTGTCAAAAATTCAAGTAACTCCTGAAGCCTTGCATGAAGACATTCACAGACATTAGGAATGCTATGACACCAAAGTGCCTGAGCGATTACACGGAGATATTTGACTGGCTTTCCTGTCCACCTGTGCGCAACCTTCTGCTGTGGATGTTAACCATCCTTGATTGGCCAAGGCAGCCCTGCTTCCCAAGGGGACACTTTTAGGATGACAAAACATAATCAGAGGGGACCCTCCAGAAGACAGAAGGCGAAAGGATTCTGAAGTGGACCACCGTGGGCTCGAATGTTTGGAAAGTCTGTGCAGAGCCTGTCAAGTCATCTGTCGGTAGCGATTATTTTGAAAAGTTTGCCACACAGTTGCATCTTATCACTTGCATCATTTCACGAGACGCCACCAGGAAGCTTAAGTCGCTGTTTGGGCTCCCTCCTGATGCAAATAAGAAAAATGAACCAGTGACTTTTCACACTTGGGGTTTATTTGAAAAATCCCTCAGAATACTTCCCAGAGTTCGTCTCTTTCGACGAGTCCCAGGATTTCATCTACTCGCCCAAAGGCAAGTTTATGTTTCGTCGTTCAGCATCTTTCACGCCGAGAGCACGCAGAATGCCAGCCTCTGTGACCGTCACCAACGGGGCCCATCTCCAGCAAGCACAGTGGATGCTACGTGACGTCACATGCCTATCTTAGCTAGCACATCGGCAGGCACATTGAAGAGCCTTTGCTATTTCAGTCGCTGAAGAGCAATTGCATCCCAAAAGGCCCGGTGAAGATACTAGGTGAAGAGATGAATGAGTTCCCTGAACTGTAATAAGGCAGGAGGGGGACAGTTAAAAATAAATAAATAAATGTGAAATCAAAACCCAGGGGATCTGACTTGGCTTGGAAACCTCCAAGCCCTGCCTTGAGAGGGTGTGGCTTTGGTAGGATAGGCCTGAGAGCACCAGCCCTGTGATGAGGAGTGTCTCCTAGTCTCTGTGCCTTCCTGAAAAGGGAGTTTAAATCCAAATGTAACCAAGCTTTGCCTAGTATCATAAACCCCAAAGAATGAAGCAATCAAACACTGCTTAAAATACATGGATCTGCGATTTGCATGACATTAAAATTTAAAGACAGCACAGAAGGGACTATTGAGTGGGGAAGAAAGAAGGCCGTTGCTATGATATATTTCTTTCTCCATGACATATGTCTTCCTGGACTGGGGCCAGGAGGTGGAGAATGCAGAAGACAACAGAGCAGTAGAGAGCACAGTGGATTCAATGCCAAGCACAACCTAGCAGGCCTGGAGAAGGACTGACATGAAAAAGGCCATTGAAAGGACCGTGCCTGCCGCTGTCTCAAGTCTACTAACTGGCCAAAGGTTGCTGAGTGACTTTGGGCAAGTTACTCAACCCTTTGTGTCTCAGTTTTCTTACCTGTAAAATGGAGATCATCGTAGAAACTTTCTGAAAGAGTTGTTAAGAGAATTCAGTGATTTATGAGTGACTCAGAGCTGCACATAGACAGCTCATGAAGGAGTTGTTAATTCGAATAAAATATGATCAGAGCTCCAGCAAAAGGAAACATAGGGCTGGGCGTGGTGGCTCACCCCCGTAATCCCAGCACTTTGGGAGGCCGAGGCAGGTGAATCACTTGAGGTCAGGAGTTTGAGACCAGCCTGGCCAATATGGTGAAATCCCCTAACTACTAAAAAAACAAAACAAAACAAAACAAAAATTAGCCAGGCATGGTGGCATGTGCTTGTAGTCCCAGCTACTCAGGAGGCTGAGACAGGAGAATTACTTGAACCCAGGTGGCGGAGGTTGCAGTGAGCCGAGATTGTGCCACTGCACTCCAGCCTGGGTGACACAGCAAGACTCTGTCTCAAAAAAAAAATACTGTTATGAACAGCTGTCCAGTTATAGACTCTGGTCTTGGACACAACAGGATAGTTGGTCACCCTAGTCGTGGAAGCAGGATATAGATTTTGTCAGCTGAAGTCATCAGGAGGGAAGGTTTCACTGAAAAGATTGGAAACTGGAAGAATAATTGTGGATTTGCCAGGCAGCCGAGTGAGTGTGCTGGTACCACAGTGCAGGAAACGGCAGATACTGAGGCATGGGGCGGGTGGGTGTGGAGACTCTTAGGGTGGTTCAGCACTGTTAGTTTTCTGGGGCATCTCTCAGAGAACCTGAAGATATCTTTATTTATCGAATACAGATTGTGATATTCCCTTGATTTTAAGAGTTCCCTCTTTTCAAACAGCTTTCAATGGGTAGGGAAAAGAAATAATCTCACATGAAATATGTGCATTCATTTCGAGGGCCAGCCTTCTTTGAGAAATGTTAGAATATGGGGTACTCTTAGGGGGATTTAAGATCAATGAAATGCTGTGTGTAACAGAGCTTATTCTGATACACTTAGAGGGTGTCCAGAATTGAAGACACTATCCAGCAGTGTGTGGTCACCATGTTGCTGTGCCCTGCACACTTCTTGGTGTCTTCTACTCCAGGATGGAATTTGCCAGTGTTTACCAGCACTCACTGAACAAGCCCAAGAACTAACTTGGGTTTCATTGAGAGATTCTGGAGAAAATAACATTTTAGATGTTCTCAGCATTTATTTGGGGAGGGTAACAGTATCTGTAAAACAGCTGAGAAAAAAAAATATGGGCCAGTGATCATGTTCATGCAGTTAGTATGTACAGGAAGGCGCAGTCTGGGCGTGTGCATCTGCATGACAGTCAGTATGTACAGGAAGGCGCAGTCTGGGCGTGTGCGTCTGCATGACAGTCAGTATGTACTGGAAGGCGCAGTCTGGGCGTGTGCGTCTGCATGACAGTCAGTATGTACCGGAAGGTGCAGTCTGGGCATGTGCGTCTGCATGACGGTCAGCATGCACCGGGAGGCGCAGTCTGGGCGTGTGCGTCTGCATGACAGTCAGTATGTACTGGAAGGCGCAGTCTGGGCGTGTGCGTCTGCATGACAGTCAGTATGTACCGACAGGTGTAGTCTGGGCGTGTGCGTCTGCATGACAGTCAGTATGCACCGGGAGGCGCAGTCTGGGCGTGTGCGTCTGCATGACCGTCAGTATGTACCGGAAGGTGCAGTCTGGGCGTGTGCGTCTGCATGACAGTCAGTATGTACTGGAAGGCGCAGTCTGGGCGTGTGCGTCTGCATGACAGTCAGTATGTACCGACAGGTGTAGTCTGGGCGTGTGCGTCTGCATGACAGTCAGTATGCACCGGGAGGCGCAGTCTGGGCGTGTGCGTCTGCATGACAGTCAGTATGTACAGGAAGGCGCAGTCTGGGCGTGTGCGTCTGCATGACCATCAGTATGTACCGGAAGGTGCAGTCTGGGCGTGTGCGTCTGCATGACCGTCAGTATGTACCGGAAGGTGCAGTCTGGGCGTGTGCGTCTGCATGACCGTCAGTATGTACCGGAAGGTGCATTCTGGGCGTGTGCGTCTGCATGACCGTCAGTATGTACCGGAAGGTGCATTCTGGGCGTGTGCGTCTGCATGACAGTCAGCATGCACCGGGACGCGCAGTCTGGGCGTGTGCATCTGCATGACAGTCAGTATGTACCAAAAGGTGCAGTCTGGGCGTGTGCGTCTGCATGACAGTCAGTATGTACTGGAAGGTGCAGTCTGGGCGTGTGCATCTGCATGACAGTCAGTATGTACCGAAAGGTGCAGTCTGGGCGTGTGCGTCTGCATGACAGTCAGCATGCACCAGAAGGTGCAGTCTGGGCGTGTGCGTCTGTATGACAGTCAGCATGCACCGGAAGGCGCAGTCTGGGCGTGTGCGTCTGCATGACGGTCAGTATGCACCAGGAGGCGCAGTCTGGGCGTGTGCATCTGCATGACAGTCAGTATGTACAGGAAGGCGCAGTCTGGGCGTGTGCGTCTGCATGACAGTCAGCTTGCACCGGGAGGCGCAGTCTGGGCGTGTGCGTCTGCATGACAGTCAGAATGTACCGAAAGGCGCAGTCTGGGCGTGTGCGTCTGCATGACGGTCAGCATGCACCGGAAGGCGCAGTCTGGGCGTGTGCGTCTGCATGACGGTCAGCATGCACCGGAAGGCGCAGTCTGGGCGTGTGCGTCTGCATGACGGTCAGCATGCACCGGAAGGCGCAGTCTGGGCGTGTGCGTCTGCATGACGGTCAGCATGCACCGGAAGGCGCAGTCTGGGCGTGTGCGTCTGCATGACGGTCAGCATGCACCGGGAGGCGCAGTCTGGGCGTGTGCGTCTGCATGACGGTCAGCATGCACCGGGAGGCGCAGTCTGGGCGTGTGCGTCTGCATGACGGTCAGTATGTACTGGAAGGTGCAGTCTGGGCGTGTGTGTCTGGCATGATGGGATGGGGAAGATGAGCAGTGCCTGGTCCTGGAGGAATGCTAGGCCAACACGGACTCAGTAATGCTGTCCTCGTTCACCCTACCCTGACTGTTTTCACGTTGTGGTGTTCCATTTGTTACTATGTCATCCAATCTTTTCCCGTGTATTTTAATTTTTGCTTACAGGTTTCAGTCTGTCACTATTGATGGCTATTTCTTCTTTTTTTTTTGATGATAAAATTTTATTTTGTCAAATGTTTAACTTCAGAAAATTTCCCCTTAAGTACTTGTATTAGTCCGTTTTCACACTGCTAATAAAGACATACCCAAGACTGGGCAATTTACAAAAGAAAGAGATTTAATGGGCTCACAGTTCCACGTGGCTGGGGAAGCCTCACAATCATGGCAGAAGGCAAGGAGGAGCAAGTCGTGTCTTACATGCTTGGCGGCAGGCAAAGAGAGAGCTGGTGCAGGGCAACTCCAGTTTTTAAAACCATCAGATCTCATGAGACTCATTCGCTATCACAAGAACAGCACAGGAAAGACCTGCCCCATAATTCAATCATCTTCCACCACCTCCCTCCCACAACATGTGAGAATAATGGGAGCTACAAGATAAGATTTGTATGGGGACACAGAGCCATACCATATCATACCACCCCCAGCCCCTCCCAAATCTCATATCTTTACATTTCAAAACCAATCATGCCCTCCCAACAGTCCTCAAAAGTCTCAGCCCATTTCAGCACTAACCCAAAAGTCCACAGTCCAAAGTCTCACGTGACACAAGGCAAATCCCTTCTGCCTATGAACCTGTAAAATCAATAGTTAGCTGCAGCAAACTTCTGCCTGGACATACAGTTGTTTCCATACATCCTCTGAAATCTAGATGGAGGTTTCCAAACCCCAATTCTTGGCTCTTTGCACTGCCAGGCTTAACACTATGTGTAAGCTGCCAAGGCTTGAGTCTTGCTTTCAGCCTCTGGAGCCACGGACCGAGCTCTATATCGGCCCTGTTCAGCCATGGCTATAGCAGCTGGGACACAGGGCACCAAGTCCCTAGGCTGCACACAGCACAGGGACCCTGGACCCAGCCCACTAAACAACTTTTACCTCCTAGGCCTCCAGGCCTGTGATGGGAGGAACTGCTGTGAAAATCTCTGACATGCCCTGGAGATATCTTCACCATTCTTTTGGGGATTAACATTCAGCTCCTTGTTACTTATGCAAATTTCTGCAGCTACCTTGAATTTCTCCTCAGAACATGGAGTTTTATTTTCTATCATATTGTCAGGCTGCAAGTTTTCTGAACATTTATGCTCTGTTTCCATTTTTAAACTGAATGCATTTAACAGCACCCAAGTCACTTCCTGAATGCTTTGCTGCTTAGAAATTTCTTCCGCCAGACACCCTAAATTATCTCTCTCAAGTTCAAAGTTCTACCAATCTCTAGGGCAGGAACAACATGCTGCCAATCTCTTTGCTAAAACATAGCAAAAGTCACCTTTGCTCCAGTTCCCAGCAACTTCCTCATCTCCATCTGAGACCACCTTGGCCTGGATTTCATTGTCCATATCATTATTAGCATTTTGAGTCAAAGCCATTCAACAAGTCTGTAGAAAGTTTCAAACTTTCCCACATTTTCCTGTCTTCTTCTGAGCCCTCCAAACTGTTCCAACCTCTGCCTGTTACCCAGTTCCAACATTGCTTCCACATTTTCACTTATCTCTTCATCAGGATCCCACTCTCAGTATGAATTTATTGTATTAGTCCATTTTCATGCTGCTGATAAAGACATACTCAAGACTGGGCAATTTACAATTTAAAAAAAAAAAGAGGTTTAATAGAGTTACAGTTCCTTATGGCTGGGGAAGCCTGACAATCATGGTGGAAGGCAAGGAGGAGCACGTCACATCTTACATGGATGGCAGCAGGCAAACAGAGAGCTTGTGTAGGGCAACTCCAGTTTCTAAAACCATCAGATTACATAAGACCCATTCATTATCATGAGAGCAGCATGGGAAAGACCCAGTTCCACAATTCAATCATCTCCCACCAAGTCCCTCCCACAGCATGTAGGAATTATGGGAGCTACAAGATGAGATATGGGTGGGGACACAGAGCCAAACCATATCAGTGCCTTAGTATTCTCCTGCACCAGGCTGTATGTGAGGAGCCTATTTTCTGGAGGAGGGAGCCTAAGCACTAGAGGTTGACCCCTGGGTCAAGTTATTCTATTGCTTCCAATGTTCTATTTCCCACTATGTGGAAAGCATTAAAGTCCAAGCTAGGGATCTCAGAAATCCACACACAGCCATGGGAGAATCTGAAAACTAGAAGGTTCATTCAGTGAGCCTTTCTTGGTTTACCTGATATTTGTGTGTGCATATGCACACACACACATGCAAACACACACACACAAACACACATACACACACACACCAAGCAGACTCATCTAACACATCCTCATAGCCAGCTCCATGCCCACTTCCCACCACTTGTCCAGAACAGGCTTCCAGATGTTTTGATCAATTCTATTTTCCTTTCAACCCTCCTGAGTTCCTGTCCAAATCAGTAACTTTTGTACTTTCAGACCTTTCAGATAATCTGACTATTGGAAGCATGGCTGCATCATTTTGTTAAGCACTGATGAACTTTCCTTTCACTCCATAACAGATAAAAGAAAAACAAAATTGTAATGCATTTTATCTTACAGTAATTGTTTATAATTTGCTAAGAAATAGATAAAATGGATTATCTTTTGGAATAAATAGACCCTCTAAGGCCATGTGATTTAGTCACTTTCTTCTATGCTGTTTCTCTACCCGCCTCTCTTCCTGACTTCTCTGTTACCTACTTGTTTTCTTCATTCATTCACTCACTCATTCATTACTTTGTTCATGAAGATGTCTTGAATGCCTGCCCTGCATGAGTTCTGGTCAGGCATTGAGGGTACAGCAGGGAGCACAGCTCAGATGCACCAGTCACACATCTGGATTATAGTTATCTATTTCCATGACGGCTTGCCCAGCTAGGACAGAGCTCAGAGATGGAGTCTTACCCACCTCAGTATTGTCAGGGCCTGGCATGGTACCTGTCACAGAGCAGAAACTCAACAACATCATGTGCATGTGGCCTTAGGGTTAAAATGCAAGCATTGACCATGTCCCAGGCCCTGCTGGCACAGCCATGTTCTGGAACTGATCCTGGCTGTGACCTCTGACCTTGTCATGGCCCCCATCACACCTCTTTCTGGACCTCATCAGGTCTTAGTCGTGGCTTTCTAGTTTTCCTTGATGTGGTTCTTTGCTTTTTGACTGAGAGTCATTCATCCACAATCTTCTTCCAACCTGAGCCTCTGCAGAGCCACTGAGCTGAGCTGAGGATGACTATTGTGCCCCCAATTCATTTGTCCCACTGCCTTTTGCAGTCACCAGGCCTGCATCCAAGCTGTGCAAACCTAGATGCTCAGCTGCTTCCCAGGAGTCGGGTGAGCCACATCCTAGCTTACTCTGGTCTGACTTTGCAGGTGACCCATTGACTGAGAAAGGCCAGCTCTCCACTGTCTCTGCTGTGTGATGGGCAGACCCATGTTGGCATCTGAGTGGCAGTTCGTTGGTGGCTATGGGTTTCTTACCATTGGGTAAAAGTGTGTCCCAAGGCGCTGATCTCAATTTCCAAGGGCAGAGAAACATCTCAGCAACCACCTCTACTGAGCGTTCTATTAAAGCTTACTGTGTCCCAGTGGGTCCAGAGGAGAGAAAACAAAGAGGAAACTGTGAGTGAATCCGGAGATTTATGAGGCCAGAGTACATTTATTATGCTTGACTTTTGGGAAGGTGGTGGGGCAGGCGTCCTAAATCAATAGGCATGAGGAGGACTCAGCTGCAGAGCCCACAGGCCCTGGCCTTTCCCCGGCAGCCCAAACTCGCCATGAGACCCTGCACTGTGGGCCGTCTCCACATTTTAGTTGAGTAGAATGTCCTTTTTCCCTTGAAAAGTGTTTGGATGGGAGTGGGCTGCTGCTGTCTAGCTCAGTCCTTGACGTTCCTTAGCTATGTCTTAGATTTTGATATTCGTCACTGTCCTTCATGGAGACACAGGAGGCCCCATGGAGAGCTGGGCACATTCTGCTGACCAGAAAGCCATCCCCAAATGTTCTACTGGCAACAGGCAACTTCCTTCTAATGGGTTAACAAGACTTTGACCGTGGTGCCTGTCAGCCCCACACTCTTCAGCAGCACAAATCCACTTTTCAAAATGGACTCTGCCTCACTGGGCTATGAATGTTTATTTTCTACTTCACATAGGTGACAGGAGAGTAGGATTTTGCATTATATCAAGTTTTAATATTCTACGGGAAAAGATAAGGAGATGTGAGAAAATGTTTGAGTTATGTATGGAAAAGAGCAGAAGGCACCTAGAATGCCGACGTAGAGTGTCAGCGCGGGCTCGGGTGTGCTGCGTGGAAGAATATGCGACATTTCTCACTATTGTTGTTGACCTTGGACTTTCTGGCTTTCACTCTGTTGATTAAACGGACTACATGCGTATCTGTTTGTCAATGTGGGGTATAAAATACTGGATGGAGTCTGGTGATCTCATTTCTTTCTTTTTGTATTTTTTTCTTGTTTTTTTTTTTTTTTTTTGGTTCATTTCTTCGTTCATTCAATTGAACTTCACTTGTTCCCCCAGGCAAAGCCCAGCCACATGGGCCACCTGTACCATATTGTTTATACCTTATCACCTTGTGCTCTTCAAGGGCAGAGGTCATGACTGTCATCCGTCCCCTTCCACTGACATTTAGTACAGAGCCGGAACAGAGCAGATGATCAACACGTGTTTGTGGAACACAGGTGAGTGGCTTGCCACACATGGCCTTGGAGGGTGGAGGAAGAGCTCCTCAAGTAGAGGGGAGCAGCCGGGCTTCTGGGCAGTGAATGCAAAGTCAGTTGTCTGTCAAGGAGATGGTGTGTTTGGGGAGGAGAGAAAAGTCATGTGGGGCTGCCCCGAGTTAGCTGGCCCATGTCTGGTGAGTGGTCCCAAAGCTGTCTCCTATCGGGGCTGCACCAGGTAATGGTGCCATGTTTCCATTCTTGGTTACAGGGAAGGTTTCTTTCTTTCTTTAAAGGCAACCAGCAGCCAGATATCAGCCACAATACATGCTGAAAGCCTGCAAAAGCTGAGGATGGTAACGTTCCTCTTTCTCTGAGGAATAAGAAGCTCTGCTGTCTGGCATCCCTGGTGGCTGCACAGTCAGTTCTCACTCTGGACAGATATGTGAAGACGTGTGTCCATCATGGTTAACAGAGAAAAACAGTCTCACCCTGTGCTAGACAGAGGTGTTGACATAACACTGGTGTTCCTGGCAATTAAAGCAGTATATTAGGGCTGGGAATTTTAATTGAAGAAATATAGAATGTTCATTGGTATAATGTGCATATTAATTCAATATAATGTGAATAAGAAGTCACTGGAGATGGAAGCTGGAAACAGCCCCAGTAGGGCTATTGTCATGACGGGCAACACGGGCAAAGTCTTGTTAACCCATTAGAAGGAAGTTCCCTGTTGCCAGTAGGACATTTGGTGATGGCTGCGTGGTCAGTAGAATGTGCCCAGCCCTCCATGGGGCCTCCTGTGTCTCTGTAAAGGACAGTGCCAGATAACAAAACCCAAGACATAGCTAAGGAACGTCAAGGACTGAGCTAGACAACAGCAGCCCACTCCCATCCAAACACTTTTCAAGGGAAAAAGGACGTTCTACTCAACTAAAGCTTTTGATTCAATTAGAATTATTCCACACCATAGGAAGACCACAATTTCAGTAATAATGATGATGATGATGATGAAACAAGGATATATCCACATACTAGCCCACTAAGTATGAAGGGGCTCAAGAGGTCCAGGGGCATAATACTGAAATCAAAGCTTCCCTGAGAAGTCTAGAATCAGTTGTTTACCTATTGGTAGCACTATGCATTGTTATCACTTTCTAGAAATGGAAACACAGTTAAATATACTCAATATGAAATAGTACTAACCGTAACTTGATCTGGAAACATCCACAGGTTCTGTAGACTCCCAGAGTCCTCGGTGGTACTTCTGCTCCCAGCTCTGGAAACAGGAAGTAGGTACCGAGCCTGGTTGCCTCTCACCAAAAAGCCCAGAGATGCTCTTGGCAGAGGGTGGCTGACACCAGCTCCCGCCACGCTCCCCAGACAAAGAGGCGGCAGAGCTGAGAGCTCTTCTGCTGTTTTTCTGCTTTGCACTCTGTAGATAGTCACTAACTTCAACCCACTATTTAACCAAAAAGTGAGGGAATTTGGGATAACGTGGATTCTTCTCCTGAGCTCATTTTCCATGACTTAACTGATACGGCACTGGCTTTTTCTAGAAAAATTTCTCTTATTCTCATTTGCACATTAAAAGTTGCCAAATAAAGGACATCCAGGTCAATTTCCAAACATTTCCACCCATGCATAAATCATATACTTCTGCCAGCAGGATGATCAGCATTTTATTATTATAGTTTGCACTAAATGTCTCAAAAAGCTCACACTGAAAAAACTTTTTCTGGATGTGCTTTGCATTGGATTCTGTGTCGATCATTACACATCTCACAACAGCTATTGCTGAAAAGCTCACCTACTCTTTCAGGTTGATTTACACCTATCAAGACCTGACACTGAAGATGAGATGCTCCTGCCTCCTTGGCCTCATTTGGAAGCTTTTCTCTTTAAACTGTGTTGTTGAGGGCTTATTCTGAGTCTTTTTAATTGCTCTGGGTTTTAGTTTTTCTTTTATTTAGGAATTTTTGCCCCTGAATAGATATCATACTTCATTTTTTAATTGATTTCTCTCACAATTATGTATCTTAAGATACATAAGAGTATGAAAAATCGTTTTAGTGGTTAACGAAGATCAGGGGACCCGAAATTTCATTCATAAAAAGGAAGTTGGTTAGAATATGTCCACTTAAACAGGTAATGATCTTTTGAGGAAAGGTTGAGGCTGTAGGATTCAGTCGAGAAATGAACCACATTAAACAGAGCACTCTCCTGTTCCTTTGTCTGCCGTCACCCAGGCTGAAGGGCTTAATGACCAGACAGATGGGCAGGAGGCTTGACCCTGGTGTTTGACTGATAGGCAAGGCTGGCTTCATAGGCATGTGACATGTGAAGTTTCACTGGGCCCCGTGCTAAGAAAGCCTGCACACTTCATTTAATGCTTTGCTGTCACTGTCATGAAATTCTTTTTTTTTTTAATTGCGCTTTAGGTTCTGGGGTACATGTGCAGATCATGGAGGCATGTTGCATAGGTACATACATGGCGAGGTGGTTTGTTGCCTCCATCCCCCCATCACCTATAGTGGCATTTCTCCCCAAGTTATCCTTCCCCAACCTCCCCAGCCTTTGCTGTTCCTGTCTAGCCCCACCCAACAGACCCCAGTGTGTGAAGCTCCCCCCATGCCGTGTCCATGTGTTCTCAGTGTTCAACGCCCATCTATGAGTGAGAACATGCGGTGGTTGCTTTTCTGTTCTTGTGTCAGTTTGCTGAGAATGATGGTTTCCAGAATCATCCATGTCCCTACAAAGAACATGAACTCATCCTTTTCTATGGCTGCATAGTATTGAAATTCTTAATCAGTTTTAAGAAGGAGTCACATTCTCATTTAGCACTGGACTTTGCAAATGACTCAGCTGGTTCTTTTGATGGGGGTGTCCGAAGATCTGTAACTCTCTAGCAATCACGGTAGACCTGCCTTCCCCACTCTTTTCACAAATGTCCATGCCCTTATGTAGGATAATTTTCTTTTAATGCATCACGTAGTATTGCATTAGCACAAGACACAGAACATTGCCAGAAACTCAAGGCTAACATTCAATGCAGAACTTTCCCTGACCCAGGCAGGCCCCCTCATTGACTTTCCTGTGGCAAGTTTGTGGATATCTCCCACAGATCTGCTTTCTCCAAAGAGGTTGTGCCTTTTTTGAATGCAGTGACTAGTCTGATACTCACAGTGTCACCCAAATGGGTATTCCTTGGATGGGTGTCATCGATACACAGAAGAATCTATTTTCTGAAAGAAGAAAAATGTGTCCAAGATAGGCAGTAGAGGAAAGGCATGTTATAATCGTGAATTCTGAGGGATGCAGATAAACCGTTGATCTTGATCACCCAGCTGAGCAGCCAGAGTGGAGGCAGGGGCCAGTGGTGTCCTGCTCCACGCACAGCCCATGGCAGACCCTCAGGACATAGGACTTACAAGAGACAATATCAAATGTACTGCCGAGGACAGCATGCTCTCAGGGAGAAGGTGAGGCTCGATTTCTTTTCTTACTTGTCTCCTGATTGCATTTCATGCAGTTACTTTTTACCTGAGTTTTTTGTTTGTTTGTTTTCTCTTCCATCAAGCAATGACTTCTCTGGTAACCTACTTTATAGTCAACACCACAGAAGGAGACTTTGAGAAGATACAAGACTCAAGATCATTACTCACAAGAAGCTTACAGCCCACTGCCTGGAGAGACACAATTAGTGTCCATTCATGTCCTCAACAAATATTGATCCAGTGCAGAGCATGATCCAGCACACTGCTGGGTCCTCATTCTGGAGGGTGACTGATACGTAATCAGGGGTTAGCATCAAGGGTGCAAAGCACTAGGATGGCAGCCCCATAGATGATGGGGCCCTAATTCTGTTTTATGTGGATCACGAGTGACTTCTTGGAACAAATGGCATCTAAGCTGAGCAAGGTCAAGTCAAGAGAGTAGAAACAGGTGTTGGGAGCAGGGTGTGGTGGTCCAGAGCCCAGGAAAGCACAGTGCATCCTAAACCTCTGAGGAGTGACTAAATGACTTCGTTGTAGCTTTAGGAGGTAGGAAAGGCAACAGGGAGCAGGACTTGAGAAGGGCCCCTGCACGGCTTGGTAAGGAGCTGACTTGCTTTTGTGCTGACAGCTCAGAGAGCAACTCCCATTTCCTGAGCGTTCTCCTGGCCAGGTTTTGTCGTGGTCATCCTATGGACTTGTTCTCATGTAATCCTAAGACACAGTCATCCTACAAATACTAACCAGGTGCTTCCCCCGCCCTGCCTTTATTTTAAACATTTTGCCTTGAAATTGTTTTCGAGCATGCCACATATCCTTCGTCCAGCGTCCTCTAATGTGAACGTCTTACCGAACCATGGGGAATTCACGCTGGTACAGTAAGATTAACTGACTACAAACTTCACTCAGGTTTCACCTAAGTTTCTAATAATGTCATTCCTGCTCCAGGACAGTGCTTTGGATTTGGTGTCCGTTCCTTATTGTGAATCCTAATGTATTGAGGAGGAGACTGAGGCTTTTAGATGTGGCATGGTTTGCTCCAAGGCCCCGCTGGGAGGAGGAGGAGCCAGGCTGGAGGCCTCACATGACCCTGCTTCTGGATTTGTGGCCACCAGGGATGCTTCTCTTTCAGGGGCCCGTGTACAGCCTCGGTACCTGATCCCGCTCCTCCAGAAGCTGCAGGGAATTGCCTCTTCATCTCTTGATGTGTTCAAGAACATTTGTGTACACTCACCTTTTCTCTCTGCTTCTGCAGAAATGTGCCCTAGGAAATGAGTCATGGTGAAATTAATTAATGAACTCTATGGAGGAAGAAAAGTGGCATTTTTTCCCCACTCCCTGTCGACTCCCTGATCTTCACACCACTGCTCCGTCCTGCCCTGCTGGGCTTTGAAGAGGCCATCTCCCCCTACCAGCCCTTACCCCCAGCACCAGACATGTGACTCCAATCAGGCTACCGAGGACTCTTTCTTGGTGCTTGACGTTCTGAAGACAAGAGGGTCATGATGTGAGAGACGTGGCCCCAGAACACTGCAAGGAAGGGTCTGGGCGGGACTGACATGGGGTTGAGGGTGCAGGGACCCAAGGGTCTAGGGAGGCTCTAGTTGCCTCGATGACTTCTGGGTCTGTGCACTGCCTGGAAATACAGAGGAAATGCCCCAAAGGTGGTCTGGTCCTGCCGCTGGCACCCAAAGTGTCTCAAGTCTCCCAATGCTGTGCTCTGTGGGCCGTGGCACCCCACTTCCTCTCCTCAGGGTCTTCTTTTTACCTTAGATTTGTTACCAGGACACTGGGCCAGATTTGACTCCTCCCTTTTGACTGTTTCCAATGAGAAAATGCTGACAAAGTCTCTGCCTCCGATTCTGAACCCCTCCCAGCACCTTCCCACTGCCTCTCCTCTTCCCCCATTGTGACCAGATGAAGATGAACTGGCATAGAGGAGTGAGCTGACAGCAGCCAGGTGGGCTCGGCAGTGAGAACGCAGCTAACAGCACAGTTCTCACCTCCCAGTGAGCGCTGCAAACCCTCACGGACCTCCTGAGTCAGACTCAGGTGGGGCTCAGCCACCTGCATTTCACCTGCCCCTCCCCTGAGGATCCCACTCTGGACGGACCTCCTGAGACAGACTCAAGTGGGGCTCAGCCACCTGCATTTCACCTGCCCCTCCCCTGAGTATCCTACTCTGGTCGCATGGATCCTCAGAATTTTACACAATTCAGGTAAGAGTAAGGGATAAATTCTATAAAATTAGAATATAAATGGAGTCATCCATCCAAATCATGTCAGCTTCTTTGGGTCAAGCACAGAATTGTCACACCAAATGATAGTCATTGAATAATGTACTATTTAACTCATCGAATTCCAGGAGTCAGGGACAGACCCCCTACAGCTGGGGTCACCCAATAAAAAAGGTTACTGAAAATGGATTAAATATGTATATATGCATAAACACACTGAAAATGACATATACACATATATTTGAAGCATGCGAGGGTGTGTGTGCCTGCACGTGCTCCCACGGGATCTTCCACTCCTCCCCAAGTTCTGCATACTCCAGGTACACCTAAAAATCTGTTGAAAAAGTGACTTCTGCAGGAGAAAGGCGGCCTTCGAACAGTCCCATTCCAGGGTCCGACTGTGCTAGTTAAGGCCCTGCATTCCTGCCAGCATCTGTTTCCTGGAGAGCTCAGAAAAGACTCCTCCAGTCCTGCCTGTTGGGAAGACGGCTTTGCAGGCAGGGGTTTCCTGCCTCAGTCAGGGCCCCACATCCAGAACGGGATGAACCTTCCAAGGTCAAGAAGATTCAGAAGCAGCCAAGGACTCCTGCGATGAAGGAAACTCATGCCCATTCAAATGACAGACGCAAGACCTTCTCTGCTGGGCCATTGCTGAGAATGCAGTGGAAATAGATTCTAGACAAAGCTGGAAGGATAATGAGCCGAGGCAGGCTCTGAAAACTACTGGTTGCCAAGGGTCTAGGTATTTCCACACACCTTTTCTAAAATGCTACCTTTTCAGCATGTAATGAGATTAATTTTCCCATTATTTCTAGAATTTTTTTTAAAAACTCGGTAACACTTTGAGAGTCTAGTCATCATACATTCATTTGGTGTGCATGGAAATAGCAGTGATCATAACTGAATTCATTTGGTATTCATGTTTGAAGATACTATTGTGCTGCAGCCTTTCTTTGGCTAGATGCCTTATTATCGACAATGACATAGATACATATATTTAAAGTGTGTATGCATGTGTGTGCCAACATGCATGTGTTGACACATGTTATCTGACATGGCCTTGTAGCTTCAGGAGATGGGTTCTTCCGTGTTTCTGGTACTTTGTCTCTAGCTCAGTAGGGTGCTTCGGGAAACACCCTGGTACAATGGCACCTTCCACCTTACAGATTCACACCTTTACTAAACCTTGGATGGCCCTTGGAAGTTCACAATTCCTCTGGTCTCTCTCCAGCACGCCCCGTTGGCTGACTGTACACTGTGCACTCCCTAAATATTGACTGAATTATTGAGCAGATCAGTAGATATCAGGGATTCCCTCACCTGAGCATGCCCAGGCCACCCCACTTTCAGGACAAGAAAATCAAATTAAGTCCCTGGCCCTTTGCTTCTGTGTGGCTTCCACAGCTCGCCTTCAACAAGAATCTGTCAATCAGGAGTCAAGTTTCCAATTCATTTTAGCACAACACAGAGATTAGTCCTTATTAGCTTAATGATGAATATGATCAGTGATTACTTAATCCTAGAAACATTCAATGAAATCAGCCAGAATATCTTCTGTCAATGAGATGAAATGGAGCAGCCTGTGCCTTTTTGTGCATGGCTTTCCAAGGCGCTTCTCCACTCTGCACTTAACCACCCTGAGGGAGCGGGGTTATTTTCTCCACCACATGGCTAGAAAATGGAAGACGCTGGAAAAGAAAGTGCCTTGCCCTGGTAGCAGCAGAGCTACAATTTGGAGTTCCTTGCTGGCTCAGGCCACCTGCTGAGTCTCCTTACCTTGTCCCCTCAGGAAGAGGAGAAACATGTTGCTCAGTGGGAAGGATGTCAAATGCTGGAGCCATCATGAAGTAGTGTCCTACCCCTGAAATCAAGAGGGGCCGGGAGAGAAGGGACATTCTCCCACGTTGTCTGTGGTCCTGACCTGCCTACTTCTGGGGGTAGGGCAAATCAGGGTTCTCAGGAGCTCCCAAAGTCACCCCAGCTCAGGTCAAAAGACACCTTTCCTTCAGCATGTCTCCCTAGGAATAGCGTTTGAGGAAGTTAACAAGGCATCTGTGAAATATTTCATAAACTGACCTTCTGTACCCAGCAGTGTAGGAAACTCTGATTGCAGAACAAGGGGACCAAGGACCTTCAGGGAAGATGCAGCCCAAGGGAAGGGGAGCACGTGATGTGAAGGACCCACTGGCATCCTTTCATTTTGATTTTCTCTTATGTTTTTCCATACCTAAACAAATGCATTATTACATATTTAGATTAATTACCATATCAGGTGGAAATTCATTTTTACTGATACAATTAAAAGACTGGCAAATAGTGTATTACAAGTAACTTGGAGTCACTTTAAAAATGTGATAGTAATTGATGTGATATTCACATGATCTGATGGAAAAATTGATTATTTTAATTGTCTCAAGGGGAATTCTCTGCCTCCCCCATGTCAGTCAAGTGTGTGGTAACAAAGGAGCCCACGTATTTGTACCTAGGTTTCAGGATGCACCAAATAAGTGAATGTGAGGCACCCCGGTCCCGGGATGAGGACTTGGCAGTCAGTTCTCCCACCCTCAACACTGGTCCTTGCCTGATTCACATTCAGCCATGTTTGCTGGTCAGAAAATAGTTCACTTAGATGAGTTAAACATGCACCAACAACAAATCTGTTTGTGACCAGTGCAGATATTTTAGTGCCTAGACCTTGATGACTTTAGTATATTGACTCCAGTAAAACTGCTGAGTGAGTTCTCTATGTTTACATCTTTTCTAAGTTTAAGTCTTTTCATTATCAGTACACCCAAACTAGAATTACTTAACTATGCATTGAATATCTGCACACAACACAAAAATGGGCCATCTCTCCACAAGGCAAGCACATTATTAATTTCTTCACAAAATAGCTGGACAAGATTTTTCAATTAATTTTTTTCCTGTTGTGTTCGCCTCCACCTGACACCACAGATGTGATGTTGTCTTTCTCACAGCTGGAGACCAACTAAAGTGGCCTCTGGGATAATGTGACTGCGTCAGGCAACGAAGAAGATGGCATTTAAAGCACGATCATTCCTCTATTCACGATGAAACTTTGCCCTCTCCTCTACCCCTTTCCTAGCTTGTTCAGAGAGTGTCGGCAACTTCCTGACCTAGCAATTAGTTCTCGAATGAGCAGGTTGGAAAACCATCCTGTGTCACATCCATAGCTAATATCCTCCCTTAGGGGACCTTGACCCGAGCCAGCCAGCCTTCTCGTGGAGTGCAGTGTGATGAGTGGTTCCACGCTGGTCTAATTGCAGTTTGCATGTGAATCCCCAACAGAGCAGCCTCGTTGACTTTGGTGCTATCTCAAACACTGATTGTCTGATGCCTGCACAGTAGAGCTTTGTGCACACACCTGCCTTCCTGTGCTGAGCATTCCCAGTTAAGAACCACCGTGATTCTTTCTACACCCTTGACCATGTCCACGTAACCTCTATGCAAGTGATAAGGAAAACAAATTCAGGGGGACTGATGGTAGCAGTCATTTGTAAAGGCAAGGAAAGCCCACTGCTTGAGTCTAATTTACTTAAAAAATTAAATTTGGTCGAATTGGTTATTTGTATAAGGAATTGGTGACTCCAGCCTGGTCATCGGCGACAGTGCTGATTGTTTTCCCTGAAGGCTGCCCCGCCTCACAGTCCTCACCTCTCAGCTCAGTGTGGGCAGCCTCATGGTCAGGGATGTGTACAGGTGGCCTTTCCTGGAAGGAATTTGATCGTATGGGTAAAAAGAGGTGAAAAACGTGTGAAGTTCTCTTAACTCTTCTCTGTCTGATTTAGACTTCTGCCTCTTTAACTGTTAATCTGAGAAGATTACCTATTCATATTTTAATTATTTATTTAGCTCAAGCAGTTTATTGAGCATCAAATTTGAATAAAAAGTCTTAATATTTATCTAGTCATTCATTCATTCATAGAATAACCACAAGGGCTCTGCCTAGAGAGCTTCATAAATCCCGTAAGGCCAAAAAAAAAGTCCTTTCCAACCTGTGAAGAGAGTTACTGCCTCTGAAGAACAAAGACAAGAACACAGCTAAGCGGCAATCCGTTTACCAGTCTCACAGCGAGGATGACAGTTCCGCCCTCCAAAAACGACAAGTGCCTGTCGGCCATCGTGTGACTTGCTAATCGTTGAAAGCATGGACTGAAGACCACGAACGCCCAAATCTTCAGCGGGAACACTGCTGTATGTCTTCTGAGCTACAAGATTCGTCAGTGCTTTATTTCCTAGCCACACTTAACTGAGGGCCTTCTGCTCGCCAGGCACTGTGGTAGGCACTGCTGATGAGCGGCAGGTACCAGGAAGTCCGGCTCTCATTCCGTCTAGCTTGCAGAGGCAGAGGAGAACACAGCAAGGCAAAATCTAATGAAATAAATTGAGCTTTGGAGGCTATTTTAGTTGGGAAGGTCAGAGATCTCTCTGGATGTGAGTTTCAAGATGCAAAAAGAGGCTGGAAAACATCATTCTCAGCAAACTGACACAAGAACAGAAAACCACGCACCACATATTCTCACTCATAAGTGGGTGCTGAACAATGAGAACACGTGGATACAGGGAGGGGAACATCACACACCAGGGCCTATTGGGGTATTGGGGCTAGCAGGGGGTGGGGGGATAGGGGAGGGATGGCATCAGGAGAAATACCTAATGTAGATGACAGAGTGATGGATGCAGCAAACCATCATGGCACGTGTACACCTACGTAACAAACCTGCACACTCTGCACATGTACCCCAGAACTTAAAGTATAATAAATAATAACTTTTTTAAAAACACCTTTTAGAAACTCAAGGAAGGGCATTCAGTGAATAAAGAATAGACCACGGACAAGAAGAAGGTCCGGAAGGTGAGAGCAGAACACGCAGCCACCAAAGCCTGGCAGGAGGTGGGAGTGTGAATGCCTAGGCCTGGGGGTGGGTAGGTGTTGGCCGTGCAGACCGGGGAAATGTTTCCATATCATTGTTTATTGTGATGGAAAGTCAGGGGAGGATTTGAAGTGGGAGGAAAACTGGATTTAAGGATTTAAAATTCGCCTAGAGAACAGATATTGGTGTGTATGTGGGGGTGAGGAGGGGCAAGAATGGAGGCAGGAAGAGCATCGGGGAGGTCCAGCCAGCTTGCAACCTAAATTTCCTACTGACTTTCTGTGTAGTTAACAATATCTTGCCTACTTACAAGATGTAGCCACTGACCCTCTGCCCAGAACCTATGCAACTGCAGATGTGGGAGCCCAGGGTAGACTGAGCCAGCCCGAAGTGCTTCTCCAGCAGCGGAGAGGCGCCTGGTGCTTTAGGCTATCAAGGCTGTGCAGATCATGGGCAGCTGAGCTTCTGGGCAGTGGGAGCCATTTTTCCCAACAGCAAACTAAGGTGACGGCCAATGGCTCCATCTCACAGTGACAAGGAAAGCCCCATCCGGGAAGATCTGGCCTTTGATCCGAGGCCCCTAAAAGATTTCAAATAACAGCAAAAACACTGCGGGGACTTTCCTTTACCAGTGATGCAAACCCAAAGTTCCCACTCCAAGAACATGTGGGTTAGAACCCAGAGTAACGTGCGGTCACAACTGATGCGTTTATGATCCTAACCCGCTTTAAAAATGTGGACCAAGCTCCAGAGCTCACAGAGGCAGACACTCTGCTTTGGGAACTCCCACTGTGTTTGTGGGCTCCACACTCAGCCCACTGTCTCTCACTCAGGGGGCCTTTCCACTTTAATCATGATCCTCTCTTGGAACTACCAGCCCCAAGATTCCACCCTCCGAGTAAAGCCATTGATATAAACAGCAGATATGCGACCCAGAAGGGACCGATCACGGCCCCTGTAGCAGCTGATCTCTGTGCTTTGACGGAAAACAAGTCCCTCTCTCTCTCTGCTGAGCTCTGAGGCTGTGAATTCAAGATTGTTCTTAGTTACCTTTTCTGCTGTGTAGAGTCTGTCTACAGAACAAAGCCAGACAGAGGCAAAAAGAAAAGAAAAAAGATGAAAACTCTATGTGAGGACAGAGAGAGAGAGACAAAGAGAGGGAGAGGGAGAAAGAGAGAGGGAAGGAGAGAGGGAGAGAGAGAGAGAGAGAGGGAGACAGAGAGAGGAAGAGAGAGAGACAGAGGGAGAGACAGAGGGAGAGAGAGGGAGACAGAGAGACAGAGAGAGAGAGGGAGATAGAGCGAGGAAGAGAGGGAGGGAGACAGAGAGAGAGGGAGACAGAGAGACAGAGAGAGGGAGGGGGAGAGAGAGGGAGAGGGAGAGAGAGAGGGAAGGAGAGAGAGACAGAGAGAGGGAGAAGGAGACAGAGAGAGAGGAAGACAGAGACAGAGAGAGAGAGGGAGACAGCAAGGAAGAGAGAGAGACAGAGAGAGGGAGAGGGAGAGAGGGGGGAAGGAGAGAGAGGGAGAGAGAGAGAGACAGACAGAGAGAGGAAGAGAAAGAGAGAGGGAGGGGGGAGAGAGAGAGGGAGAGGGAGAGAAAGGGAAGGAGAGAGAGGGAGAGAGAGACAGAGAGAGGGGGAAGACAGAGAGACAGAGAGAGAGAGAGACGGACAGAGAGAGGGAGAGAGAGAGGGAGAGAGAGAGACAGAGAGGAAGAGAGACAGAGAGGGAGAGGGAGAGAGAGAGGGAGAGGGAGAGGGAGAGAGGGAGAGGGAGAGAGAGAGAGGGAAGAAGAGAGAGGGAGAGGGAGAGAGAGAGGGAAGAAGAGAGAGGGAGAGAGAGAGACAGAGAGGGGGGAGACAGAGAGACAGAGAGAGAGAGGGAGACAGACAGAGAGGAAGAGAGAGACAGAGAGAGGGAGAGGGAAACAGAAAGAGAGAGAGAGGGAGAGAAGGGGGGGTGAGAGAGGGAGAGGGAGAGGGAGAGGGGTTGGGGGAAACCTGGTGGCCCTGGGTACCATGGTCTGTCATTGAGTTCCTTTTTTGTACAGTTTTTCCAATCTGTGGCTAACCTCAGCTTCCTTCTCTGCCGTGTAAACGAATAAATTCACATTTTGCGTAAGATACTTGACTTGGGTGTCAGTCACCTGAAGGGAGAACGGTTCTTACTAACGGCGATTGTTACACTTGTTTTGTGAAAGCCTGGACTTCTCTGCGTTTCAGAGGTGCCAAGCCCTGGGCTGGGCCCTGCCTCCCTGTCCTCAGTCCCTCTGGGGAAGGGAAATCTGCTCACAGGTGTCCCCCATCTCTAGATAACTGTCTTGACACACAGTCTTTGACTACTCTGAAGCCATTTTGCTCATCAGACCTGTACTAAATGCAACCAGCATCGGTGTGGACCATTCAAGTGGATGAGAACAAGCATCCTTGGAGGGCGATGCCTTCTGCCTATCTCCCAGCACAATCCCACCCGATTCCCAGGCAGCCTTTGCTGTCACGAGCCACCCTGACTGGTTTATTTCTCCAGATGTTTTGTGATCTCATCTCTTATTAATGTCTCCAGGACTTTGCCCACCTTGGGGTCAGACACACTGTCTCCTCCTCGCCAGCAATTACCCTGGCCCCTTGCTTAAAGCCTCAAGTTTGCCATCCTTCAATGTGTCAGGGGACTTTTACTGTTAAAGCAACCCTTGGAAAACATCAATTATGGAAAGAGTAATCACTTCATTCACCTTAGGAATGATTACAGACAGAGCGTAATTAACCAAGAATCCTGTTCGCTAATATTTCTTAACTTTAACAGTGGGTCCGAGGACACCTTGACTTTTTACCCAGTAGTATCTTGTGTCCAGCAGTTGTGCCCTTCCTATTACACCTCTCAAAGCCACCGTTGGTTCAATTTCTGCCCAGAAAAGTTCTTGATCTGTCAGTTCAGCAGCTGACTGCTGAGGTCCTGGCTGAATCAGCCGCATTCTCTTTTCTCACAGAGCTGTTTTTCCCCTGGTGACCTGTTGAACACGGGCAGGAGGCACGCACACACACGAGCGAGTGTGCAGTTGAGCCGCTGGCTGGAATTGCAGTCTGGGGTCTTCTCTCCCTTTGGACGTGACTGCATTTCATCAACTAAGGATCCTTCCCGTTGGTGTGCTACTAGCAGGATGCTCTCTTTTGTCTAAACTCCTCCACTGGGAAAGCCCAGTCACGAGAGTGACTGCATTGGGTTGGCTCCTGTGTGTGACGATACAGCCTGGATGGCCTCTGCCTCAGTCTCTTCACCTGACACAAACACGCGTGCCTGGGACTTTACAGCTGGCTTTCTACCTCCCCCCAGCACGTGTGCATTTTAAATGAACATCTTACCTTAAAAGATTCGTGTTCCCAGAGAACATGCAAAGGGGAAGTGGAATTTGAATAAGGAGGCAACTTCCTTATTCAAGAAGGACTATTTCAGGCAGAGCTCTCTCAGGAGCAGAGCACATCCTTTCAGATGCCACAGATCGCCTCCTCGACACTGGACTTAACTTTATGAGCCAAGGATCTATTTCTGCACCAAGAAAGGTGTTTCTCATTTTCATTCAAGATGTAGTAAATCTGGAAAAATGCAGGGAAAGGTTTGAACTCCAGGCCCTTGCCATAGATGGCTCCCTCTCTTCATTCTCAGTGTTCCATCCTGAAAACACCCTCAATGGACCCCTGTGATCCTTCCTTCCTCTGGGGCTGGGGAGAATTGCTGGTCTCCATAATAAACTGGACACCTCGATCACATTCCCAAATTAATAATCCCACTGATTCCACCAGCACCTTGAAAACGGCAATGTTGGTTCCAGTTACAGCATCCAGAACAAGCAAGGAGAGACGTGAATTGCAACTTCCAAACCTTCCAGTTGGAAACTGAATTCAGGTCATGACCCTCAAAACCCAGCAGAAGACAGCGCTAGTTCCTTCCACCTGTTGAATTATTTTTTCCTCCAAGAAAACATTATCGCCACAAGATGAGGGTGCTTGTTCCCAGGCTATTTCCGCTGACAATACCAAGTTCCAGTTCAGAGACTACAGGATGCTCACAGCAACATGTAAATGATAGGCCACTCTTCCGAGGGCAAAGTAACTTGTCTCTAATTTTCAAAGGATATGCTTTGCTTGACTTCGGCTCATGAGTTGTGGTCTTCCTGTAGGCAATAAAAACGTGACGTTTGCTCTCAAACCAGCTATTCAACAGGGGTCGCTTTTCCAAAACTTCAGTGCTGTTATCAGTATCTTAAAAATCGGAGTAGGCAAGGACTTCATGAACAAAACACCAAAAGCATTGGCAACAAAAGCCAAAATAGACAAATGGGACCTAATCAAACTCCACAGCTTCTGCACGACAAAAGAAACAGTCACTAGAGTGGATCGGCAACCAACAGAATGGGAAAAAATTTTTGCAATCTACCCATCTGACAAAGGGCTGATATTCAGAATTTACAAAGAACTCAAACAGATTTACAGGAAAAAAACAAACAAGCCCATTCAAAAGTGGGCAAAGGATATGAACAGATACTTTACGAAAGAAGACATATATGAGGCCAACAATCATATGAAAAATGCTCATCGTCACTGGTCATCAAAGAGATGCAAATCAAAACCACATTGAGATACCATCTCACGCCAGTTAGAATGGCGATCATTAAAAAATCTGGAGACAATAGATGCTGGAGAGGATGTGGAGAAATAGAAACACTTTTACACTGTTGGTGGGAGTGTAAATTAGTTCAACCATTGTGGAAGACAGTGTGGCGATTCCTCAAGGCCTTAGAAATAGAAATTCCATTTGACCCAGCAATCCCATTACTGGGTATATATCCAAAGGACTATAAATCGTTCTACTACAAGGACACATGTACACGAATGTTCATTGCAGCACTGTTTACAATAGCAAAGACCTGGAACCAACCCAAATGCCCATTGATGATAGACTGGATTGGGAAAATGTGGCACATATACACCATGGAATATTATGCAGCAATCAGAAATGATGAGTTTGTGTCGTTTGTAGGGACATGGATGAATCTGGAGAACATCATCCTCAGCAAACTGACACAAGAACAGAAAATGAAACACCGCATATTCTCACTCATAGGTGGGTGATGAAAAATGAGAACACATGGACACAGAAAGGGGAGTACTAAACACTGGGATCTATTGGGGGGAAAAGGGGAGGGCCAGTGGGAGGGGGAGGTGGGGAGGGATAGCCTGGGGAGAAATGCCAAATGTGGGTGAAGGGGAGAAGAAAAGCAAAGCACACTGCCATGTGTGTACCTACGCAACTGTCTTGCATGCGCTGCTCATGTACCCCAAAACCTAAAATCCAATAAAAAAATTAAAAAAAAAAATCCACAGCAGCTGCGACTCCCGTTCCTCTAAAGTTATTTAAGTTGGAGGCTGTTCTTTTCACTCAGGTTGTGGAAGCAGAAAGATTTGCCATCAGACTGCGTTCCTGTGAGTTTATCGTCCCTCAGCTTGCTTTTTGCTTCTTCACCGTGTGACACATCAGGTTACTTTGTGCTATGAAAATTGCCAAGCGTTTCCATACCCGTGTCTTCTAGACCAAGTCAGCTTAATTACTCTGCCTTATAGTCGCTAATATGCCTTGAATATCAGATCTGAGGCGGAAAGAAAGCCAAAACACAGCGTTTCGTGCTGCTGAGGACATGATCACTGGAAACACGGAGTCTGAGCACGTGCACAAGCTGCGATCCGGGTTTATTTACTGACTGAGTTTTATTTATCTGATGTCTTCCTGTTGGAGCTTTCCTTTTTTTTTTTTTTTTTTTTTTGTTGTTGTTGTTATGTTTTTGCGTTTTTTTTTCTGGCCCTCAGAAAACATGTTTTGGAAGCAAGTGTTGCCTTTTTCCCTGAGAATTTATAGCATTCCTACCCTAAAATGGGAAAAGAAATAACCTCCTGTTTTGCAGGCTGTGAGGGCACGTGCTGCTCTGCAGCTCCAGCAAGCTAAGGCTCCCGCAACTCCGGCTACCAGCCCCATTCACCATCAAATCCATTTCGCATTTTCTGTTCTTTTGAGAGGTGCTCCCTTTCCTGGGTGATTGTTGCTGTAATTACACAAATGATCTGCTCCACTGTCACTTCTAGTCAAAGGTGTCATCTAAAATTAAAAATTCATGTAAAATCTAGAGATGCAACTTTTAAGCAGACAGTGGAGACCTGATCTGATTTTACAATGCTTTTCTTAACTCCTTACATGCCTCACGGCTGGGAAGTGAGGTATGGGACAGCTCACGGGAGCTGGGAAGTGAGGTATGGGACAGCTCACGGGAGCTGGGAGACTTTGCAGAACCCACTGGGTGGGAGGTGTCTGGAGGAGTCTCCTGGGGCTGCCCTTACACGGCACCACAGTCTGGAGGCCTTCAGCAACAGAAATGTGTCCCCTCACAATTCTGTACCTGGGAGTCTGAGGTCAGCGTGCTGGTAGAATTGGTTTCTTTGGGGGCCCCTCTCCTCAATTGGCTGCCTTCTCCCTGGGTCTTCACATGGGCTCTCCTATATGTGTGTCTGTCCAAATTACTCTGTTATACTGAATTAGGGCCCACCTTAATGACCTCATTTTACCCTTTGAAGACTCATCTCCAAGTACAGTCACCATCTGAGATCATGGGAGTCAGGACTTCAACACAGGAATATTGAGGGGCACCATTCAGCACCTAAGGATGTCCCACTATCCTCCAAAGTGAGCAGGAGTCCCATCAGGAAGGCGTGACAGGTAAAGTCCAGGTTTCTGAGGGAAGCTCTGTTTCCAGTGGATCCACCTACACAAGGCAACCCCTGGCGTGAAGCCTGGAGGAACTGTGTTGAAGAGGGTTGAAGAGAGCCTTTGATGCCGAATAACTCTGTGGACACCTTAACTACTGGAAGTTGAAAAGTCAATGTCGGTCCAAGGTGTTTAATTTTGTAGCAACACTTTGCATTTATTTGGGCTTTAAAATATTTATAGAGTAAATCCATGAATAAGATGGGTGAATCATGTTATTATTATTTTTCTTGTTTTTGATCTTAAAAGCATTGAACTTAATATAAAGCAAAAGTAGGTGTTTTCAAATTTTTGGTATATGTGCTATACGTTTTAACATATATATAGATTTACGTAACCACTGCCACAATCAAGATATACAACCTCTCCAACACCCTCCAAAACTCCCTCATGCTGCCTGCTAGTCATTAAATCGTCCACATCCCTGACCCGTGGCAGCCACTGGTATGTTCCCTGACCTTTAGCTTAGCATTTTGTGAGAACGTCATAGGCAATGTGTATGCATAGAGGGTGACGCGGAATAACGCCTTTGAAATTGATCCACATTGGGTGTATTGTTTGTTATTTTCTATTGCTGAAGAGTCTTTCATTGTATCATTGTTTATCCATTCACCCACCAGAAGATATTTGTATTGGTTACAGTTTGGGACCAATAAGGGAAAAAATGCTATAAACATTGTGTCTAGGTTATTTTTGAATATATGTTTGCTTTTCTCTTGGGTAAATAAATGTAGGGGGGAAACCCCACAAGTGCCATGGCAAGGCTCTGAAGCCTCAGCCCGTTCCCATATATTGATTTAGGAAAGAATTAGAAATGTAGGCACATAGTTATTCCTTTATATAATCATGTATAATCTTATAGTTACTCACTTATAATCATAACGATATATACTCAATATAACCTTTAATTTTAATAATGGCTATTGGGTTATGGAACTGAGGTGACACTGTGAACAAAGTGATCCTAAGGCAAGATGCTCTGAGCCCTCTGTCACGCCTGCGTAAGGGCTGCTGGAGGGCGCCTCGGCTGTGCAAGCCCGCTGTTTAGCCAGCTACGGAAGGAGATGTCCAAAATGGCCGGGACGTCTCCTACCTGGGGAAGTTAGGAGAAAACTCTGCTTCTCCAAGCGCTTGCAGTAATGCCTGGTGACTGTCAGGGAGGCCCACAGACATCTGGGGGCTTAACTGTCTCTATGTGATGCTGGGCCTCAGTGGTCATGCTCCATGTCTACTCTCACACACTGCTTCTGCACCTGGTTTCTCTTTTCATAAAAGATAAGAATTAACAATATTAACATAATATTAGTGTCCTTGATATTTCTGACAAATACACGAAAAGCACTGACGCGTTAGCTTTCTTCCTGGCCTCCGCTACTTGAAAGTCTTGGGCCCCCTATCTTCAAGACACGTGGTGTACCTGACCCTATCACCGACCACCAGTACCTCACCCTACCTTCCCTGCCTCCTGCTTTGTACTCAATAAAAGTCAGAATGTCCAGGCACCCTGGCCACTGCAGGTCTCTATGCTTTGGTTGGTAGTGGACCCCGAGCCCAGACTCCCTTTTCTCTACCTCTGTGTCTGTGTCTTTTATTTCTACAGTTTCTCATCTCTGCACCAACAGGGAGGGGCTCACAGAAGCCTATAGGGCTGGACCCTGTAGGTAAACATCTAGGAGTGAAATTGATGATTCATATGGTAAATTTATGTTTAACTTTACAAGAAACTGTCAACCATTTCCAGAGTCAACCTACCATTTTGCACTGACATTTATATATGTGCTATATTTTGAGTTAGGTTTTGTGTAAGGTCTGAGATACAGGTTGAAATTGATATTTTTGCGTGTGAATGTCTGTTGAAAAACGATCCTTTCTCCTTTGAACTCCCTTAGCATCGTGGTCAAAAACAAATTGATGGTGTTTTGTTGGGCCTATTTCTGGACTCCATGTTGTTCCATCGGTCAAAGCATTTATCATTCACCCACATCACACTGCTTTAATCAAATTAACACAAAGTAAAGTAGCTCTTATAAAAAAATTAAACGTGTAGCTTTATAGTTTGTAGTCTTAAAATTGGGAAATGTGAGATCTTCAATTTAGTCCTTTCTCAAAATGGTTTTGTGGCTGTTCTAGTTCCGTTGCCTTCCTCATAAATTTTATAGTCAGCTTGTCAATAGCTACAGAAAGTCCTGCTGGGGTTTTATTGGAAGTGCATTAAGTCTACAAATCAGTTTTGGGAAAAATGACACCAACTTTGCTGAGTCCTCCAACCATGAACATGATATGTCTCTCCGTTCGTTTAGATTATATTTGGTTTCTGTCATCAGAATTGTGTAGTTCTCATCATTAGATTTTTACATGTTTTCTCATATTTACACCTAAATATTTGTGGAGCTATTGTAATTTTTGATAATATCGGTTTTCAATTGTTGATTGCTAGTAAATAAAAATATGATTCTGCGTGTTGCCTTGAACATTCTCACCTTGCTGTTATTCATTCTAGAAGCTTTTTTCCTGTAGATTTTGTGGGGTTATGTACACAGATAATCATGTTGACTGGAAATAAGGACGGTTTAATTTCTTTTTTCCTAATGTGGTATGCCTGTTAATTCTTTTTCTTGCCTCATCACACTGGCTAGCTCTTTATTTTTACGTGCTTTGGTTTCTATTTTCTAATACATTCGGCGATTTTATTTAGCGGGTTCAAGGACTTACCCAAGATCACATGATTAGACGCTGCCACCATGGAAGCCAGAATTCAAGCAGCTGGTTTCAGTTCCAACTTCCTTTCAATTCTGTACCCCAACCCCCACCTTTTTTGGGAGAATACAGACATACAAAAGAAAAACCAAGAGGACCCTCGTGCCGTTTCCTGCTTGACTTTCTAGGGACATCTTGTTGAACTTGATCACTAGAAATGCAAGCTGGTCTCTCCATCATCTTGGAATTAACAAGCCTGGAGGGTGTTTTGGTCCTTTGCCCTGATGAGGTAGGCCTTTCCAGCCATGAAAACTCTCTCTAGTCACTGTGAGGTGAGCAGGCTGGCAGAAAACCCTAAGTGTGCTTAGGCTGATGAGTCAGCGAAAAAGCTGAAGCAAGGGCTGGATTCTGTCCGTGTCTCCCTCCACTGACGGCCTCACCCTCCACTTCCTGAGATGCTGGCGGGAGGTGGTAGCAGTGCAGAACCCTCCACCTCTCCATCGCTCGTCCCTTGCAGCTGTGGCTGGGAAGCTGGAAATGCAAGCTCTGCTGAGTAGAGTGAATGGCAGCACCCTGACCTCACTAACCTACTTCGCTAGACAAGCAAAGCCATGTCCCCAGCCCAGGCCTGACTGGGACAGAGGCTCATCCCACTGGCTATCAGCATCTTCACTCACATTCTTGGCATCCTGTCTGGTTTCTCTGCTTCAAGACGACCCCTTTCCTTGGAAAGAGCCCCACCATCCATAAGAGGGTCTTCTCACTCAGGAAGACCCCAGGATGGGGCCATAGGGAATCTTCCTGCAGGGAGGCTCAAGCCTCCTTCCCCAAGACCTCAAATTGCCTGTGTAGGCAGCCCTGAAATGCATTGTATCAAACCATAGTGAAGTATAAAAACTTAGTTTTGAAAAATAGTTTGAGGGTTGGTGGGGCTTTTTTATCAAAGCAAAGGCAGATGAGAGAAAGAGTTGTACTCCCTGAAATTCCCCTACTACAGTGTGTCCCGGGGAGGGAGGAAATGGAAAATCAGAAGCTTTAGAAACTGTCAGCAGACATTTTCATTCTCTTTTTTTATCTGGGAATGTTTGGGCTCAATGGACTTTTTGTCGAATGTGTTTGACTACAGAATACAGTGAATATTATAGCACGAACGTGGCCCCACATACTCTGCAACCTACATGAAACAACTTGTGATGCACTGAAAAGGGCCTTCTATTTTGCGCAGCGTTTGCATCTTACTGCTGTCATTCCACAGAGCCCACCAGAGAGCAGGCGGAGTTTGACTGGGTGATTGCATTTCTGTGAGAGACTCTGATGGGAGTTTTCTGCACATCCGTGTCCCACACACCAACTGCATTGACCACTCATTTAGATATCCGTCATTAACGCAGGGAAGGAGACTGTTTTTAAGGGTGAACTTGTGTGGTTTTCTACCTCCCAGATTTTGTAACTTCAAATGCACATTAAGTTAATTTTATTGACTCAACAAATGATTGTGAAAAGGATGTTGCTTTCTCCACTGTTGAACTAGCTGTCAAATCTAAAAGGAACTTTCATAAAGGAACTCAAAGCCTTCAACAAGCTTGTTAATTCATTAATGCTTCCTACATGCTTTGGAAGTAAAACTGTGACATGCCATTCTTCTACCACTGTTTGTCATGACGCTGACAGAGAACTGTGGCTTCTCTTTCATTGAGCTTTAGCCCCAAATGGCAGATGCCAGAACTGGTCTTATATGCTCAGCCGCAATGTGAGGGAAAGCAAGAGGGGGATCTACTGCCAGAACCCCAGAGTGGGAACTGGAAGTCACAGGGAAGAGAAAAGAACGGAGGCTGAGAATCTAGTTTGAGGAGGAGGGAGCTTGGGCTCCCTGTCATTGAAGCTGCAGCTCAGCTTTCTGCTTTCCAAGTCCTAGCTATGTCTCTCCTTCCAGGTACCAGAGCTTCTTAACACCAGGTGTTAGTTTGTCTGAGCAGGTGTCTTCCCATTGGATAAAGCAGGGATATTTGAAGGCAGAGGCTCACTCGCCGCAGCCCTGCTGGGATCAGGCTGGTCCATTCGGTTTAGCTCCTGCAGGAACAGAGCAGCTGTGGGTGTGGCTGTGCGGGTTGAGGAATATCCCTGCCTGGAGAGCAGAGGCGGCTGCAGAGCGGTGGCTGGTGTCTTTCCAGAGGGAATCTTTTCCAGGTGTGAGCTCTAATCCACAACTTGTTTGGCTATTTACGGGTGAAGGCAGCAAAGTGTAAGGAAGTATTGCAAAATTCAGAAGCATTGGATACCTATGAGCTGCCACAAGGAGAGGTCTGCGCTGGAACCAATGGCAGGCGTATTTTATCACACAGTCACATGTCAACGGGAATCAATGTGTTGTGTGATTGGAAGATTCTGTTCTATAGACCTGGCTTACCCTGAATTTGGCTCAACAGGTGACTCTTAATTGTTAAGACAGTATGTCACCTCCATGCACATGATGCCATCAATGGCAGTCACCTGATGCTGTGTCCCCAGGTTCCACCTGGGGATCAGGGTGGGCACTGGGTGGATTGTGAATGATCAGCAGGAATCAGAAGTCAGTGCTTGTATTTGAGAAACCCAAATCCAGATTAGCTGAATATTTTATAATTCAGAAAGAACCCTCATCAAAGAAATTAGTTCTAAAACCCAAATGGCATGCGGTGCTCTGAACGTCTAAGATTAAACATATTTGTGCAGGAGCTGGAGGCAGGTAGTGTGATTGAGGGAGAGAACACAATGGGATCTCTATGTTATGACTGCATTCCATGCTGTGTGACCTAGGACGAGTCACCTAGCCCCTCTGAGTCCACAGCTTGAAGAATATTAGGCCCATAGATCTTGTGACATGATCAGATGAGATATTTTTGCTGCATGCTGTAAACTGTAACACTTAAAGGTTTAATCAAATTGTACTGAATTGTTCAATGGGGAACCCTACTGCCATTGATTCAGTGAACATTTGTGGAGACCTGTGGTCTTGCTGTAAGCACTGCCAGGATCTCAGGAGAGGCCAGGGCACTGGCACTTGACATGCTCCTATCTAGGGTAAGAGGCCTGCATGCCTTGCTTTTACTATAAAGCTAATATTTTTCTGTGAAAAAACTCAAAACCAAGGTTCACTGCTGTCATGTTTATGGAAATGTCATTCAAGGGAGAGAACAAAGAAGTACTGAGATCCTAGCTAAATGGCCAATCGAAAAACTGATTCTGGCCAGGTACAGTGGCTCACGCCTGTAATCCCAGCACTTTGGGAGGCCAAAGAGGGAGGACCACTTGAGCCCAGGAGTTCCAGACCAGCCTGGGCAACATAGTGAGACCCTCATCTCTACAATAAGTAAAAATTAAAAAATCAACAGAGTGTGGTGGTGTGTCTGTAGTCCCAGCTACTTGGGAGGTAGAGGTGGGAGAATCGAGCCTAGCAGGTGGAGGTTGCAGTGAACCAAAATCACCCCATTGCACTCCACGGTGGGAGACAGAGTAAGACCCTGTCTCAAAAAGAAAGGGTTTTTGTATTAATTTTGTATTAAAACATACTTGCCTTCCAGGTTTTAGGGCTATGATAAGCTATTCCCGCCAGGCGTATTATGGAGCTGATTTTTTGACTCACTCATGAACTAAGATATTTAATTTAAAAGAAATTGGACAGACAGCCAGACTGTGGCTCACCTTACTGTATAGATTGGATGGATCTCAGAGAGGAGGGGGCTTAGGTTTACTGGTGGATGAGCTCATAAAGTCCCCAGTAACAGGAAAAAGGAGTTGCAGTTGGACTATTAATTGAGTTTCCTCACAGGGGTCTGAGCGAGCTGTATTCCTACCTGAAACCGCCTGGTCCTTTATTGATGTGTTAACATGGATATGGTGCCCATTGTCAGTTAGAATCGGAGTCCACATCGGTTTCTCCTTCCATGTCAGTGAGAAGGCAGCGTGCAGACTCACTAACCAGCTCGCCCATCATCTCGGTGTCATAAATGACTTGATGTTGCCCTTCTGTCAAAATGGATTTTCAGGCGAGAGATACAATCACGTCTCATGCATCACTGTGTGTGACACTATTGATCTGATATTGACTCTCAGCGTCCTTCTCGGGATGCATTCCAACAGGTGGCCGGGCAGACACCATTTTCCCAAGAGGGTCTGTGAAAGAAAATGTGCACGTTGCCTTTTAAAAAACCCATCTCTTAACACAAACTTCTGAAGGGTATTTCTGAAGGCAGAGCAGCTTCTTGGTACAGAGAGAAACGCGAGAGGCAGTCAGTGCTGGGCAGCTGTGACGGGCAGGCTGTGTGCCGGAATTCAGACTCAGTCTGAATTTCTTCCATGACTTGAATGATGCCCATATTTCCCCAAAACACCATTTTTCTGCGGTTCTATTCTCCTGTGTCTGCCCCTTGGTTTTCAGGTAGAAAAGCTTTCTTATTAGCTGGGAGACCCGTGAGAGTGACTCTCTCACTGGCTGGTGCTCATTGCCAGCCCTCTGAGACCATGGAGGTTGGGTTTGTCCCCCTGCTTGGTCCCCAGAGCTAATGAGCCACAACAGGGGAGAAGTCCAGTCCCTGGCACACCTGGGATGTCTCCTCAACCCCTCTGCAGGTCCCTCAGGAACACAACCGACTGTGTCCCACTCCTCCGCATTGAACCCTAGACTCTTGCTGAAGTCCTGGAAAATGGCAGTTGCTCAATACATACATTTGAATTTTCTCAGAGCACAACCCTCTTCCTTAGTTCAGCCACCGTTCCACCAAATTCAACAGTGAAGAGGGGATGCTGTGGCATGCCGACAGTGGAGCGGAAAGAGCAGGATCCCAACCTCCCGGTCCAGCGACTGGCTGATGGCGTGGCCCCCGCACGTGGCAGGATGCTGGAAACGCACTTGAGAGATCTCTGGTTGGGGCAACTGACTGCATTGCATTGTTTATCCTTTTTTCTTTATTTAGCCAAAAGGGGGATTCTGGAGAGCAGCATTCGGTGTGTTCTGCTTTGTCCACGTTGCAACCCAGTGCATGACTGACAACACCTTGCCAGAAAGCCCCTGCAAACACACCATTGTATTGGGTGGGATGAATAATACATTACACACAAGGTGCAATTGGGCGTCTGTTTTATATTTTCCTGTGTCGTTTTATAGCTAATTAATCAGGTGACCATCTATACCAAAAAGCTATAAAACCAGGAAAACCGGGAGGAATGTTCTTTCAGACGAAGGTGCCACAGGCGGGGGGTGAAGAGGGAAGTCTGACAAAGCCTTCATAGTAAACTAATGAACACCCCTGTGCAGTTATTCCGGGAACACACTTTTTAAAACGATGTTATATGCTTCCCCTCTTTCCTCTCAAAAGTCAGAGTCACAGAGGAAGTGTTTTGTGATCAACATCTGGATGCCAATTATATGTATAATTTTAGTGAAAGAATTTTCGGAATTCATAAGTGGAATTAGTAAGTTTTCATGAAAATAATTGAATCATCTAATGAGAGTGTGGAAAATTACTCTGTTCTTTAAAAAAATTGTCCCAATCCTGTGTAATAATGTTAAAAGTAGCAAATTAAAATGTTGTCTGGCTTCCCCAGTAAGCTGTGTTGTACCCGTTACTGAGAGACCCCGTGTGTGGACCGTGTCTTCCACACAGAGAGAGCTGTGGCATCTCAGAATCAGCATGGCTCAAAGTCACCTTGTCATCTTTCCCAGGGACCCCTGACCCAGGGCTCCAGGCAAAATTCTGGCTGGGCTCCTTCCACCCTTGCCCCAACCCCAGATGCATTCAGGCACCTCCACACATGCCCTGGGAACCCTGCCTTAACTCCCTCCACACCAGTCCCAACCCAAGCCCTCAGGATCTCCCAAATTATTCTGCTGATTCCATGGTGTTTATTTCTTCAAGCTTCTTCATTCATTTCCTCCATCTTCACTTCTATAAAAACAACTTGCCTAAAATAAATATCATCTCAAACACCTTCCCCCCGATCAAAAAGCTAAATGGCTTCTATCATCTACGAGTCAAGTTCAAACTTCTCCTTGCTCTAATGTCCAGCCCAGACCCACCTACTGACTTGTGCATCCAGCACCCTTCTCTCCTAACAGGACCATCTCCAGTGACACGTGCTCACAGGCTGGCTCGCTCCCTGCGTCTGTTCAGCCGGTTCCTTCTTCTTTTGCAATAATTCTCCTCCCTAGGGAGAGCCCTTTGCCTCTCTCCTCTTGCATCTTCTGTTGCTAATTTCCTCAGGGCCAGAAGGCAGTGGGTATGAACTCCAGAGCCAGATAGCCTGAGCTTCTAACCACTTACTGGCTGTATAGTCAGGGGGAAAAGTTACTGACCTCTCTGTGTCTCACTTTTCTCATCTATAACAACAAGAGCATCTGCCCTCCAGGTGGCTGTTATGACTTCTGTGTTACTAGTGCCCAGTGCCTGGAACAGTGCCCAGTGCCTGCATAGGGGAAGCCCAGGGTCAAGGCCGCCGTCCACATAGCATTTCTTCCGGGAGGATTTGCTGTTCCTCACTGTGGCCATCGATGGTTTCAGCATCCCTCCGCAGTGCTTTCCAACCAGATAATAAACTCCTGAGCTCAAAAAACACACCAACTGCCTTTTTATACTCCCAGCTCCAAGCACACACAGAACACAGTGTTTCTTGGCAATAACGCTGCCTGACTTCAAGTGCTTTCTGCGGAGTGAGTAGAAAGTTGGTTAAAGGATCCAGACCTCCTCACATCCCATCTGAACTTTTACCAGGTGGTTGGAACAAATTCCTCAACCTCGATTCCTGGATAGGATGAGAACTAGGAAGTCTGCAAAAATCATTATTGCCTTTGCCAAAATATGTAATTAAAGATAGTGTATCTTTCATGTGCCAGAGACTACTTTGCTATCCCCAGAGACATAAATGGTTCACATGAGTTTTCTATCAGGCCTTCGAGCGGGCCATTTTCTTTGGACCAAATTGAGTCAATTCCATCAAAATTGAAGGAGCAGTTGTGCATGTAGACGGAGTCTCCGATGGGGAATTTAATCAAATCCAAATGTCACCTCTTTAGGGATTCAAACCACCACCAATTTTATCTTTACTGCCAATTCAAGATTTGCGTACATTTTTTTAAAAATCTGGAGGTCTCAGCCAGTTCATCTTCCTTGTCTTCTGCATCCAAGAAGCCAGGTCTTCCCACCAAGAGGCACTAAAGACTCCCTTGCATGAAGAGCTTTCCTCTCTCCAGGGCCTAAGTTACTCCTGGGCTGTAAATAAGGTGCTGAAGAGAGATGGATTAATCCCACCAATCCAGTAGGTGCACCATAGCTTTAAGGGGCTTAGTTAATTCACACCCTTAACCATCTGATCCTTCAGCCTTACCTAGTAATAAATGACAGTGAGCAAAACTCTCTCTTAGGAGATGAGAAATAATCTACGTGGGTAATTCAACTTTTGCAGGGCATGGGGCTTCATTTACAGCGCGGAGGAGAGGAAATTTTCCTAATGGGTTGATGGGGCGTGGAGAGTGAAGTTACTTCTGGCTGAGCCCTTTAGGAAGCTCACACTGAGTCATCCTTCCTGCCTTTCTTGCAGAGTACTGGGCGGCATATCTGGGGCAGCCTTGAGACTGGCGCCTCCCTCTTTAGCTGCAAATGTTTTCCAACCTTAGCTGCTCTCAGCGTCTGTCAATGCCCTTTACGGCCACGATGTCCAGTGTACCTGCCTCCCAGGACTTCTGAGTTTAGTGCCTTCTCCTAGTGACAGCACAATGTCTATTTTCACATTTATTCCACACAAGGTTTGTCCACTAAAACCATATTAGTTTTCTTGTGCTTCAAAGGCAATGTACCTGCAGTGTGGGGCAAGCAATCTAATCCTGTATGCCTTTGGTATTTGTCGTTCCTAAATGAACTCGATATGTTGTACAATGGAATTACTGGATTTGTATTAAATTGTAGCTTAGGGACCCATCGCTGTGTGACGCTAGCTACTTCCCACTAGCTTTGTTTATCACAGAGAGGGGAACTGAATTAGCATAAAATGCTACAAAGTAGTAAAAAGGATATTTTAGCACCCTATCTGTTTGACCTGCTATTGACCTGGTCTAATTCCTGTTCTCTCTGGGATGTTTTAACAGATCATTTTCCTTGTTAAAATTAGGTCAGATCAGAGAATTATGACCCCCCATTTATTCTATTCAAGAGACAGTCATTTCTGCTTCTAAGAAAAAAAACTCTATCTTCACGGAGATCTTTCTTGTTAAATAAAAACACATGCCTTACTTTGCCTCTTAAACGGAGATGCTGCCTCTTGCAACTGATTACTGGTGAATGACTATTTACCCAGTACGTCTTTCTAAGCCCTGGGGAACAATACTGGTCATTCATAAATTGCCTATTGATTAGTCGCAACTAGAAATTAGATCCAAATCTTTGAAAGAAATTATTAGACTTTGAGTAACATTTGCCCTGGAACATCCCAAGGTCTGAGTGCCATTCTCTCCCAACCGTGAGGCTCCTGATTAACGGCTGCTGTTTGTACAAAACACTCCAAGTGGAAGTGCCAAGTCAGATGTACTCCACTGTTCGGGAGTGAGCCCCACCCCTCCTCTGGCCCCCATGTCCCTGTCTCAGCACAACTCTCCTCGGTTGCACAAGGGGCCATTTTTCGGCAGAGGCTTACAACAGGAATAAAGGTATTCACAAACATGATTTACGATTTGTTTGATGTTGAGACACTGTATACTTTTTTAATTGATACAGTGTCTTAGTCTTTGATTTCTTTTTATAAAACACAAATTTAACAATTTTTCTGGCAGCTGTTTGTGCACACAGGTATACACAAGAGTGTGGTAAAAGGAAAGCTCTCTGCTGGCTGCCTTTGCCAGACTGGCGGAGCATCCTGTCACAGTGGCAGTGTGGCCAGGCACAGGTGTGTGTGCACGTGGGAGACGCAGGGACGAAGCCCAGGGAACACGACTCCAATACTCCCTTAAAAATGAAAAAAGGCAGCACACTGTAGCAAATGCTCTGTGGAGCCCCAAACTGATTAATTGCAATGCCAAACAGCTTTATTCTGCTTAATAAGAAATTAGATCACAACGGGGATTTGCAGAAATTACCTTGAAATGTTTGTGTGTTTGAATGATTGAACAATTTGTGCTAAAAATTATGTTACCCAGGTTTGAATCCTAAGCCTGCGAATAAATGCATGTTGGGCTAATCTGTATTCCAGAAAGAAAACGCTCTCGGCTCTCGGCCTGGGTGGATGCGGACAGGAGAGGCTTTCAGCAGCGGCAGGTTCGCTCACGGCTCCATCGTCCACCTGTTTGGATGGACAACTTAACAGTTCATTTGGAATTAATTAAATCTTAATACTTACCCTTGGATAAAGTATCAGAGCCTGGGACGGCATCATTTAATCATCCACAAATGCTCTCGATTATACAGGCAGTTTGTAGGGCCGGAGTCAAAGATGGTGTCCAGTGCACTGAAACCCGGGGGCTTTGAATGTGGCAGTGGCAGAAATTTAAGGGAGCCCACCCGGTTTCATTAGAACAAAAAAAAAAAAAAAAAAAAAAAAAACCCAGCCTGATGCACAGCTCCTTGAATAACTTCTGAAAATCTTTTAAGTCAACCTTGTGTTTTAGTCAACAGGGAAGGTTTGACCCTTAACCTCTCAACAACCATCCGTTTCATTATTTATCTGAGGGAATCAGACAGTTTTTGTTCTTTCACAAAAGTCCCTGACACCGGGATATTTTTAATAGCTGAAATTTTTCATTCTTGTCACTATGCCTTTTGAAAATACAGGTATTTTCATAAAACACGTAGCTAATGAGTGAAACTTCAGAATCCAACCTTTCCCTGTAATCACGGCACAGGGCCCGAAGAAGCCCCACCAGTAGGGAGCATGGAAATTAATTATTGAGCTCCCTGTTTTATCCTCCTCATCTGTTTGATATTCTCTGGCACAGAAGGAGTCAGACAATTAAATTACTCCTCCCCCTGTCGAATCACAATGCTCCCTGCACCTTTTCTTCCACTCCAGAGGCCAGAAGCCTGTCTGTTTTCAAAGGGTAAATTGTGGAGAGAGGAGAAGGCAGAGAAGAGGGTAATTTTTTAAGGCAATTCTGTTTTCTTCCACATAAGGATTTTTAAAGAACCTCTGTAAAATGTCCTCTTTTGACAGTGGTTATTTTCAATGTCTTTTTTGCCCTTTTGTGCTGGAGTCAAGGATTCTCACAGGAAAAAGTCAAAGGCTGTGGCCTCTGGACCGTACACAGACCATCTTCGATGTAGCTTCCGTGGAGGAATCTTTCCTTCCCCATCATTTTATAATCTCCTCCTGTTTCTCAGATAAATACATAAAACCTCCTAACCGCTAGCGAAGATAGCTGAATCAATTAATTTGTTTTATTGAACAATAAAACTGTCGTTCTCTAAACTAGGGTGATTACGTCTAAAGCCAAGACTAGTTTTCAAGCACATCTGATCCCGAGCTTAGAAAGTTGGTGTGTCTGTGTGTGGGTGCAGGTGTGTGCTTGTGTGTGTGTGCATGTGTGTGTGCTTGTGTGTGCGCGCCCCTGTGTGTGTGCTTGTGTGTGTGTGTGCCCCGTGTGTGTGTGCATATGTGTGTGCTTGTGTGTGTGCCCCTGTGTGTGTGCTTGTGTGTGTGTGCATATGTGTGTGCTTGTGTGTGTGCACCCTTGTGTGTGTGCTTGTGTGTGTGTGCCCCTGTGTGTGTGCATATGTGTGTGCTTTTGTGTGTGTGTGTGCCCCTGTGTGTGTGTGCATATGTGTGTGCTTGTGTGTGTGTGTGCCCCTGTGTGTGTGCTATCACACTTTCGGTTTGACTGGTCTTGTTTTACTGGAAATACAAGCAAAGAAAAGAGTGAGATGGCTGAATTAGCCCCTGAGAAGGTGGCTCTTGTGCCCTTCCCATCCTGTGGGTAGACTGCTCCGTTTAGCCTCCAGGGGTGGACCTTACCTAAAGGATCGTGTTTCTTCCGCAGACGTCAGAAAAGTCCATGTTTTCCATGGATATGAATTCTTTTGGGGACAGGAAACTTGCTTTGATCAGACTCAGAAAGGGGCTTTGTGATCCCTCAAACCTTCCAGACCTCAGGCCAGTGAGACCTCCGTCATTAGGAGGTTCTGTGGTGGAGACTCCAGGGCTTGGGGTTAGAGGTCAGAGGCCACAGCCCGGCCTCCTTCTGCCATTCCATGTGGCCTTTCCAAGGATGAGTGGAGGCTGATTCTTCTGGCTACAAACCCATATTGCTTAGTAATTCCACCAGGATCCACTTATTAACCCCAAAATCAGACTTTAAATGAAAACTGCTTTTCCTATATTTTGTAGCTGATTTTTAAATGAGAATTGAGGAATTATTGATATTTGCAGTGCAGCAACGCTTAAGGTATCGAATATACAGCATAGCATAACTTGGAGACAAAGTCTCAATTTCATAAACAAGTGCACTGCAGACAGAGCCAGGAGGAGCATCATGAAGAAAAGGTTGCTCCCACTTCAAGGTCATCATTTCCCACTCTCTTCTGACCAGAAAATTTTACAAATAGAATCTACATTCTTATGTCAAGCAAATGTATTTGGTTGGGGGTGGGCTTCTCAGCTTTCACTCGGAAGTTGGGTTCTCTGTGCTCTCCCGAAAAATTCATCATAAAACTACACCAAAATCTATAAAGAGCAGAGATCTCATGTTTAAAACAAAATTAGGATCCACAGCACCAACAATGATAATAACCCCGCAAATAACATGCACAGTGTTTAAGGGTGTTTCTGTTCCTGGACCTCAAGTCTTACAGAAGGCCAAAACCTTGTGTCCACAGACATCGTGGAAGTGGCTGGGGCAGAGGCTCTGTGGTGACCAGCTTGGAGAACAGAAGTTGGAAAGGAACAGCCATGCGCCAATGTCATGGCTGCAGCAGCAGAGACCTGGGCATTATGGGTGCAGAATGGCTGTGGTCTTTGCTCCTCCTGCACCCTGTCTTGCCCTGAGTTGTGCAGGGGCTGGAGGCAGGTCCCCGGGACACCAATGGCATCTCTGTGCATCCTCTGAGCTGTCCTCTCAAGGCTGATCCTCTGGCTCTGCAACACCTGTCTTGCTGCGGAGGATACTTGGTGTCTCTAAGGAGGGGATTTTCAGGCTCTCCGCTGGCTACTGATCACATGGTGAAAGCTTTTATGGAGGGCAGGAAGAGAACTGACCTGGTGAAGAGCCTGTGATGACTGGGCCCAGTGCTGGCACTTAACAGTCAAGACATTATTTAATATTTACAACCACCACCGGGGAGGGAGGGGACACTACCCTCCGGAAAGGGAAAGGGGCTCCAGCTGTGCTGGTCCTCGTGGAGCCTGGATGCCCCTGGCTGTCTGCCTCCCATTCCTGCATCCCTGCCTTCCAGGAAAAGACAAGGGCACTTGGAACCTGGCTGGGGTGCACTGTACTGGGGCATCTCCCGGATACTCTGCAAGACTTCTGCTCAGTGAGCCTCCCTCCACCCCAACCCCCGCCGCCCTTCCTCGTAGCACCGATTCCTGAAAACTCCAACCACAGTTCAGGACTTCTTCTGTACAGACTCCTGCGTGCACTGTCACTCCCCAGAAGACACGCACTTACACCCACACACATGTGGGTGCATGCCCACAGGCTCACAAACACCCATACACAGGCACAAGCCCTCACATGCAAGGCATGTCCACGTGCTCACACACAGGCACTCACTGTGTCCTGCCCCTTACCACACCTGCTGCCCTCTGTCCCCACCCAGGTGCGAAAACATGGCACAGTGCTGGCCCCTGGAGGTGGTCAGTGTGCAGTTACTGAAGCAGCCAGTGAACTCATGGTGAGGGTGAGGTGCAAGAGGGCAGGACACCCACCTACACCCTGGCCTGGCTGCTGTCTGAGACCTTCCAGGCTAGCCCTGGCATTCAATTCTTGCCCTTCCCCTGAGGAGGAAGGGATGAAGGGAAAAAAGAGGGAAAACTACAGAACCATCTAGAGGCTCCCGCGCCCCCAACACGCATACATGGGCACACGGGCGGGCACAGGCACACTCGTGTGTGCACACACATGCATTTTCCAGGTGTTAATCCCTGCTTTTAGAGGAGTGGCCATCATACTCTTCCCCTACCTCCAGACTGGAAAGGCCCTGGGAGCCCATACCTGAGGATTATGTGTCCTGTGTGAGGAAGAGCGATCTTGTATACTCATGCTCTTACAATCACGACCACATAACAGCAGAGTGGAGCAGAAGGGACCCGGGAGACCTGGTTCCCAGGCATCGTGGCATCTGTCCCCACCACGTCCCCACCTGTAAAGGGGAAGTCTGTCCTCAGCTGCCTTGCCATAGGGATTATGTGAGAATCGTGTGCATTAATGTCCCCAAGACCCTCTGTACCTGTGAGGCCCATGGGGTCAGAGCCTTAATCTTACCTCAGTTTCACCTCCATCAAGGTACGTGTCCCTGCCCCCTCAAGCACCTTGGAACTTGCCCAAGTCTGTTGCATTGGCTTGAAATCCACCATTCTGAGGTCCAGATTGTGTACTTTCTCACATAACTAGAGAGAGTGATTGGTGTTGCTGGGAGATGTGATGGAGCTCAGCAGAGTGGTGCCCTCCCAGGGCCCCGTCACTTTACGGGTGCAGAGCCCGCACTGTGCTCAGGATGCTGGGGTGCTCAGTGGGATTAGACATGCATCCTACATCTTTGAAAGGGCAATCAGTGTGTGACCATGCGTCCTTGTCCAGGAAAAAGCTGTATCATAAATGCTGCAAACCACCTATCAGCATCAATGTGCCTTTCAAAATCCATGTTTGGTGCATCACGGAACTAGACTCACTACTGGTGACTCATCCCGTTAAGCCTAAGTGATGATTTTGACCCAGCGTATCTGTGGTGGCAGAGCAGGAGGGCCCCATGCCTAGCCTGGGAGAGAGCTTCCAGGAAGGTCAGCGTGGGCTCCTCACAGGGATTTGGAGCTCACATGGCCGAGATGTCAGGAACCAGGTGCACAGCAAGCAGGCAGGAGGGGATGGCTGACCAAAGCCCTGGGGCTCCATCTCCCATCTTTGTCTCCAGGACGCCTCTTTTATGGGACCACACTGCTGTGCACATCCCAAAGAGAGGTCAGTTTTGTGGTATCAGGAAAAGCAAGCTTTAAGAAAAGAAATTTGAATTTTTGCTTTTTGGTGGGACTTGATGCACACACAGCCGCAGCTCCAATACTGTTATTTAAATATTTTACCTATACCAAAAGAGTAACGAAAGGAAAACTTACAGAGATGTTGCTAAGTGGGAGAGGGTTGCTTGTGATCACCAAGCACTCAGCACCATCTTCTCACTCTTTCCTGTGACTCTCCCTGATGCTGATTCCCATAAAGGCTGGGCACACATCACTCCAGTCTGCCAAACGGGAGCCCCAGGCAGGCAGCCCCAGGTTGTGCCCTATTCCAGGAGGCAGAGAGCCCATGGGGCTTCTCCTCTCGGCCTGCCTCTGTGTCCCGTGTCCCCTCATGGAGGTGTCAGGGACTGGGAAGAGAGGACTTTTTCTGATAGAAATATCAAGAAAGAGGTGATAGAATAAACAGAGAAATTAAATTGTAATAAGTTACCAAGGCCAGATGGTATTCATCTGAGAGTTGCAGGGGAATGAAAGACCGAAATAGCTAAGCAACTAATAAAAATATATAATTTAGCCTTTAAAGTGGCATGGTCACCAAAGGATGGCCAGTCGTGGAGCCAGCATTCCAGAGTAATCACAGGCCATGGTCGGTGTGAGAGCCTTTTAATTACTCTGCAGCTGATTCCTCACACCCGTGACATATACAGAAATGCCCCTGAGTTTGTGTGTTAATAACTTGGAAGAGATGATAAATGTTTGCATGGAAACCGCGCCAAATTATTTATGTTAGGAAGGAAAAACAAACAAAACAGTGGCATGGTAACCCCACAGAAGTTCCAAGTGGAAAAAGTACTCACGGTGTTTGTATACACAGGGGCCAAAGGGAGCCAGAGGAGGATGCAGCGATCTGGAACTGTCTGGCTCCTAGTGCCACAGACGCTGGCCTCTGACTGTTGATACCCTCTGCGCTGAGTGTGGCTCTTTCTCTGGCACATTCTTATTCTTGTTCTAGAGATGTCTCACACCCTGGGCTACTTTGAAAAGCAAACACGGAAAATTACCTTGAATGAATAGTCAAACAACCACTTGGATGGAGATAATTGCAGTAGATATGACCAAGGGTTAACCTTAATATTCAATCAGTAAGAAAACCTGAATATTCCACTGGATAAATGGGCAAAGAGCATAAATAATTCACTAAAAGAAAACACAGAGAACCAATAAGCAGGAGAGAAAATGCTCAGCCTCAGCTAGATATCCGGAAAGTATAAATGGAAACCAATTTTCAGATATAATTTTCTATCCCTGTTGTTAGCAAAATACTAATGATGATGCTCACTGCCGGTGGAGGAAGCACATGGTGACCCCTCTGGAAGGATGCTGGGGGCCTTGTGGATTTCCTCAGCCTTCAGCAGCAACTTGACAGGAAGTTCCTATAATCTGTAAGTGCTCACACCATGTCACTTGGGCTGTCAGGAAGTGCGTCCTGATTTAAGGAAAGGAGCACAATGCATGCTTTATGCACAAGCTGCTCATCACAGGCATGAAATCACCTGCATTTTCACAAGAGCAGATAGAACATGCACTCTGTCCAGGCAATGCAATACT